>NC_043750.1:12345470-12651095 GCF_902148845.1 Salarias fasciatus | reverse complement strand
GACCGTCCATTGACTCCCATTCATGTCTAGCCCCTAACCCTGACCCTTACCCTAACCCTAACCCACACCACAACAAAGCCTAACCCTAAAGAAATGTTTTTGCACTTTTACTTTTTTCAGTAACAACAACATGGTCAAGAAAACACTGTTTCTCCTACTTAGGACCGGAAAAAGGTCCCCACAAGGCACGTCGTTCCACGTTTTGCTATCCTTGTGGGGACATTTGGCCCCGACAAGGATAGAAATACAAGAACGCTCACACACACACACACACACACACACACACACACACACACACACACACACACACACACACACAGTGGGTGCTTGGTGTATGCTTTAGCATATTTTCCTTTTTGGGTTTTTCCAGACTGGGAAAAAACAAAACAGCACATCTTTTAAACAACTATCATTTTTTCTAGTGCAGCAAACCTATATAATAACTCCACCCAGCCGAGCCACTTTTATTTAACTTGTGTGAAGTTTGTATATAATCTTGAAGACATTGTTTCCATGTTTTTTTCACAGCTTTCCTGTGATGATGGATGGGTTTTATGATTTTTTTAATTCCTGTTTTATTTTTTATTTTGTTACTTGTTTGTTTTTTCTCAACATGAATAACAGTGCTTACAGCTTCCAGAGGGTTCCCTCATCAATGTTTATCTCTTTTTTGGATTAATTCATCACAAAACATTGAGATTTATTGTTGATTGTCTTTAACAAATTTTCTGTCACTCGCACAGTGAAATGTGTTGAGATAGACACAACAGGTTGTCTGCGGCATTCAGGACAGTTTGTCCAGCTGTAAATCCTCCGGTGAGGGAAACCTGTGGCTGTAGGACCGTCTTGATATGAATGCTGATTTCCCGCAAAATCGCAGAAAGCGAGAGCGGGTAGCATGTCATCTCCGGAAGCCAGCAGCCAATCAGAGCGCCGGATTTTCTGAGCCGCTCTCCTATTGGCCGACAACTGCCCACTGCTCTGTTGTTCAGTACAAATTGAAGGAAACCACATCGACAATAAATCACACATTGATAATCAATAATTGGGCCAAAAATACTCAAACCGGCTGCGGTATCAGGAGATATTTGTGACGGGTGAATGCGGGGGGACTTCGGGTGCGCGGAGGTTTGTTTCCAAGTGAGCCATGCTAGCAGCGCCTAGCTAACTAGCGGCCGTCTCGTCGCCTCCTCTTCATGGGCTTCTGTTGAGTCTGCCAGGCTGTGCTACAGGCAGCGAGGCCAACTAATTAATGCCATCAGCCAGGGTGGGTGCAATCGGATCCGTCTCCGACTGCTGGAGCTTTATTAACAGCAGTTTTAACGAGCAACTTGTTATTATCTTGTAATAGAAAGCAAGTGGTAGCGTTGTGCTTTTAGTTGAGCTAGGTAGCTCGCTGGCTAACGCGAGTATTCCCACTGCCGGCTAAGCTAACTTGTTGGACTGCCAGCACTTCTCCTGTGACCATTTGTTCCCCCAACATTTGTCTCACACGTAGAACTCAGGTCATATTATGAGTGGGGCGAGTTGCAAAGCTAACGGCGCCGTGTACCCAGCCTCCCCAGCAATGATGAACTCTGTAAAGAAGCCGAAGATGGAGCAGATTCAGGCCGACCATGAGCTGTTCCTGCAGGCCTTTGAAAGTGAGACTCCTCCGCTCGTTACTTTACCCTCAAACCTTTCTGTGTTTACAAACTCCTCCACACTTTCTGTGAGCATACTGCTTTAATCTTTTTGCTTCTTATTTTGCCACCAATGTCTTGATTTCTGATCTTTCGCGTGTGATTACTAATTGCGTGTTACTTCTCCAATAATATTGAAAATAGCCTGAACAATATGATTTATGATTATTTTAATCAGTTTGTGGATGTTTTGTCTGTCATACCACTGCACTGTCAAGATGCCTTATTTGTACGTGTTAAAAAAAATGTCAATACAAGACCCAGATCTACATGTAACCAGATTAAAAACAGAATGATGGAGGGATAAGTACAAAACTGCAGCTATTTGTTTCATAACATAGACCTAAAGTAACCCACATGGGGAAAAAAACATATTCTGCAAACCTGACAAAAAAGACAGGATAAGTTTGCATTTTCAGTATATTCGTAAAGGATATTGAGGAAATATAACTCTCTAACTCAACTCAACAACAAATAGTCACCATGTTTGTACCAAAAGCTTCATTGTCAGTGAGGTGGCATAATCTGTGGGATGTTATTTGAAGCCAAGAAAGCAAAAGCAAAAAAAAAAAAAAAAAAAAAAAAACTTTTGTTATCTTCTTCTTCTTCTTCTTTAGGGTTTAATGGCGGTTGGCAAACTGAAATGGTGCATTACAACTTTTGTTATGGTTTTAGATCAAGTTTTTAGATGTAACGTATTTTCCTTCATTAAAAAAAAAAAAAAATCAAGTAGAAGTTTTCTTTGAAGTGAAATGAAAGTTTTCGTGTTTGCATTTCACTGGCCTGACACCATTGGGAATTCACTGCGCTGTATGGAGTAAATTTAATTGAACAGCCCTGATGTAAACAAAATTCCAGAACACCCTCATTTCATTGAGACTCACATTGAAGATTTTAACTAGATTGTCACTGGTGAAAGTCTGTAAGATAAAAAAAAAAAAAAGAATGTTTATAAACTAGTACTACATCATAGTAACGTTTTAAGTACCATATTCATGATCGACACATCTCGATCTCTGTGATGGCAGCAGAGTTCAGTCAAACCAAGGAAAAGTCGTGTTATTACCGACTGACAAGAAGTTTAAAGTTAAGATTTTTATTAGTTAAAGACAGTTCGTTTGCAGAAAGTTCATTAAAAATAATAATAGCCTGAAAATGTTGCTGTGATGTGCTCATATGTGTGATGCAATTTCAGCCCATTTATTTCTGCTCAATATAATTTCACCTAACATTCAACAATTTTCATAAAGTAAATTCTGGTATTATTGGTGAGATTTTGTGCATGTATTGTGAGATCATGTCTAAGTTTTCACTCTGCTTTGCGTCCAGAACCAACTCAGATATACAGATTTCTGCGCACAAGGAACTTGATTGCAGTAAGTGAAAGACTTTCAATGTCTTGTCATTTACGTGTCAGCTCACTTAAGATTAGTGACTAATATGTTTTCTTTTCTGTTTTAGCCAATATTTTTGCACAGGACGCTCACTTTCATGTCTCACAGAAATGGTAGAACAAACGCCAAAAGGTATGCAGTTTGACTGACGCTGTTTCAGAAATTGGTACCTTCGTACCATGAAACCATTTTCTGACCTTCAACCCTCGTTTCCAGGAAAGCGTTCAAAGTGGACGATATGTTGCAGACGGTGGAAAAAATGAAAGGAGAGCAGGATTCTCCGAGGTAACATAGAAGAGTCGCCGCCTTTGCTTTTATTCCTGATGGTGTACCCTTATTTTTAATCCAGCTTTGTCTGCTCTAATGTGGAGATTAACAGACTTGCTCATTTCATTTTTTTTGCATTACAGCTTGTCTTCACATTTACAGTTAACTTTCACTGGGTTCTTCCATAAGGACGGTAAGCACAGATTCTTCATTTCAGTGAGAAGTTTGCAGAGAATATTTGATTTACTTTATAGTGAAGCACTGACTGTGTTGTGCTAATCCACAACAGAAAACAGCTCCTTTCACTTTGTATTAAAGAAAGTGCTTTAACTAGAAGCAAAATGCCAGCTGTGCTCACATGGTCGCTTTATTTAATCCTCTTGTATTGATTATTTTTCTGATTGAGAGATCAAATTGATGTGCAAAATATCACCTGATTGGATTAATTCCATCACACTGTGAGTCCAGAAACCCATCAGGGTTTTAAATTGAAAAGATTTCTTGGATTCAGACTCTACTTTTTGATGTATATGTTTAAGAACTGTGTTTTTTCCTGCTTAGAAACAAGTAAAAAACACACAAAGTACCTACGATCATGTCTTCATTGACAATAGCAAATCAAATATTCCCTGCTCTGGTGGAAAATGATTGATAATGAGTCATGTTTTTATGTGTGTTGAGTTGACAAACTTTATTTCCTTGCAGAAAAGCCATCTCAAAATTCAGAAAATGAACAAAATTCCGTGTCTTTAGAGGTGCTACTTGTCAAAGTCTGCCATAAAAAACGCAAGGTAAAGTAAATTATTGTTGAAACAGTCCCTTGCCAGTTGCCACCTATTAGTACTTTTCATTGATTTTTTTTTCCTTTGGTGTGTGTGTGTGTGTGTTTATTATTTCCCAGGATGTCAGTTGTCCCATAAAGCAAGTGCCTACAGGTAAAAAGCAGGTGCCTTTGAATCCTGACAGTAACCAAACCAAGCCTGGCTCCTACCCTTCCTTACTCGTCTCCAGCAACGAGTTTGAGCCCAGCAACAGCCACATGGTGAAGTCGTACTCGCTTCTGTTCAGGGTGTCGCGAACAGGGAGAAGGGAAACTAATGGCCTGGTCAACGGCGAGGCCAATGAGAACATTGGTAGGAAAAAACACTCAGAAATTAGATTTTTAGAAATCTCTGCATGTCATGTAAAACTCAGACGTGAAGTTTCTCACTCTTGTGCTTTGAAATTTGTGTTTTTGTGCAAAGATGTAACAGAGACTCCTACGAGAAAAAAGAGAAGTTCGTCCCACAGGGAGGAAGGAGAGACCACAGAGACATACGTTGCACAGATGACTGTCTTTGATAAGAATAGGTAAATTTTTTGCATCAGCATTTGCGAATTTATCATTATTTTGAACTGCTCCGCACAAAATAACCCGGCCGGTTGCTTTTAGGAGACTGCAGCTGTTGGACGGGGAGTATGAGGTGTCAATGCAAGGCATGGAGGACAGCCCAGTCAGCAAGAAGCGAGCCACGTGGGAAACCATTCTAGATGGAAAGGTAGGCGGGATGCAGAAAAATGTCATGCTGCTGATAAGAACCTGAGAAATGACCAAATCTAACCTGGTTGCGTGTTTGAATCATGGCTCTGATCGGCGTGTGGTGTCCCTGCAGAGACTGCCACCGTTTGAGACGTTTTCTCAGGGACCCACGCTGCAGTTCACGCTGCGTTGGACAGGCGATGCAAGTGGAAAGTCCACGGCTCCTGTGGCCAAACCTCTCGCCACACGCAACTCGGACAGCTGCAGCCACATGGAGACCAGGACCAGCAACCATCGAACTGCCCTCATGAGTGAGTCCGGAGACAAAGCAGGGCAGCTGGTGTTGAAATACGCTGCTTTGTTCACCAGCGTGATGTAGAAACAGCAGCGTTTCTGTGGTTTATATGTTGGATTACATGTATAAGCAGGATTCAGAGAACAGATGGGGAAGCAGAGGAGGGGATTTTGGGGGGGGAACACCTGATGTGAAAGTGTTTTAGATGGAGCAGAGATAGGCTTGATGAACAGATTGTGTCCGTGGATTTTGCTCCCATTGTGACGTCGGTGTGGGAACTGAATCTGGCAAAAAAAAAGGCACCGTATGACTCATGACTGTTGACTCCCTTTCAGACGTGCACTTCAGTCCCAAAAAGTGCATGCGCACATGTCGCGCTTAAAATTCTTTTTGTGGAGAAGTCAATTTGTGCTGCTGCTGGAGTGAAATGAGGAATTTGTGTCAGTAAATGTTTTTGTGTTGGTCCAGACGTGTTAAAATGTTTAAAATCCACTCAGGTTGTCATTTGCTGACTCTCTAAGAATGAACACTTCCGTCTGTTCCTGACAGCAGTGAAAGAGTCGGTCAGCACAGACATTCAGACGAGGAAAGAGCAGGCGCCATGCGAGCCGCGGCAGAAGCTACGGATATTTTATCAGGTACACAACAGTAAGGAGATGATCTGATCATGAGAAAGTCACTCAATCACGAATCTGTTTCTGTAAAGCAAAAATAGTCATTTTTAAATAGTTTATAGTTTTTAAAAATACACATTTTAAGCAGTATCTTTAATTGACACCTTGTCTGACTGTCAGGCATCAAACTGTGACACTAAATTTGTGGTTATGTTATCCCGTTAAGTCATTTATTCCCTTCAGTATTGGTTTGGCCCCCTGATTGCGTTGCTTCCCGGTGATTCTCTGCTGTGATTTCCTCCAGTTCCTGTATAACAACAACACGCGGCAGCAGACGGAGGCCAGAGACGACCTGCACTGCCCCTGGTGCACTCTGAACTGCAGCAAACTCTACAGCCTGCTCAAACACCTCAAGCTCTCCCACTCCCGCTTCATCTTCAACTATGTGGTAAGAGACTGGGGGCGTTCTCCACCGTCCGAGTGTCGTCTTCTGTGTGTTAGCTATAGTTTTATAAGGGTGTTATTCGCTCTACAGGCCTGATCAGATGATTTTACCATCTTTCACTCTTGTGTGCATTTAACTAAGATGTGTTACTTTTATCTGTTGTGTTGTTGTTTTTGTGTTTTATTATATGGACCTTTTTTTTCTGGATTGAGGCTAAATGTTGGTGGTTGCACAGACTGTGCGGCTCTTTTTGGCAGGGAAACGCTGCTGTGGACTTGGTGTCGCTTTAACAGGCAAAAAAAAAAAAGAAGACAAAAGTATGTTTTAACAAGCAGGTTGTGAAGCTGAAAGCCGTGTTTGAGACTTAATTATCGGGGCGGCGTGGCGGGGTTGTGGTTCGGCCTGGTTGAAGGCTTTGTGGGAAGGCTGTATTTGAAGTTCCCGCTGTGCAGATGTTCAGAAATATAATTGCCGCTGCTCATTCCGCTCTCACACAGAGCCGCTCGCCACCCACAGGGCGCCGTTCAGCAGCCCAGCCTTCATCTCCCCACCTCTGACACCGGGACCTCCTTAAGCAGACGTTGGCTTAGTGTTTACACCAGATTGAAGATTTCTAATAATAAACGAGGTGAATGGCAGAGGATCAGATGCTTTCGATGATCAGTCAGAAAAAGAGATTTCAAAGAGGCTGCTGAGTACCGAGTAAACGTCCTGATTGAATGTTTCAAAATCCGACGGTATTTCACCGTATAAAACAAAGTAAAGATGCTTTTTATTGGTGCATTATTTTTTAATTGTAACAATGTTCAGCACAAAAACCTGATTATATCTCTTCCACACAGTATAATTCAAGTTTTTTTTCTTTCTGCTTCAAATCTGCCAACAAACAGGAGTCCACTCTGGGGCTTGTTCCTCATATTGAGCTCAGAGACGGTGTCGCTTTCAGGCCTTTAGGGATGACCTGCAAGAAACAGACGTGTTGAATCTTTAAGCTCCAGACGAGATTCGGGGTTCAAAGGAGCAAACGAGAAAGGGAAACGGAAAAACGAGTCTCCTCAGAGCAGTGACTCTCTCATCCTGTGCGATGGATCGTCATCGTGACACTTTGCACTAAGTTTCCTGAGAGCAGTGACTCGGGTTCTTTCAGACTTTGAGAATGTTTCTTTGTTTTACCTGCAGCCTCACCCTAAAGGAGCCAGGATAGACGTGTCCATCAACGAGTGCTACGATGGCTCGTACGTCGGGAACCCTCAGGACATCCACAGCCAGCCGGGCTTCGCGTTCAGCCGCAACGGCCCGGTCAAGAGGACGGCCGTCACTCACATACTGGTCTGCAGGTGAACAGTCCTCTCTGGATTTTTCAACATTTTGACGCACTCAGTTCGAAGATGGGTTGAAATGCTTCTCTGTGTAATTTTAATTCATTTATACTGTATGTCTAAAGTGGATAAATCTTAAAGATTAGGCACCTTTGCTTTTCATCACTCAGGACTACACAACACTGCATAACACTTTTTTGAACCCTTTTCCTTCACAAAGCGTCTCCTGCTCCCGATTTGTCCCAATTTATAGATTTAACTTGTGAATATGGGAAATTCTGTGCATATTGAAAATAGCAGTGGCTGCTGTGTGTTAGAAATGTTCAGATAGCCTTCTAAATTCACGCTGCGTTTTGCTCCACGGGCGCGAGACATTTGATCAAACTAAGTGAAGAAAAGAAGACGACTGCCACAGAGGAGAAACCGGAGTCGAGATTTCGGTTGAAAATATATCCGTGATCAATATTCACTTCACTGCTGCCACGATCAGTTATGGAAACATGATACTCTTTCAGCCTGTGAGCTTCAACAAACTTATTTGTTTGCTGTGTAATTCCAGACAGGATGCATCTGTAACATCTAACAAGTCGTCAATTGATAACCGAAAGTTCGGCCTGTAACGATGAGCTTTCATTTTCTCCGAAAAGGCCCAAGAGGACCAAACCGAGTCTGTCTGAGTTTCTGGAGTCTGAGGACGGAGAGCTGGAGCAGCAGAGGACCTACGTCAGCGGACACAACCGCCTCTACTTCCACAGCGACAGCTGCATGCCGCTGCGGCCGCAGGAGATGGACCTGGACAGCGAGGACGAGAGGGACCCCGAGTGGCTCCGAGAGAAGACCGCCACGGTGAGAGGACGCGTCGCTTTAATTCACCTCACGCACAGACAGAAAACCTCCCGCTTTAAATGTTGTTAATTAAAAAGACACCACTCGGCAGGACTGTTTAATTGGATGAGTAATCCTGTTAGCCTTGATTGGAATGTGCCGTTGGTCTGAGAATTTAACGTTGGACACATTTTGAGCGGTGTTGCAAGTGTCTTAGAGACTTGTTCCATGAGCTGTCACAGATGTTAGGTGTGGTTTTTAGCTTTGTGACTGTTAATTGATAAATGCATGAACACATAAATTAACGGCGAAAGGGGGAAAGTTGTAGCAGTACCTTAGTCAGGACTAAAACACCAGTACTTGCAGCTGCAATGTTTTGGGTTTTTTTTTTTCTTTTTTGCTGAAATAGAATAAACCCCTTGAGTAAAATCTTGTTTTCAGGGGGTTCTCAAATTGATGTAATCAAGCAAGTATCAACAGTGGTTGAGTGAGAAAAGAAAGGGCCCAAAATACTGTAGATAGCAAGAGGTGGGATAAAAATTTTGTTGTTGCATTGTCCAAGAGAACGACTTTGTTTTTCCCTAATAACTTAAAAGATCTCTTTCTTAGATTCAACACAGTTGATGCTTGCTCATACATCAGTGTACAACTTTTTAATCAGTTACTTTCACTTCAGTATTCAATCTCTCATCTCTGTTCACTTCTCTGTGCACTGCAAAAATCATTAATCACCTCAAAATTTGTGATAATTTGTTTTGTGATAATTTGACAGTTTTGCACATTTCTATAAAAATGCATTTGACATGTGCACAGGGACCCGCAATTAATTACATTTGTTTGGTCCTTGCAGCAACTGGATGAGTTCACGGACGTTAACGAGGGAGAGAAGGAGGTGATGAAGCTCTGGAACCTGCACGTCATGAAGCACGGGTATGTGGGATTCATCAGAAACACTAATCCTCCTGAATCTTTGCATCCTGGTGTCTTGGACTCTCTGAAAGAGACACCTGGATGATTTCTGAAACCCCAGCTTTTCAGGTCTTCAAAATGAGATTTGAATGTCAGAGAGAGCCATAATATGAGACTTTCTGGAATGTAGAGCCGACCTGGAAAAATGCTCATAGTTTGGCTTCTGTGTGTTGAGAATGGTTTGTGTCCACCAGCGTTTGACGTGACGCTGTAATGTTGTGGCTAATAAGAGATCACAGATGTGGATCGCAGGCTGAGGAGGAAAAGTTTGGGAGCCACTGTTGTCCTTATTCCTTTCTGATGAAACCACAATAAAGCCGACATCTCTCTTCCCCCCCTCCTCCAGCTTCATAGCAGACAACCAGATGAATCAGGCCATCATGCTTTTCGTGGAGAACCGCGGCGCTCACATCATCCGGCGCAACCTCTGCCGCAACTTCCTCCTGCATCTGGTCAGCATGCACGACTTCAACCTGGTGAGCACGGCCACCATCGACCGCGCCATGGCCCAGCTCCGGCAGATCCAGCAGGAGCTGCCGGAGCCGGACGAGGAGCAGCCGGACCCGGCCCTGGCGTCGGCGGGGGCCTGCAACGGCGGCGCCGCCCCCTCCAGCGGGGGCAAGCAGGGCAAGAGGACAAAAAGTGCGCTGACGGACTGATGGCGGGCTGCAAGGACTGCACGCTGATTGTTTTTATTTTGTTTTTTGTTTTATTGTTTCGGTTCTATTTCTTCTTAAATGAACATTATCAACCCTTTGGTGCTTAGGTAGGTGGGAGAAGCGATCAGCCCGGCGTCCGACACGACACTGACCAGAATACACGTCGAGCGAGTTCGCGGAACTTGAGAACTGAACCAAATATGAACAATATAAAAGTGAATTAAACCCACACCTCCACAAACCAGGATTTTTTTTTTTTTTTTTTTGAGGACTGGATCATGTAAGTTGAGCCTACTCAATATGCATTTTGTAGGAGCCACTGAAGTATCTGTCACTCGGCGCTCGAGTGAACAAAAACTGACTGGCGCGACTGCCTCTGCTGTGTTGGTGTGATCGGCGGCTGTGACCGGACGACAGTTAAAACTGTACGATTCGTACACAAACACAATAACCTTGTTGAAAAGTTATCCTTTTAGCTGATTATTTTAGCACTTGGTGTTTTGTATTTAGAGAGCTTACCATGAAATTGTCATTTAAAAAAAGAAAAGAAAAAAAAAAGAATCATGCTGCACCAAATATTAGATGCAGCTTCTCCGCTCTGACGAGCGGAGGAACTCTGGCGGGTTTGATTTGAACGGTCATAGTTGCAAGAACATTAGTCAAAAGGTATTCATTTGACTTTAATGTCGAGAGTATATGAAGTTTGTAAAGCTTGTGTTTTACCCAGAATGCATAGCAGGTCGTTCTGGTGTGACCGTAGTGGTATTTTGTAAGTTTGGATCCTGGACAAGATTTCGGTCCAGGCTAAAACTCCTACTTCATCACCCCGAAGCCTTTCGGCCTGCATATACAATATCTCAAGGAAAACCAGGGAAATCAACCTTTCTGATTGTTTTTTCTGTAACGACCAGCAACACTTTGCTCCCCGCGTCATGTCGAGTATCGTGCAAAAGCATCAAAGTCGATCGTTTTCGTATGCCAGCACCTGGAGTTTGTTTCCACTTCATGGTCTGAGCTGTTTGAGCTGACTAAAACGTGTGTATATGTATAATCACATCCGATGTTTAGTTGCGCCCCGTTCCGGATCTAGTCATTAATGGATTGCAGTTCTTCTCTCAAAGCAATACGCTGTTTTATAGGATGGTTGCGTTTTCAGGTCCAAATCCACCGTTTGTTCTGTTAGTTGCAGTTTATGCCAAAGGGGGAATATTTTCATCAGTCTCTTAGTTCAGTAATTTTTTTTTTCTTCATATTTCTGTAGTTTCTTTTTCTTTTGTTCATTCCATAATAACTTTATTAAAAAGAAAGCAGTAGTTGCAATTTGTAGTGTGCACATAAACTGGTGACCATCACCTGTCATTATTCCTCAGACTTCCTTTGTGAACAACCAAATTCACAATCTATTTTTTCCCCTCCGCCCTTAAATATGAAGGGTTTCTTTATTTGTGGGGAAAAAGGGAGACATAGTCACCGTTATTGTCCAAAACACCTACTCACATTGTGAACTATACACTCTGGCTAAGGGGATTTTTATATTTAAAGAAATAAAATACATTTGACCTTATAATTGTGGCTGTTATGTTTTGAGTAGTTTTTGTCCTTTGCTCCTATTTTCTTGGTTTGCATATTGAAATGTAACCTGGAGGTGTTGATACAACGGCTTTTTATTAGTTCTACTTAGACTTTGTGGATTAGATTTGTCTAATGACGGCCTCCAGAGCTGCAGCAGTTCGATAGTTTAGTCACAGACGAGAGTCACCAGCAGCTATAACTTGAGCTTCTCAGTGTCATGAAAAAGCTGATGTTACTTTTGGAATAATGAAGCAAAGACACTCACTGATTTTTACTTTATAAACTTTATCAATATGATTTAACAGTTACACCACTGTGGTCCCTGCTTATGTAAACCTTCTGATCTCCTATTTTTTTAAGTGCACTGTGCAATATTTATTTGACTTCAGGTGAGCAAAATGTGCTAAATATATAATATTCAGCTGACACGCTGTTCTCTCCTGTCCTGTCCAGTTCTGCAAGACGGAGTAAGATCTGTAAGTGGGCTAAACAAAGAACAGTTCTGTTAAGTTATTTTGTTCTTACATATGATCCACCGCTGTTTACAACTGAAGTCCAAATCTTTCTTCCATGCAGCCTTCAACAGGATCTGGAGGGGCTATGATGGTCTAACAAAGTATTCTAGATTCAAGACATTTTCCCTTCAATCTCATACATCCTTGACTCGTACGGAGTCAGTGGAAAACTTACATATTTGTACGGGTACAAATAAACACAAAAATAAACTATTTTCCTCTTAATGGAGTGATCTGGGCTCCGGACATTTTTCTGTGCCTTTAACATAAAGAAGCGCTTTAAGAAATAAAATATGTATTCTAAAGTAAATGATCTAAACAGCTGAATGAACTGATGGTTTATTTTCAAGGAATGATCGCTAGTCGTACATAGATCGGGAGATAAAATGCAGTTACATAAAATAATCTGTTTCTTGAATAATCTGTCTCTCTGTAAACAAATGATCACGTTTCGCTGTCAGATGACGTCATCAACATGCGCGCTCACTTAATCTCCAAATTAGCATAAATCCAGATAAAAATGTTAAAGAATGACAGTTTTTTAATACACAGATATTCTATAATGATTATTTTATTATCTCAGGCAATATGTAAACATTTGCAATCTATTTCTCAATGTGGTCTTGCTGGAAATTATCGTCGCACAATTGACGTGTACATCATGTCTGAGAGTGAAGCGCCAAACCCGAAATGCCTCCAGGTTTTCTTAGTTTACCGTCTCAACTCAAACTGGGTGAAGACGTCAAACAAATGTAGCGTTAAAACATGAATCCTCCAAGCAGCGAGGTGATCGTTTTATCAGAGACCAGCTCGGACGGTGAAGCTTCAGCAGCAGCAGCGGCGGCGGCGGTACGGGACAGGCAGAGGAGGAAATGCTCAAGCATCGCTCCAATCTTCCTCCGCAGGTCACTGCACGGCCGCATGAAACCAAGCCGTGAGGTGAAGGAGGCTGATAATCCAGCAGCCCCTCCTCCCCGGAGTCCAGACTGTGCAGATGTTTGCCTGCACAGCTGGCTGTCAGAAACCCGGACGGCCAGCGCAGCGTCTCCAGGCTCCGGGCAGAGGAGAGGAAGCGACAGGCTGCAGCGCGGTGAGACACACACTTCAGACACACTGCAGCATAACACACACTACCATATTAATATTATAGTTTAAGACCACCCACTCATCCAGTAAGGTTTAATGTTGCATCACTTCAACCATCATTCTCCTGAGAGTCTTGGGCCTAAAATGCAGCTCTGATTTATTCACAGCCTCTCTAGATTTCACTTGTTTTATTAATTATTGTTATCGTAATTAAGCTTTTACTTTATTTAATCTTCTTCTTCTGGTGTTTTCCCTTAATCAGCTCTGTAAAGCAAGGTGAATTGTGTTGTGTTAAATGGTTCCACAGATATAAACTTGAGATCTATTATTACACTGACATGATGCGCTGGAGGTCACTTCAGTACAAAAAACACACAATTATTTCTCAGACTGACATACTTTATTTCTAAATTTTCATTATAAATCAAAATTTGAAAACTGTACACATGGAGTTTTTCTCTTAGGAAAGCCTAGAAGAACTATTTGACTGACTCCATTTTGAATGTTTTATTGTTAAAAATGTTAAATTCCAACCATGATACATAACTTTACCAATATGGGAAATACAAGCAGTGTTCCAAAAACTTTTGTCTTGGCTTTACTCTCTGTTGTTCCCCCTTTAAGGACATAATTTTCCTGATGACTGTTTTTTGCCCTCTTTTCCTCTCTGAACCAGAAGACATCTCTCAGCAGCACGTCAGAGAGAAGAGGAAACGGTTGAGCGAAGTCTCTCCGAGGGTCCCGAAGCGTCAGAGTCTGGCTGATGGTTCGGGTCACCGTCACCTGTCAGCGGAGGACGTCCGCAGCAGCGCCGTCCCTCCTGTGAGGCAGCAGCAGCAGCCCCGGAGCGGCAGGCTGAGTCGCTCTCGCAGGCTGAAGGTGCAAAGCCAGATCTCAGCAGGCCTCGTGTCCAACTGTGATCCGGAGTCTGCTCAGACAAATCACACCGAGCCCGACAGGCAGACTCCCCAAACCTCTGACAGCTTTCAACAAGGTGGGGCTTCTCAAGTGTCACTGGCTGCAGGCTTTTGATAGAAAAAATATAATTTATCTTTGTTTTTTTGTTTTGTTTTGTTTTGTCTAGTGTTCTGTATTGAGGATAGACTCTGGACAGAGAAATTCAGCCCTCAGCATTCCAGAGATATCGTTGGTAATTCTGCCCCACTGACTAAATTACACAGGTGATTTTCATAAAGTTCCATCACATTAATGTTTGAGTTCTATATTGAAGTGTAAGCGTTTCCTTCTCTTGGTTTCAGTTGGCTAAAAAGGTGGAAGCTTCGAACTAATCCAGACAAAAGGAGAAAAACTGAGAGAAAGAAGGAAGAAAAGAGCCTCGGTATGAACTGTTCTTTAAGTCTGAGTGAAATGTCCGTTCATTCTCACACATCATGAAGGGTTTCATCATGATTTTCTTCCTGTAGACTCCTGGGACTGTGGAGACTTCCAGGGCGAGGCTGGGTCAGAGGTCGACCAAGAGGAACCTCTGTGGAACGCCGTGCTGATCACCGGACCCCCCGGCGTGGGGAAGACCGCCTCGGTGTACGCCTGCGCTCAGGAGTTTGGCTTCAAGGTGGGAACATGGGGGTGGAAATAAAAATTCTTCCCTTTTCCATGCTCTCTACTGAAATTCCAGTATTTTTATTCTAAAACTTCACCTGCTTTATAAACATCCTGCAAATAAACAGGCTGTCCAGTGGATTAGCTTCATTTCCAGGAAGAATTGTTACCACAAAGTAAATAATCTATCTGACACATTTCCTACTTTTTGTGTTTTTTTTATATGATTAATTCTCAAACTTTGTTCAGTTACATGAGTGTCCTTCCAGTCATGAATCCACAGACCATTTTCTAAACTCCCTGATCGCAATAATGCTGTTTTTCCATCAGTGTCGGTTTTTATCCAACTTCTAACTTTTAAAACATTCAGTCTTTGTAAATTCCTCACCAAGGCACGTTTTTATCATCCAGTCGCTCCAAGATGCAGCTCTATTCAACAGAGACTGTCATGAATATGATTATTTTCACTGGTTTTCTGCAAAGTCTTCAGGCAGTTTGTGGCAAAAGAGAAAAACCACATGTAGAATCATGTTTATTCAGCTCACATTTACATTTTTATTGAATGGATTATATTTGAATTTCAGGAATATTGTGGAAACTACCTTCTACACTCAGAGAAACTTATATTTCCATTCAAGGGTAAAAAGATTGTTCTCCTATATATAAAATGCTTTAATTATATTAACTTCTAATCTTCATATTTTTAAAATTTCATTCAGAAAATGTGGGGATTTTAAAATGCAGTGTGCAGCCTCTGATATTCCAGTTGATCTGTTAAACATCTGTCGGTGAAGTGAGTCCTGAATAGAGGTCGACCGATTTATCGGCCGGCCGATATATTAGGCCGATATTTGGACATTTTTCTCCATCGGCCATCGGCCGTATTTTCTTTTAAAAAGCCGATTTTTGATCCGTTGTATAAAATGACGCAATTTTTGATCAGGCACATGTGCGGGCAGCTAAAGCTGCCGCTCAAGAAAGGACCCCTGTGGCACGCTGCTGCATTCAGTTACGTCAGAGCGGAGCGTGCCCGGTGGATTCCGAGCTGTGGGAAAAACCTGCATCTGTTGCATCTGCAGTGAAGAATGGATTTGTTGAACATTTCAACGTTTTTGTGGCTCTCTGGCTCTCCAGTCTGCAGCTTATCAGTGTTTACTGCAGAAAAAAAGTTTGGCCGGGGAGCGCGTCGTGCCGCGGGGCTAAAGGCCTCAGTATGCTCCCCCGTCGCCGCCACGGCGTTCCTACGCCGACAACCCTACGCCGCTACTGAACATATCTTGCTCCTGCGTCAAGGGAACGCCCTCCTCTGCCAAGCCGCTGGCAGTCACAACAACAATGCGGCTTCCGTAGCTCCGGCTTTACCTAGACATAGATCTATAGACATAGATTTCTAGACGTACGTATCTAGACACGCGTGCATTTACCGAACATATATCTGCATATATGACATATCTGGCGACACCGAGCTGTCGTGGAGGAGAGGCATGAGCGGACCGTGATGAAATATTGGTGAAACTAATGAGCTTTTGGACGATTAAAGCCGTTTTCGGAGCGGCTATACACATAGCCCCGTCTGCTAACAGTGCTAACACTGCTAACAGTATAGGGATGTGCGCCGCTCAATTTTGGATCTATATTTCTCCCGAAGCACTGTTCGGGCCAGAAAAGTTTTCCGGGTGAGTTCTACTTTATTCTATAAACAACGCGAAAGCGGACCAATCACAGCCCTCGACGTTCACGTCACCACGCGTCGAAACGACGCGAAGTCACAATTTTCGGGAGGCGCACGTCAAGCCCCGACGTAGCCCGACGTAGCCCGTCGTAGGGCTACGACGTCTACGTCGTAGGAACGACGTAGGAGCGACGGGGAAGTATACTGAGGCCTTAACGCTGCTAATGCTGCGTCGAACACGGGTCTGGCTCACCTGATCAGTGACCACGTGGAGTTCGGCTACATTCTGGAAAAAGAGGTCAGAACACAATTAGTAAATCAAAAGAATTAAAAACAAGAATAGAAACAAAGAATTTGGTTTTGTTCCTCTTTTATACCACTTATTCTGTTCAAGGTTGCAAGCTGCTGCAGCCAATATGCGCAAGGCACACAAAACACAGTCCAAACACACATGCACACACACTGTGAGACATTTCAAGCTGATTCAACTTGGAAATGAAAGTTCTATTTCATCCCTACTGACCGCCAGAGGCGGTGCATAAAGCACTGAATGATCATCCTTTCGCATACGCAGGTCGAGAATTAATGACAACAAAGTCAAACGTGACCTCCCGGTGGCTGACGTGAGTCTATATAGCCACGTCACACCGGAAGCTCAGTCCCTTTAAACCTTCTCGCGCGCAGGTTGGTTGGGTCTGGTGGTGAGCATTTTGAGCTTAACTCCACTTACGATTGATGTGCTGTTTGTGACTGATAGCCCTGCGACTGGGTAAGTCAGAGCTTGCTCGCCCTCTAAAGGCCCGTCCATGCTTCACATGTACGCGTTTCCGCGTCCGCTTTGGAAGGTCCGCGCACCACCGATGCGGACGCGCTTTCTCCCATGCTACATTTTGAGCTCAGCTGTGCGCGTCTCGTGCAGGCGCGGTGATCCACACAGCATCGACAAGCTTTTCCGGCACTACAGACTGTTTATCTGCTCCTTTATTACGGATTATTTAGAGAAAATTAAGCACATACATTGTCAGTACATTATCTTTAAGTATTAAAGTTTATTTAGCCTTTTTTTTTTCTGTTTCTGAATCGCGGGGCGGCGCCGGAGCGATTAGTTACTTTTTCACTTCTGTCTGCGGACCTTCTCCTCCCTCCAGATAGTCTCTCTCTCTTTCCACGAGTTTTTCACTCTTTCCGTGTCTTAAAGTGGAGCCATCAGGCTGGAGCTCCGTCTACTTTCACTTTTACCGTCATGTTTTGTTTTCTATGGCGCTCTGGCGCATGCGTACACTTCCGCGACCTGCGCGCAATGCGCAACGCGGTCTCAAATTCTGGCTGTTGCGCGGACGTCCGCGGACCGGTCCGCGCGGACCCTAGCGGACAGGAATTCATGACGATTTTCACGTCACGCGGACCAACGCGCAACGCGCACCCACGCGGACATGTGAAGCATGGACGGGCCTTAAGGGCTGCACAAGCAGCACTCCATCTCCTCTTTTTCTTCTTTCCCGTAAACTGGGTATCGTTTATCGCCATGTCTTTTAGACGGTTGTTTTCTGTTGTAACAGCCCACCGTGTGGTGCGCGCTGCTCTGATTTATTGCCTGTGCAGCTTAATTGTTAATTTGTTGATTAGGAGGCGTTACTTCGCCCCGTTGTTATTGAATACGGCTGTCTGTCAGCTCGTGTTTTCTGTCTGAGTGTGATTCATATACTGTCTCTTCAGTTGTTTGAAGGAAGGAAGTTGATAATAATAATTGAATTAAAAACACAAAAAAAAACAAAAGAAAACAAGGAGAAAAACCAACTGCAGGATTGTTTTCCCTCATTGTGAGCCTGTCGCAAATCGCACGTGGCGTTCTCTGCTCGACCCGGTTTGTGACCCCGTGCTCGGACATCCAGGAGTCACTAGTGGCGTTCTCTGCTCGACCTGACTCTGTAGTTGCTTTTCTGAACACTGAGTTTCTTAGTGGGTAGGACAGCTGAAGGTTTTTCTTTTTGACGCCATGTTGGAGCAGCTGTGTTGCAGACTCTGCTTGGCAGCACTCCAACCTGAGGATGGCCATGATTTGTGTCCCCCCTGCCTGGGTGTGGACCACCTACGGGAGGCCCTCCAGGGCACAGACTGCCCGAGTTGCTTCATTATGCCGCATTCCGTGAAGGTTGCGCGGTTGGCTGAGTTTGAGGGTCGCCCGGAGGGGGATCCCACGTCTATGGTGTTGCCTGCTGGACAGTCACGGACGCGGACGCACTCTTCTTCGGAGGCACTAGCGCGTCCGAGGAAGAGGCGCAGGAAGGAGGACCCCGGGGACGGGTTGTCTGGTAGAGTGGAAAACCTGTCATCGGAATTGGCGCAGATGAAGGCGATGCTCCAGGACCTTCAGGCCGACACAGGACGCCATGCGACGGTTCAGCAGGACCATGATTTGGTATCGCACGAGGACGTGATCTCGGTGGCGGCGTCGGACACTCAATTTAGGAGTGATTTCGATGAGCTGAGCTCCCGAGTTTCTGAGTCCGGGTCCCACACCTCTGCGGGCTCCCGGGGCACTGGAGATGTGTCTGTGGCCGTGGCTATTCGGACGGCTCTCACCCGCCTGCAGTTGGATGTCCCCACGTCAAACCAAGTCCGCTCCAGCGCGTTCTTCCGACGCCAGACGGCAGCTGAGTCCTTTGCGGTCCCGCCATCAGAGGAATACGTTAAGGAGCTGCATGCGTGTTGGACGGATAACAAGGCATTTTCCAGGCCCACCACGGATGGGCGGGCCTTAGCAGCGATGCAGGATGCCGATAAGTTTGGCCTGGGACGCATGCTGGCTGTGGAATCGGCTATCGCGTCCCTCATTGTGCATCCGGAGGAGACGCTACGAACGAACGCCAGGTGCCCGCGACCGCAGTGTAGGATCACGGACGATCTACTCTGTAAAGCCTATGACACCGGTGCACGCATGGGCCGCATTGGTAACTCCCTCTCCCACCTCCTGCTGGGTCTGTCGTCGACATTGGAGGAGGTTTCTGTCGACCAATCTACGCAGGGCCTAATGGACGTGTCCCTACAAGCTTTCGCCCTAATGTCAAGGGAGCTTGGTCGCCTAATGTCTACGCTCGTACAGTCTCGACGCCAGGTTTGGTTGGCACAGTCACCACTTTCAGAGTCCAGTAGGGGGACGCTGCGGAGCGTGCCAGTGGTTCCTGGGGAATTATTTGGGTCCACGGCACTGAAGGCCCTGGAGCGCACCGCGCAGGCAAACCGTACTCGGCAGCAATTGGTGGGTCTCCAGAGACGTCCCCCTCCTCGGGTGGGTCCAGGGTCTGCCTCATCATCTTCACGGAGGTACTCTGCTGGGCCATCGCACCCTCTTCCGGAAACTCGCTGCCAAGATTGCAGAACGGTTCCGGACCGGAGGCCACAGCCTGGATCTCTGCCCCCCCCGCTCATCACGGATGGGGCAGCCACACCAGCGCCCCCCCAAGCCCTCCAGAGGGCAGGGGGCACGCAGATGAGACTCCACGGCCGGCGGTAGGTTTTTTTACCCCGGGTCAACTCAGACACTGGGCTACCCACGCTCCAGATGCTTGGGTGCTGGCCACACTGTCCCGGGGTTATCGCATTCAGTTCCGCCGCCGGCCTCCCGTGCATGGCCATAATGACTGTAATCCACGACCGGGCCAGGGCACGAGCACTGTCCGAGGAAATTCACACCTTGCTGGCCAAAGGTGCTGTGGTTCCTGTCGATCCCCTGCGGGACCCGGGGGGATTTTATTCAAGGTATTTCCTCGTACCGAAGAAGACAGGCGACTGGCACCCCGTTCTGGATCTTCGGGGTCTAAACAACTTTTTAAAAGTTATTCCATTCAAGATGCTGCACATCCCTCAGGTTCTCCACACAATATCGCCGGGGGACTGGTTCACAGTGATCGATTTGAGGGACGCTTACTTTCATGTCCCTGTTGCGCCGTCACACTGGCGGTTCCTTCGGTTTGCGTTTCAAGGGAGGCACTATCAGTTCAGGGTCCTCCCGTTCGGGCTTTCCCTGTCTCCTCGGGTGTTTTCCAGATGTGTGGCTGCAGCTCTGTCCCCCCTGCAGACTCGGGGCTTGACGATCTTGCCCTACCTGGACGATTGGCTGATCTGTGCCCCGTCTCGTGAGGACGCCATTCGGGACACGCAGGCGGTGCTCGAGCACACTGCCGCTCTCGGCTTGCATGTCAACACGGCCAAGAGCAACCTGGTCCCCACACAGGTGACCACTTTTCTGGGGATGGTCCTGAATTCTCGGACCATGATGGCATGCCCCTCACCTCGGCGGGTTCAGGACATTTTGGACATGCTCCCACACTTCCGGCGCGGCAGAGCCCCGCCGTATGTTCTCTACCTCCACCTTCTCGGCAAGTTGGTGGCGGCGTCTGCGGTGGTTCCCCTGGGTCTTCTATCTCTTCGTCCACTTCAGATGTGGCTGAACAGTCTACACCTGAGCCCCGAGCGACACAGCCACAGGCGCAGGCACCTACGCGTGTCGACGCAGTGCCTGACGTCTCTCTCGCAGTGGCGGGAGAGGCGCTTCATCACACAAGGGGTTCCTATGGGTTCCCTACCGAGCCGTCGGGAGATCGTTCATACGGATGCATCTCTCCGGGGTTGGGGAGCAACATGGCAGGGGCGCATGGTGCAGGGGAAATGGTTGCCATGGCAACAAGGGCAGCACATCAATGTCCTCGATTTGAGGGCTGTGCTTTTGGCGCTGCAGCAGTTTCTCCCGCATCTACGAGGCCGACATGTGCTGGTCAGGACCGACAACACCAGCGTGGTTTTTCACATCAACCACCAGGGGGGCACTCGGTCCGTGGCTTTGACAAGGCTGGCCACTCAAATCCTGACTTGGGCGGCTCCACATCTGGCCAGCCTGAGAGCACTGCACATTCCGGGAGTGTTGAACACATCAGCAGATTTCCTGTCCCGGCAGTCACCGCTACCAGGGGAGTGGCGCCTTCACCCAGAGGTCGTGGACCGGGTCTGGCAGACCTTAGGCAGGGCGGAGGTAGACCTGTTCGCGTCCAGGGAGTCCACCCACTGTCCCCGCTGGTTCAGTATAACGGACGACGCGGGTTCTCTGGGCCTGGATGCGCTGGCACACGACTGGCCCCAAACGCTGCTATACGCCTTCCCACCTTTTCCCCTGATATTTCCTACAATACTCAGGGTCTCTCGAGAGGGGCATCAACTGATCCTGATAGCCCCTTTTTGGCCGGCGAGGACCTGGTTTCCTCTGCTGCGCAGGCTCTGCTGCAGCTCGCCGAGGCGCCTGCCATCCAGGAGGGATCTTCTATCCCAGTTCGGGGGGAGGATCCTGCACCCCAGTCCAGACCGCCTCCAGCTATGGGTGTGGCTGCTGGAGGGCCGGACGTCTCGTTCTCCGAGTTCAGTGGGGACATAGGCCACACCATCGCCAATGCCCGGGCTCCTTCCACACGACAGCTGTACGCCAGCAGGTGGAGGTTCTTCGACAGGTGGTGTCAGGAAAGAGGTCTGACTGCGGTTCAATGCCCGGTGCCATCCATATTGGACTTCTTGCAGGAGCTGTTCAACCTGGGTCGCTCGCCATCTACACTTAAGGTGTATACGGCTGCGATTTCCTGCTGGCACCAGGGTTTTGATGGCCGTTCTGTGGGCAGTGACAGGACGGTCTCATCTTTTTTAAAGGGTGCGCGTCGTCTCCGCCCCCTCAGTCAACAAAGGGTGCCGACGTGGGACCTGTCTTTGGTGCTCGAGTCCCTGCGGGCCCCTCCATTCGAGCCCCTGGATCAGGCAGGGTTGAAATGGCTGTCGCTGAAAACTGCGTTCCTCTTAGCGATGGCCTCGGGTAGACGAGTGGGGGAACTGCAGGCGCTGTCGGTTGGCGATGCGGGCTGCAGGTGGAATGCCGATGGCTCTGGGGTGACACTCTGGCCTGACGCCTCTTTCATCCCCAAAGTGCTTGGTTCTACAACTGTTACGCACCCCCTCCGACTGGCGCGTTTCGGGTCTCCGACTTCAAACGAACCGCTGTGTCCAGTTCGGGCACTTGAAGTGTACATACGGGCTACGACGGGTGTCCGTCAGTCTGAACGCCTGTTTATCTGCCACGCCGGGCCTCGCATGGGCCAGGCCCTGTCAAAACAGCGACTGGCCCACTGGGTGGTGGATACTATCAAACAGGCATATCTCTCCCAGGGTCGTTCACCACCGGACGGGGTGCGGTGCCATTCGACCAGGGGTCTGACCACCTCCTGGGCCGCGATGACCGGCGTTCCTTTGGACGTTATTTGTGAAGCGGCTTCATGGACATCAGCGTCAACGTTCGCACGGTTCTACAGGGTGAATGTGGCAACATCCCACCCCCTTGACGGGATCCTCCGACAGCACTCATCAACGCTGTGAGGTGAGTGGGGTTGGTGGTCATTGTTGTTCGGCGATTCCTCGTGACTTCGCTGGTATATGTCATCCAGTGCTTTATGCACCGCCTCTGGCGGTCAGTAGGGATGAAATAGAACGAAAGTTACGTAGGTAACTACGGTTCTATGAATCCCGGATGACCGCCAGAGCGTTCGGTCCCTCGGAATCTTCTGCTTGCGAGAAGTGGAAGGGACTGAGCTTCCGGTGTGACGTGGCTATATAGACTCACGTCAGCCACCGGGAGGTCACGTGTGACTTTGTTGTCATTAATTCTCGACCTGCGTATGCGAAAGGATGATCATTCAGTG
This sequence comes from Salarias fasciatus, assembly GCF_902148845.1. Classification (NCBI taxonomy): domain Eukaryota; kingdom Metazoa; phylum Chordata; class Actinopteri; order Blenniiformes; family Blenniidae; genus Salarias; species Salarias fasciatus. Next base: position 12,627,971 of record NC_043750.1, on the reverse strand, counting down.
CTTTATGCACCGCCTCTGGCGGTCATCCGGGATTCATAGAACTGTAGTTACCTACGTAACTTTCGTTCCCCTGCTGTCTTGAAAATGCAAGTTAACTCAACCTGAAGAACATCTTTGTTTCAACTCAGGAAATTAAGTTCATCAAGCTGATTTTAATGCAATGCTCTAGTTGTCTTAACATCGGTTATTAAGTTGAGTTGATTTAACTTGTAATCCCTTGTTGTTTCAATATATAATATATGTAATTAATAATAACTCAGAATTTAATTTCACCGTCAAATCATTTTGTGGAGTAATGCTCATAAATTGTTTCTTCTAAAATTATTAAATGCACCAATCAGCAAATTCATTTTTAATTCCTTCACTTTGTTTCACATCCTGTTCAGAGTCATAGAGCCCATCCCAGCTGGGTGAGGGGGGTGTCTGTCTGCCCTGCACCAGTGGAAGACAGGCTCCACCCCAGACAGGTCAATGTGGACAATATGAGGCTTGAGGGACGGACAGGAGCGGATCTGGACCTTCGTGGAGAAACGCGAACTGCTGTGGTTCCACCAGGCCGAGCAGCTTCGGGACTGACGCGGATCGGCAGTCCAGTTCCCTGATGGCAGTCCAGATCACCAGACGGTGGTCCAGATCCCCAAACTCTGACTCCCTGACTCTGACTCTCTGTGATGGCTGATCTCACACACACACAGACACGCACATACACACACACAGAGATTCCTGTCGGCAACAGCTGGCAGGCACAAAGTAAAACTTCCTCCGGGATTTATTAGTTTTATCTTTCATTTTATTAAGCTCAAGTTTATTTTTTTTCCCTCTCTCCCGTAGTGTGTGCTCTCAAGGCCTCCTCTTGCGATTTATTTGTCAGTTTTCATTCTAAAGTTCTTGAAACCCCTGTGTCTGGCCTTCTCCCTCTGGTTTCTTACCCCCTGTTTATTACCCCCCCCCCCCCCCCCCCCCCCCTTACCTTCTTTCTTTTTTTCAAAGGGGGGCAGGGGGGCAATTGTGCATCTTACTCTTTCTTGTGTTTCTTACCCCCTGTTTCTGTGACCTTCTTCATTTTTTGAACGGCAGCATGTGGAGCTCCTTTAACTATTTCTTGGTTTTAAATTCCCCCGGTGGAGCTGTCTGTCCGCCCTGCCACGGTGGCTTCAGGTTTTAGGTTGTATTCTCTTCCTCTTCCTAGATTCCTCCTCACTCCTCTTCTTCCTGTCTTCCTCCTCTTTTTTGGCCGCCTCTTTTCTGGCTTTTTTCTCCGCTTTTTTCATGTTGGCCTTCTGTCTGTCCGTCATGGAGGCCAGCCGGTCCAGTTCACTGATCCTCTGGAGAAAATGCTGGATTTCTACAGTGCTGTTGTTTAACGCCTCCATCCATTTCTCCTCCTGAGTGAAGAAGCCCTCTTCTACCTTTCTGCACCGTTTCAGCATTTCCTCTTTGGCCAGAGTCTCATCCCAGAGCACTCTTTCTAGGACGTGACATCTTTCTGTCCACTCAGCCTCCTTTTGGGTCATTTCGGTCCTTAACCTTTCGAGCTTTGCCACAGAGTCAACGTTGTTTTCAGTCAGGGTGGAGATCTTGTCAGTGAGGAGCCTGAACCTGTTCCGGTTCTCCTCGTCCTGACCTCTCATTGCCGCGGCCGCCTGCTCTCTCTCCACCTCCCGCTCCTTGATGGAATTTTCAAGGGCTTGCTGAGATGAGGAGGCTTCCTGTTTCAGGGTGACGACCTCTGAACTGAGCTGGTTGACTCTCTCCTGGTACTCAGACAGCAGGGCAGATATCTCTTCTTCTGCCTCCTGCAGCTTCGAGACCTTCAGACTCTCCAGGTTGTTAATAATGTCTGTAAGCTCGTCCATCCTTTCTTGAGCTTTCACTGTCAGAATTTCTGACACTGTTTTTTCCATTTCTAAGTCAACTCTGAGACGATACACCTCTTCTTCCAGGAAGGAAGTGTTCGTCTCACAGTCGACCAACTCATCCTGGCTCTCCTCTGGCTCACACCTCTGGACTTCCAGCAGCTTCCTCTGCAGCCTCTCCGTTTCATCGGTTTGTGACTTCAGATTTTTTTCCAAGGTTTGAATCTGCTGCTCCTGGTCTTTCAGTTTGACGCCGTTTTCCTTGAGCTGAGAGTTCAACTTTTCTTGTTCATCTTTGCTCATCTCCATCCATTTCTCCTCCTCAGTGAAGAAGCCCTCTTCTAACATTCTGTACTGTTTCAGCAGTTCCTCTTTGGCCAGAGCCTCATCCCAGAGCACTCTTTCTAGGACGTGACATGTTTCTGTCCACTCGGCCTCCTTTTGGGTCATTTCGGTCCTCAACCTTTCGAGCTTTGCCACAGAGTCAACGTTGTTTTCAGTCAGGGTGGAGATCTTGTCAGTGAGGAGCCTGAACCTGTTCCGGTTCTCCTCGTCCTGACCTCTCATTGCCGCGGCCGCCTGCTCTCTCTCCACCTCCCGCTCCTTGATGGAATTTTCAAGGGCTTGCTGAGATGAGGAGGCTTCCTGTTTCAGGGTGACGACCTCTGAACTGAGCTGGTTGACTCTCTCCTGGTACTCAGACAGCAGGGCAGATATCTCTTCTTCTGCCTCCTGCAGCTTCGAGACCTTCAGACTCTCCAGGTTGTTAATAATGTCTGTAAGCTCGTCCATCCTTTCTTGAGCTTTCACTGTCAGAATTTCTGACACTGTTTTTTCCATTTCTAAGTCAACTCTGAGACGATACACCTCTTCTTCCAGGAAGGAAGTGTTCGTCTCACAGTCGACCAACTCATCCTGGCTCTCCTCTGGCTCACACCTCTGGACTTCCAGCAGCTTCCTCTGCAGCCTCTCCGTTTCATCGGTTTGTGACTTCAGATTTTTTTCCAAGGTTTGAATCTGCTGCTCCTGGTCTTTCAGTTTGACGCCGTTTTCCTTGAGCCGAGAGTTCAACTTTTCTTGTTCATCTTTGCTCATCTCCATCCATTTCTCCTCCTGAGTGAAGAAGCCCTCTTCTACCTTTCTGCACCGTTTCAGCATTTCCTCTTTGGCCAGAGTCTCATCCCAGAGCACTCTTTCTAGGACGTGACATCTTTCTGTCCACTCAGCCTCCTTTTGGGTCATTTCGGTCCTTAACCTTTCGAGCTTTGCCACAGAGTCAACGTTGTTTTCAGTCAGGGTGGAGATCTTGTCAGTGAGGAGCCTGAACCTGTTCCGGTTCTCCTCGTCCTGACCTCTCATTGCCGCGGTCGCCTGCTCTCTCTCCACCTCCCGCTCCTTGATGGAATTTTCAAGGGCTTGCTGAGATGAGGAGGCTTCCTGTTTCAGGGTGACGACCTCTGAACTGAGCTGGTTGACTCTCTCCTGGTACTCAGACAGCAGGGCAGATATCTCTTCTTCTGCCTCCTGCAGCTTTGTGGCCTTCAGACTCTCCAGGTTGTTAATAATGGCTGTAAGCTCGTCCATCCTTTCTTGAACTTGCACTGTCAGAATTTCTGACACTGTCTTTTCCATTTGTAAGTCAACTCTGAGACGATACACCTCTTCTTCCAGGAAGGAAGTGTTCGTCTCACAGTCGGCCAACTCATCCTGGCTCTCCTCTGGCTCACACCTCTGGACTTCCAGCAGCTTCCTCTGCAGCCTCTCCGTTTCATTGGTTTGTGACTTCAGATTGTTTTCCAAGGTTTGAATCTGCTGCTCCTGGTCTTTCAGTTTGACGCCATTTTCCTTGAGCTGAGAGTTCAACTTTTCTTGTTCATCTTCCAAAGTTTTGATGCGGCTTTTCATAGGCTCCGTATCTGTCGCGTCGGCTGTGACTCTGTAAGTCTCCTGATTATCCTTTTTCCGATCTTTACCGGGGGACTCCTCCAGGGCACGTATGAGGCTTTCCACTTTCATTTCAACGCTGGCCACTGTTGTGGTACAGAGGGCCAGGTAGTTCTCTGCCTGTTCACATTTCTTCTCTTCTGTTGTACCTTTCTTCTTTTCTTTTCCAATCCTCTCCTCTGCTTTTTTCCTCTTTGCCTCTGCCTTTCTGATCTTTGGGTTCACTTTGCCAACCGCGGACACGATCTTATCCAGTCTTTCAATATTCCTCAGAAGACCCTGAATGCCTGCACACACGTTCTTCCTGTCGTCCATCCATTCGGCCCCATTAGCCGTCAGGGCCTGCTCTGCCTGTTTGAGCCGTTCCTGGACCTTTGTCTTGGCCCTGATTTCGTCCTCCAGCTCCTCGTTCACGTCTTCAAATTTCTTCTTCCAATAGGCTGCTTCTTTGGCCATGTCTCTCTGCTGTTGCGTCATCTCTGCCTCACTGTCAGTGTTTGAACGAATGAATAAATTCAATGAATTCCTCAAGCCGCTCTTTCGCTCTGTAGAACTGAGAATCTCTTGCGTGTCTGAACTGTTCGATTCCACGTCAGGAATGAGTAGACAGCTCATTGATAAGGCATTCCCCACTGGCTTCAAAGTTGAAAGATGAAAGCCATGTACATTCTCAGCCAGGACTGATGATGTCATGGTATCGGTTACCATGGCTGGTTACCATGGCAACAGCAACTTTTTACCCATGCAAATGGAAGAGAGCTGATTGAAAAAAAACGAAAAAATGCATCCCCAAACAAGTCCACCATGCCTCGCCATGGTTCCCCGTAGAGATGTCATTAAACTTTTAAAATATTGCCGTATTTGTCCTCTGTTCAGATGTGAAAACCTTATTTCAATATCTTCTACCAAAATTAAACTGCAAGCTTTTAAGTTTGATCAGAATTTTTGCCATTTTTTTGTAGTTTATAATGGGATTAGATGGGAATGTCTGGAGTGGGAAATTGGCAGCTAAGAGCGTGAGAGACTTTCCATTTAAACAACAATAAAACGGCATTTTCCTTGTGATTCTCACATTGCTAAATCATCTTTTCTCAATCTCAAACGGGTCTCTATCCAGATGCATTTGTTTGAGAATCGGAACGTCACGGAATGTCAGAATACACCAGGTTCAGAGGAGAACAGCTCAATGTTCTGGGTTTCTGTTGTTTTTTTGTGTTGTGTGTGTGTGTGTGTGTGTGTGTGTGTGTGTGTGTGTGTGTGTGTGTGTGTGTGTGTGTGTGTGTGTGTGTGTGTGTGTGTGTGTGTGTGTGTGTGTGTGTGTGTGTGTGTGTGTGTGTGTGTGTGTGTGATCTCCAGAAGCTATGATAACTAATATATGTCCTCTAATTATGCCATAAATTCCTCGACAATCTCAAAGATCAAACACTTTTTATGTCAATAGAATCTCACAAGTTGCACGAAAACTTGTTATTAATACTGTTGCTTCAATCCAATTCATTGCAAGACAAATAAAATACTGGTCCAAGTGCTTTATGGCAATTTATTGTTACATTTATGTTCACTTTATGTTCAGTGTTTGGTCTTCTTGGTATAATAAATAAAATTCAGTCTTCCACTCGATCTTTCCATGTAACTGTTTATAAGAGGAAAAAACCTGAAAACACAACAAGCTCTGGGCATATAGATTTGAACAGCTTCAACATGTGGGAGGTTTTTACTTCCTGTTGCAGAGCAAAAGACCGTCAGTAACCCACAGCCATGTAGCGTGGCCTCAAACCAAACCAAGTATTTACAGGAGTGTCACTGCGTTGGCACATATATGAAGCAAGACCTATTAAAAATAACAATTTCACCATCTTCTGGTAGCTCCACAAGACAGTGACTTGAAATGCATGCTCTCATGCTCTCTGCAAGGCAGAACCAACTGGAGATATTCTCAGCAATGTATCTAAAGTCCACCTTCCCCCAGAGCAGTGTTTGCACACCCACACCGTCTTCAGGAGAGCTCTGGTCTACAGAAAATTTGCTCTTTGAGCACTCATGACATTTATCTTCCACCACACACATCATGCACTGCATGTAGGGCCTCAGGGGTGGCGTTTGGGGGTTGGGGGTGGGGGGGTGGATTTTTCTACTTGGGGCCCAAACTACCAGCAGCTTCCTGTGTTTCAGTGCGAATGAAACCACAGGAAAGTCTCCACACATTTAATATTTCCAGTTTTAGTTGAATAAAGATAAAAATGCAAATACTACTGTGGATAAAATAACAAAAAATAAGAAATAATATTTTAAATAGTGTCTATAGTACGTTCATGACAACATTCATCAATTTATGTGACCAACATTGTCTTCAGTGGGTTGTTGACAGTCATTTTCTCTCCATGAGGACGAATTTTACAAAGGGTCTGAAAAATGCTTGTAAGAAAGGTCAAAGATTCTCTTAATAACAGTGACTTGTTACTGTTATAACGAAAGATAAAGATAAAGAGAAAGATGAATCACATTCCAGGGAGTCAACTTGTGGAACAACCCAAAAGTTCTATTTATAGTTTCAAGAAAAGTGTACAAGCTTCATGACTGCTAAAATATGACACTGCTGTGGAACAGAAAACATTGTAAAATATTTAGTAAATTGTCTTGTGCTTTGACATGAACTGCGTAACTAGACCGAAAATGTTATTGATTGCGTGATTGATTTGTTTTGATGAGGGGTGGACATCATATGTTTCTTTTTACTTCTTTCTGCCCCCTTTCATTCAAATATCTTTTTAATAATTGCATGATACATTTATTTTTTTTTCTTCATAAAGAATGAAATACAGAATGATGAAACTGTATTTTTATTCGCAATTCTGAAACTGATTTCAGTAGTGACCAGTAAATAAGCTTATTTTACGATTTATCCAGGAAATAACACCGGAACACTACAGAATGTTTTTTGGGTTTACAATAGTTATTAGCTTTTTCTTATTCTTGGTGTAATTAATATGAGTTCATGGGACTTGTTAGTCTTCTCAGAGCCAGAACAACAGCAACAGTGACGTTAAATAATCAAACTGACACCGGGTTCCTGCTTGGTCCCACAAAGTAGTCATACTTAGGACCCCTAAATGAGTTGCAGCAGCCCTGTTCATCTTTATCAGTCAGTTTCTAATCTGCGGTAGAAAGAAAGTCAGAAAGACCTGATATCAGGTTCACATTTTTCATAAAGGGAAGCGGCTTTTTGACATGTAGAGTTCTAACATCCTGCTGATGTTATCAATGATAAGAAAAACGTCATCTGTCATGACAGAGTGACCAATCAGATGGCTCCTTTCAGTGATATAAATACCTTCATAAAGTTCAGTCGTGTCAGATGAGTGACCATATACGTATGGCCACATTTGAATTTCTCATATTTAAACTACAGAAGTTCATATCAGCTACAGGTAACATCCATTTACAAAAAGTAGCATATTCTGAATTGAAAATATGTGATTTTTAGAAAATAAAAATGAATCTAATTCAACATTACTCATGTGTGATCTCTGTGTCTTAATCTGCTTTCTTTAACACGTCATCAAGGATGCAACATAAGAAGCAGCCATGGAGATTTTCTGAAGAGTTTGAATCTGAATTCACAGCATGTGGACTAAATGTTCTTGGAAGCATGTATTAGCCACCCGCAAATTCCTCCACATAATGCATGACCGGAGTTATGTTTTTATTTGTATGTATGGCTTTTTTTTTTTTACAGCCTTGTTTCTGACTGCTTTTGTTCAAATTACATTAAAGTTTAAATTTCTTTTTTGACACTTTAAGAAGAGTGTGAATTTTTACTACTGCTTGTTACATTGTGTGTTTACTCAGACAACATATTTCATTGTTTTGAAAGCTGTTCAGAGGACTGGACACGACTTGTTGTAATAGATTTCTTTTAGTTGCCCAGAAATTGCTGCATTTCACAAAAATGTGATAAATATATATATTTTTATTAAAAAAAATCAGCCTAAATATCAAATTGGAAAAATCGGCTATGCATATCGGCATCGGCTGCCCAAATTTGGAAAACATCGGCATCGGTATCGGCCCCCAAAAAACCCATATCGGTCGACCTCTAGTCCTGAATGTTAAATCACTTCACTGCAGTTAGTAGTTTGCGTTTCTCACCGTGTGTGAATTTAATCAGACTCTGACTGAGTGAAATCAGTCCTTCGGGTTTTTATCTTTTCTGATTTCTAATGGCAGGTGTTCGAGGTGAACTGCTCCTCGCAGCGCAGTGGCCGCCGCGTTCTGTCTCAGCTGAAGGAGGCGACCCAGTCCCACCTGGTGGAGGCTTCAGGGAAAGATCTTCTGAAACCGGCTTACGTCAACACAGGCGGCGGTCCTCAATCCGAGCCTTTACCTGGTAGGAGATGAAGAATCACTCTTCATCGTAGCTTCTGAAGTTGCTGTAGTTCGACGTTAGTGAAGTGGCTCACAGATTTTTTTTCTTTCAACAGGAAAAACTGCTCAAACTGTCCCCTCTGTCTCCAGACAGAGGGCCACACGGAGCTGGAGATGCTCTGCTGGCAAAGTCAGAGCCAAACCAGCCACGGCCACCTTGGCGCATTACTTTAAGACGAAGGCCAAAGCAAACGGCGACCGCCCTGGTGGCCTGCCGCCGCCTGAAGAAGCAGACCGCAGGACACCGGACAACTCGTCACTCGGCCCGGATCAGACATCGCCACAGAAGAAACAGGCGGCCACGTCGCTGATCCTGTTTGAAGAGGTAAACGCCTCAGCTTAGTGGATCTGGAACTGCAGATCTGTGTTTGCTCTCAGTGGATCTGTTTGAAACCGTCTTCCTGCCTCCGCAGGTCGACGTCGTATTTGATGATGACGTTGGATTCTTTGCCGCCATCAAGGCTTTCATGACGACCACCAAAAGACCCGTTGTCCTGACCACAAATGGTAAACACGTCCCCGGATCGAGAGGACATTTGAAGACAAGCTGAGATCAGTGTGATCTGTCCTCCTCAGATCCCTCGTTCAGCAGGAGGTTCGGCTGTCGCCTGGAGGAAATCATTTACAAACCGCCATCTGCAGTAAGTCACACTGTATCTTATTATTTGTAACGTGGCATAAACATTCACCGAACATGAAGTTCAATATGACCGATCCTGGTTATTAAGAGCTTCGCTTCAGGAAGCAACTGAGGAGAAACCAAACTGATCCGTGTATTCATATTTGTCCAAAGGCGAGCGCCTGCCGCTACCTGCAGCTGGTGTGTCTGGCCGAGAAGCTGCGGGTGGACGTGGAGGACGTCGGCTGCCTCCTCAGACTCTGCAGTGGAGACGTGAGACGCTGCCTGCTGCAGCTGCAGCTCTGGCTGCAGGGCGGGAGAGCAGGGACAGCTCAGAGTGAGTGTTTTCAGCTGATACCTGGTAAATGAAGGCAGCGGTGCGTCTGAAGGGGTTTTCTTCATCGAGATGTAAATGTGTGTGAAGGCGGCGGCGGATCAGAGTCGCAGCTTCATTCAGGCTGCTCTGCTTCTATGTTGGGTCTCCAATCGGCAACCCCGCAGTTCCTACTGAAACATCTGAAGGTGAGTATTTCTATCTTTCATCTGCTCATGTTTACACGCTGTTGTAAATGCAGCTGATCACTTGATTGTTTTCCATCTTCAGTGTCCATCCTGGCCTGAAACGGAGCTAGAGGAGCTGCTGACACTCCTCGCTGAGAGCTGGAGGAGAGGCCTGCCTCTTCTGTACACCAACCTGGAGCTTTTGCTTGACACTGTGATGCTTTGCGGGCTGCAGATGGAGCCGTCACTCCCTCTTGATGATGTGAAAATCCAACAGAGGAAACAGAAGACCAGTCCGAACGTGTCGGTCCAGCGTGTAAAGAATATCTCAAAGCTGAGCCGAAGGAAAAACATTTCAGCGTTTGACGCCTCGTCGTCACCCAACCCGACCCACGAACCCCCAAGAGCATCAGCAAGATTCAACACCGAGCAGAGAGCAGCTCAGACTGTAGCCGAGTGTGTGGACGCCCTGGCTGACTTCTTCGACCTGATGTCCTGCCTGAATTCCTCGCTGCCAGCGGTGGGGAGGCTCTCTGCGTCTGAGACGTTCGTCTGGACCGGATCCGAGCTAAAGGACGGTTTGCTGGACGAGCCGAGCGAGGAGCACGGCGGCAGCTGGAGCCGGGAGACGCTGCTGCCGGATATCCAGGCTGCTGTGGAAGGTCTGGGATGCCGCAGGTGCTGGAGGAGAGTGTGTGCGGCGAGAACCGAAGCCCAGAGCTACAGACAGCAGCTGGATGACCAGAGGTGGAAGACGTTGATGGAGAGACTGGCGGTTAAAAGCTCTTCTGGAAAAACCAACCTCAGCTTTAGTGTTCAGCCCCTCTGTGCAGCCAGGTGAGTCTGGTCCCTCATTACAACCAGCCCGGTCGACACTGAGCCATTACACGCTTTAGTGGCCATTACATTGATTTTTCAGAAACTAAGGTCTTAAATGTCATTAAAATTTCTATCTGTAGTTTTAGGTTTTCAAGAAAAACATTTCATTATATACCACAGTAATGATCGTTACAAACGCCTTGATGTGTACATCCTGCATGCACATCATCCTTCTCTTCTCTTTACATCTCCCAGAAGGTTGGAGCTGAGCAGGACGGTTCTCAGCAGTAAATACTTCAGCCTGCAGGGGAACAGAGAAGCGGTCGGCGTCGACTACATGCCGCTCCTGCGCTTCATCTGCCGCTCTCACGCAGCAGGAAAACACACCGAGGAGCCGGAGGGGTTTGTCCCGTCTAGATATCTACAAGCATCACATGATATATAAGGATCATATTCATTTAAAAACTGTAATCGTTTTATCCCCTACATTAGGTGTTTCAACTATCTGAGCAGGAAGCGTCTGGGAATCTCAAAGTCAACCGTGCGGCTCCTGGCAGAAGAGTTCTGATCCCCCACCTCCCCATACCATCTGTTTTTATTATGACTCTCATGAATTCCAGGCACTGAGATGAATCATGTTTTATTTACATTTAAGTGCAACCATAACATGTAAATAAAGATCTATTTTTGTAAAACTAGCTGTTTTTGAGAGTATTTTAAGAAAAGATAGTGAAACTGTTGAGGTGAGTTCAGTGTATTTTGGACCTTCCAGCAAAAAAAAAAAAGTGACAGCTATTCCTTTATGTGACTACAGCACTACAAGACTCCTCAGGTTCAGCACCAAAAATAATTCTCAATACTTTAAATATATTTATTCCTGCCAAACCAGATCATTAGAGTTCAGAAAACTCCCGACTTGTCGCTCCCATTCGCTGTAGTGCTTCGCTTCCATGAGATCAGTCCAGGTTAGCGGCTATCAGGAAGACTCACTGAGAAGCTCAAAGAAAGCTACAGCCTGGAGCAGAGCGTCGCACAGCTCCTCTCCGCCGCCGCCGCCCCTCCTGCTGCCCAGCTGGAAGGAGTTCTGGTACTTCACCAGCATGTCCTGGGGGAAGTTGATCCGCGGAAGCTTCTGCGTCACCGACTCCGTCATCAGCTGCCGCACCACCTGCGCCCCGCTGGTGCGGGACTCGCCCACCATCAGCCCAAAGTGGCGCCCCACGGCGGTGCGCATCATGTTGAGAACCCTGTGAGGGAATCAAAAAGAAAAGCTGGTGTCGTACTGTGCGTTTCGAAGCCGTTCTGATATTTTCAGGTCTTGTTTTCTCACTTGGGAGGAATGTTGGACTCTGGCGGGGAGTTTCTGGGCTCCAGCAGCGCGAACAGCATGGCCTCCACAGACCTCATATGAGCCATGATGGGGAACAGAGAAGTGTTCTGGACCGAGATGGAGGATTTCTCAATGATATAAAAGTCTGCTGAGGGGAGGAGAGCCACGACTGAAGAGACCTGTGGACAGAATACTGAAATTATGAAATGGCCAAACTTAGTGTGAATGGAAGAAATGTGACACTGACAGAATATTGCAGAAGAGTGTTTAAGAATCATTAAACTAGTAAATGAGCACATTTTCAATTATAACACGAGGATTATCATATATTCACTCACATCAGTCAAATAAGCAGAAGCCATGTAGTTTCCTCTCAGGAAATTGGGACAGTCCAGGTGTTGCCAGTCCAACACCGTCATTCCACGGTCCACATGGGCCCAAGCCACCTTATTAGTCCCACAAACTATCGACACTACTGTATTGGCATCCTGGATTTAGAATAAGAAAAAACACATAAGAGATCAGATCAGAGCACTGCCTCGCTTTCTTGATACATTCACCTGGGAAAAAGTTAGAGATAAATCTGCAGGCATGAACTCAGATGAGGATCAGATATCCAGTAGGAGAGGAGAGTTTTGTAAAAATCTGTGGTTCTCTATAATCAGTAATGAGCTAGATGAGACAGACTGTAACCTTACTTACTATCTTGGTCACTTTTGCCATTTCAGTTTTACTGTTTCCTCTAAGATGTGACATTTTGTATTTCTTATTCAGAATATGGGAGATGTTTTGAGGACCAGACACGGGCATCGTCTTTTACCTCCAACCAGGACTTGTCAACGTCTGGCTTGATGAACTTGACCAGCTGTATCCTCACTTTCCTCTCCTTCTTCACTGGATTGAGGATGGAGTTGAAGACTACGACTGCGCTCTTGTGCTTCAGCAGCGGTACGTTCACCACACTCTCCAGGGTTTTGAAGGGTCCGTTTTTAGTCCTGTACTCCACGATGTTGAGTGACTTGCGGCCCCTGAGCAGCTTCACACAGGCCAGCTCTGTGGCCGTGGCGTTGTTGAGGAGCTGCAGGATGGCCGCTCGCTGCTCGGGGGTGTAGCAGGCGTCCAGGGGTCTGCTGTGGTCCTCCTGGCATGGCTCCGACGAGGAGGAGATGGTGGCGTTCAGGGTCTCAAAGCCGGCGATGGGCACCCGGCTCCTCCAGCAGCAGGTGCACTGGACGTAACGCAGCTCCAGCTCCAGGAGCGAGCCGTGCTGAGGCCGGAGGAAGGAGCTGGGTTGTCCCACATACTGAGCTGTTCGGGGAGACACAATAAGGAATCCAAGAAATTAAAACCCAACAATTCCACATGAGCAAGCACAGGTGACAGTGGAAAGGAGAAACATCTTAAACAGGAAATACACCTGCACAGTTAAGGGATGGAGGAGACAATAGGATAAGAGAGAGAGAGCCAGAGAAACAAGTTAACAGGCTTAAATCCACTCTCTGCAGACATGATGGGAACAGGAGGCTCAGAACACGAGCTTCCAGCTCCACTGTCACTGATCAAGAGAAAGAATAAACTACAGAAGAGACAACATGTTAGTCACGTGTAATAATGAAACGCCAATTAGAGTGAAAAATAAAAAAAAAAACCCCGGTGTAGGTCTCTCTGTAGTCTTTGGCAACTTCAACATAGACACGTTTACACACAGTACCCAACACGTGATCTCCAGCACACTCAGTTCAAACATGTCTGGTCCAAACATGCAATCAAACAACGTGGTCCAGAACATGTTACATTTAAAGAAAATATGCCTAAAACCACAAGAACATTATATAAATGAGAAAGAATTATCCAATTTAATCCATTAAAACAGAGCGGGACATTTAGTTTTTCTCACAAACATTTACCTCTTTGAATGACCGATGACAGGAACCGTCTGGCGACCCACATAGTCGCTTCCTGAGAAAATTAAACGATGGTTTTATTTACAACATCGTGCAAAAATAATAACTTTGTCCTTTGATTGTTGTCAGATGAACCGCACACTGTCATCTGCTTCCGGGGTGCTTCTTCTTCCATCCCCCTCATTTCCTGCAGGTTTTACACTGTATTGGTGCGTCACCGCCTCCAGCTGGTAAGTGAATGTACTACACTTTCAAACAGTCCTCTGTTTCAGCCTGTTCTCGATCTCCTATCGATTTCCTCATGTCAGAATTCACAGAATCTATTGATTTTTAGTATTATTGAAAGTCTGTTTTTTTTTTTAAATTATTTTACCCATAATGGTGTTAATAATAGTAATTTCATTGTTTTATGGGCTCTTGTCTCATAAGAGGACCATGGGTAAATTTTAACTGGGCCTTTTTGTGTGGAGTTTGCATGTTCTCCCCATTTGTCCGTGGGTTTCCTGCACAGTCCAAAAACACTTGAGGTTTATTAGTGAACCTAAATTGCTCCTTGGTGTGAATGTGAGTGTGTGGTTGTCTGTCTCTCTATGTTTGCCTTGTGATGGACTGGAGCTCTCTCCAGTTGTATCCTGTCCTCACTCATCGATAGCTGGGGCTCCGGTGCCCCGTGACCCTCAACAGGATATGAGCAGTACAGAAAATGGGTCCTTTGCTGTACAAAGATTACAAAAGAAAAAAAAAAAAAAAAAGAAAAAAAAAAAGCTGGAGCTGAGAACATTGAGTAATTCACTGAAAAAGCTGTGTACGATGTACACATCTTTCTTTCTTTGAGTAGAAAAACAGTGCTGCAATATGTCACCTTTAAAAGTAAGCTAAAGCACTTGTGTAAATGTTCAGAACCGTTTTTATGATAAAATGGGCTTTACTTCTGCTCTTACTTTCAAAACATACTGTAAGAAAAGAACATGACCAGACTAAAGTCACAGCACTGTAGGCCTACTGTAAGCTGAAGCTGTGAGTTTGATGCAGTAAGTCAATCACTCTTTTAGACGGTGACGTCTGTTTCACTTCCTTTCTGTTATTTCTGGACTCGTGTGTTTGTGTGCAGAACAATATACTTCATGATGCTGCCCTGCTAAGAGGAAATACAGGCCCGCTGGCCAGTGAGAAGAAAAGCTCTGAGCTATGCGACGCGCGGAGTCAAGATGGAGCTGAAACCTAGTCCTTGTTTTCACTGCCTTTGACTGTCAGTCAGACAGAAGTACACTACTTTTACTTATGGCTGCTCTGGAGAGAAATAATAAGATCCTGCTCGACTTGGTGCGACAGCCTGGTAATAATCTGTGTGCTGACTGTGGATCCCCTGGTGAGTACACTCATCTGTTTTTTTTCACACGTTTTCACTGTATGACGTTAACTCACTGTTCATTTCCTTTACTGAAATACTTCAGCTGCGATCATAACTCCTGATTAGTCAGAGCCTGTGTACGTTACATTTTTCCTCACTTTAAGCTGATCCCTGCGGCACTGAGTCACATGACTGCAGAGCTTTTATTGTCACGTTTTGAAATTTGTTCCTCTTATAACTCACAGCATCTCTTTGGCAACAACACGATCAGGTAATATAATGTGATGCATTGTGTACGTGAAGACCGAAAACTTGATTTGAAGACAAATAAAATATTGAACTGTCCATTTTCTTGCCCACTTTATCCAGTTCAAGATTGTTTCTTGAAGCAAGGTACACCATGAACTGACTATAGAAAGAAAATTCAAGCAAACTGCAGAAAAGGCTCTAAAGTCTGAATCAGACTTGACCTGTGGATATTCCCACAATGACACCAGGGTGCTAACCACTACTCCAATGTATCAAAACCACTTAGTTTCATGTCCTTCTTTGATATATGACTAATGCGGATAATAGACGGAGTGTGTATTTGATTTAAAGAAGAAGTGTGTTTGTTTTTGGCTGCAGATCCTGACTGGGCCTCCTACACTCTGGGTGTGTTTATCTGCCTCAACTGTTCTGGGCTGCATCGCAACTTATCCGCCGTCAGCAAAGTGAAATCCATCCGTCTGGATCACTGGGAGGATTCACTGGTGGAGGTAATGAATTTCCTCCTCAGCAGCGTCAGTTTATTTTGAAATTCGATTTGTAGAAATGAGCTTTGTTCAGTTTGAGACTTGGCAAATAGTAAGAAAATGCTCATGCACCAGATTTCAGACAGAGCTTAGAGAGTGTTTTTTCTTCTTGTCCCTGTGGTTTCAGTTCATGCGGGAGAGGGGCAATTCTGTCTCTAAAGCCATCTACGAGAAGTGCGTCCCTCCATTTTTCTACCGACCGCAGCAGAAAGACTGTGTGTGAGTTTCACTTGTTGTTCATAATCCTCGGCGGCGAAGCAGAAGTGGGAAATGAAGACTCGACAGATAAATGGTCTCTTCGGTGAATGAGAGTGGAGAGTTCATGGTGGCCAACAGGAAAGAGGAACAGCTCAGGAGCGGTTATAGAGAAGTGGAGCGGTACTGTCTGCATCAGAGGCAGGCCCAGCTCTGTTTGAATGACTGTCAAACACTGTTTTATCTCTTTGTAATTTAAAATAAAATTTGATTTGGTTTTAGTGTTTTGAAAGATCAGTGGATCCGTGCCAAGTATGAGAGGAGAGAATTCACGGGGGAAAACAGCTTTCCTCAAGCTTACAGTTCAGGTGAGCATCCTGCCGTTACGTTCACAAGAAATCAGCTTTCGAATGTAAATTTCATTTACTGTTGTTGCTTTTCGTGTCCTTGATGAATGAAACCCAGATCAGTTCGAGTCGACGCTGTGGAAGAAGGGCAGAGACAACAAGCAGTTCCTGAAGAGGGTTTTTCTGCTGTCACACACTGATTTAACCCTCAGATACTTCATTAAAGAGGATGTAAGCACCAAGTCCATTATCAGCGCACTCCGATGTGCTGCGTTCAGATATCTTTTCTTAGAAATCATTTCTCTTTTTCAAATCAAGTCCAAGGTCCCCAAAGCTGTCATCAGCATGAAAGACCTGAACGCAGCCTTTCAGCCGGAGAAGATGAGCCACGCTCACGGTCTGCAGATCTCCTACATGGAGGACG
This sequence comes from Salarias fasciatus, assembly GCF_902148845.1. Lineage (NCBI taxonomy): Eukaryota > Metazoa > Chordata > Actinopteri > Blenniiformes > Blenniidae > Salarias > Salarias fasciatus. The sequence continues at coordinate 12,611,462 of NC_043750.1, read as the reverse complement.
AACGCATGAGGAACCTGTTTGTTTATCATGAGGACGGTCAGGTGAGACTGACGACAATATTAATCAAACATGGAGGTTAATTAAAGGAGGCTTCTTTTTTCGTCTTCTTGACTTCCTGATTTCTTTTGTTTTGTTTTTTTCTAGGTGATCGTGTCGTTTTTCAATGCTATTCGGGCAACACGCCTGGCTTATCTCATAAAGAAACATCCCAGCCTGCGACCCAGCGATGTGAGACCCAGTTCCACTGAGTTTACACCCGTCCATACGCTCATCCATCCTCTGTACCGTTAATATATTTATAAACAAACAATCAAAAAGTGTTTTGTTTCCTGCTGTGTAAAGTGTAAAAGCACCAGTGAAATTCACTTCACGTTGTCATTTGTGTCTCCCTGCACAGTTAATACCCAAATTAACAACACCTTGTCTGAAGGAGGGCTTCATGGAGAAAACTGGGCCCACGGTCTGCCACCTGCATTTAATAACTGAATCAACCCGATTGTTTTGTTTTACCCATAATCCACCTCACTGTTCATCTGGTGTGTGTGTGTGTTTCTGTGTGTATTTTCAGCAACGAGAGCCGTTCAAGAAGAGGTGGTTCACGCTGTGTGCAGTGAAGAGGAAGCTCCTGTATTTCAAATCCCCTCTGGTAAAGCGCAGACGGTGACATTATATCGAAAATGAGTTAAAATTTGATAAGAAATAGATGTAATCATTGATTTAAAAAACAATAATGGATGCAAACATCAGTTTGATGTTGAGCGATGAGAGTTCACAGTGTTGCTGTGCCGGTCAGGACGCCACGGAGCTGGGCGCCGTCTTCATCGGCACGGAGAGCCACGGTTACTCCGCCTCGCAGAGCAGCGGCCGCAGCGTGAGGGGCGGCCGGTGGCACTGCGAGATCGCGCTGCAGACGCCAGACAGGCAGTTCGTCTTCCGGTGTGAACAGGACCAGGATCAGAGGGAATGGCTGGAAGCCTTCAGGAAAGTCATCGCTCAACCTATGACCCCAGAGGACTACGCAAGTAAGACTCCTCGCTTACGCCGGGCAGCAACAAATACTGTTGGTGCTCCTTCACCAACATTTTAATTATAGAATATAAAAGATATGGTGATGCTGCATTTTGTTTTTATGGTCCTTCAGCTTGGAATAAACTGCAGCTCGTAAAAGAGAAGAGTTTTCTTTGTAGAAACAGCTTTAGAAATGCTTTTAATGATCACACCACCTTAATGTCTTTATTTATGTTTGAATGTGCTGTCAAATCCAGTCAGTTATTTATACTTGAATTGATTTCTCCTCATGCTTTTTGAAAAGTCCTGTTTATGTAAAAGCACTTTGAGCTGCATTTTGTTCATGAGAGCTGCACCACAAATGAATATGATCATTATTTACACTCTGAGTGTAGCTGTGGAAGAGCATTCTTTGTTTAATCATCTTTATGTCTTTATTTCAAACACAGGAGATTTAAACAATATCAAGAGTCAAAGAGGCAAAAACAAAATGCTACAGAAAAGCTTTGAAATGTGGGAAGCAATCAGTTATTAACTGATCTTTTTTATAGTTTTTTTTTTTTTTGCATTATTTAAATAATGACACACACTGAGTAAATTTAAAGTAAACAGTCAGAAGACGAGAAAGTAACACAATAATTGCACAAAGAAAGAATTAAACACAGCAGTAATACAATTAGATAAAGAAATAAAAACTAGAAATGATTATACGACAGCATGAAAAGAAGAAAATGAGACATAATGAAACAGTGTCTGTAAAAAACATTAAAATCTGAACAATTAAAATTAAAATATCTCACATGAATGGAGAAGAAATGTGAACTAAGTAGAATTCTGGTTAAAAAGGTGGATGTAGAAGGTTTCTTGTCGATATGCCATCATTCTGCTGTCAGATCTACAGAGCCGGTGATCAAAGTGTCCCTCACTGTTCACACTTTCAGAATGGCTGAGAGGACTTCCTGAAAACCTGAGAAGGTTCATATGACAAAACAAGCACTGAAAGGTTTATGAATGCTATAAGCTATAAACTGACTTCCAACTAAATGTAGAATCACTGCAGTGTGTTGAAAACTGAAACAGGAAGAAGCTGATCTTTTCATGTGCTGCTCCAGTATTGACTCCAACATTCTCACCTCTTCATCTCTCTTACATTCAGACGAAGCCAACCTGAGGAGAGGAAAATAACTGGATCAGTTTTACCTCCCGGCTCTGAAACGACTGAAGTCTCCCTTCGATAGATGAAGACCGCCCTGAAGCAGAACCTGAAGCTCAGACTGACAGCTGGACACACACACCGGTGGTTATTTCAACAGTTTGCACAGTCCACCCGGTGACAGTTTGGAAACGTTGCTGCAGCTGAGATGATGCTTCTTTAGAGGACCTGTGCACCTCAGAAACAGCGTCTATGAGGACTCTGTAATATTCATCAACTCAACAAAAATTGTGTATTTATTAAAATAAAGTTTTTTTTTCATTTTACAACTACTGTTTGGAAGGTATGATGTTTTCATTTGACACTTTTTGACGTTCAGACTCCTTTGAGTACTGTATATTTACAAGCCTGGGAAGTATTTGATGTATTTGGGGAATTAATCCCTGTTCTGTCAAGTTTCATTGATGTTGTGGAGATCCAGATTGCCGATTTGCAAGTCCACATTATTTGTTTGGGCTCATACTTTGAATTTGAGAGAAGTTAGAAAATCCAATAATATATATATATATATATATATATATATATATATATATATATATATATATATATATATATATATATATATACATATATATATATATATATATATATATATATATATATATATATATATATATACACACATAAAAAACATTTTTATTTGATTTACACCATTTTTGTCCTTTAAAACATTTCAGCAACTATTAAAACTCATTTTCTCACTTTCATTCAGGACATGTTTCCAAAAAGTAAAGAAAAAAATATGATTTAACAGATATTTAATAGTTCAAACTATATTTTCTGTTGTATCCTCATTTAATTCTTCCTCAGATCTACACTGGATTGAGACACAAGACCTCAGTATGATGTATAATTTACCTCTGTAGTTGAAATTTTTTTTAAAATTCTAATTCACATTTCTGCAACTGTTTTCTTGATGTATTTTATTTTAAACCTTTCCAAATGTGTCAAAAAGGATATTTTCTCTGTGTAGGATTTCTTTCCATAAATCACTTTGTAAAACCCATCGTTGGTCAGGGTCTATGTATAAAAACATCTCAGAATATTTATCACAAAGAAAAGGACTCAGAGGCAGAGCGTGGGTCTCAGTACAGAGGGGGTGGAGCGTTCTGGGGCCCTTATGACGGTAGTTTTACCATTCAAACAATACCTCATCCTACCATCAAACAACACACTAATGCTCACTTTTATTGAGCCAAGCAAACCTATATGCCTCAGAAAGCAGAATAAAGTCACAAACCAGTTCACAAACTCGTTCTGAAGAACAAATACACGTATGCACACACACACACACACACACACACACACACACACACACACACACACACACACACACACACACACAAACGCAGCCTGACAGCTGTCACTCAGAGCGTCCGCTGTCCATGGTGCTGAAAGCTCAAATAAAAAGTCACTGGCTAAATCTGTATCATTTTTGATACAGTTTAAAAATAAAATGAACACAGCTGGTCTAAAATTACACAATCTATTCAGATAGATATAGACACAGCTATCTATATCTTTTGGAATTCAGGTATATTAGAAAAAATAATAGACTCGGCGGTCTCTTGTAGTTGAAAGCAACACACGGCACATTCAAATAGAACCGAGGTGTTTAAGACCACAGCATTCTGATAAAGATAATATTTTTGAAGGTTTCACTGACTCACCAGTGGCTCCGATGTTAGGTTTTGGGTAGTACCGCTAGCGGCTAGCATAGTGTTTAGCATACTGTTTAACTTCCCTCCAAAGAGTTCAGATCAAGAGCAAAAGAAAAAACTCGTTCATGCCGCACAGCCAATCAGCGCTGGCAGCTCTGATGCATTCATGGACAGTCGTAAAGTAAGAATTGGCAAATTGGAGCCCAACATGTATACCTTCTCGCACACACTGCACATTTTATTATAATAATTCATTTACGACTAAATGTGAACACATCACATGAAACGGGGCCCTATGACCTTGTGGGCCCGGTGGCGACCGCCCCCTTGCCCCCACTCTGGCTCTGCTACAGACAGGACTATATGTTTCTCTGTATGTTTCTCTTGGTTTTAGTTAAAGAGGTGCAGATACATAACAAACATGTCTAACTTTATTCAAACATCTTCTCCTAAAACTCAATTTTTATTCCCCTGCTCCTCAGCTGATGGAGCTCCAGTCAGTGACCTGCTGGAAGGGGGCGGGGCTTAGCGCAGCACGCGTGACTGCTGCTGTCACAGTCAAGTTAGTGTGAGAAAGGCTTATCCAGCTCCACGGTCTCCTCTGTCAGGCGGCCGTCAGATTAGTCTGAAACACCGTGTCCGTGCACGTATCTGCCGGTTTGCACGCTTCTGCAGCGGGGATCGTTCTGCCGGGAGCCGCCGGGCCGAACCGAACCGAGTCGAACCGAACCGGAGCTGAAATGCGGACGTAGCCGATCGACCAAAGGCGGAGCCGAGCCGGGCCGAGGAGCGCTGGGACGCCATCGAGCTGCCTGCCTGACCGGGTCCTTCATCCGGACGGGAGCATAGATGTTGCAGGCAGAGCGGGTCACCGACTCGGTTGACGACGCTGGAGACGATGCGCAAGGACGTGCGGATCCTGCTGGTGGGGGAGCGTGAGTGTCCGGAGAGTCCGCAGAGCAGAGCCGCGCCGAGCCTCCGGCCGAGCAGGAGATGCTCCGCTGGCAGCAGGGATGAGGGCGATGCACAACCAAAACCGCATTTTACATAACAGTCACAGTGTTTATGCGCGCCTTATGTGCAAAACACAGACGAATTCTTTACAAACACGCGCAATCCCATTATGCAATAATTATGTTTTCAGTGCACCTGCACTTTGAAATTACAGCCAGAACTTTCTGTCAGCATTTTTTAAAGCCTTCCATCAGAGAACATTCTGATTTTTATTTAATTGTTCTCATCACAGTGTCATTAATAAGAAATTAGCTGTCTGAGATGAAGTTTCAACACATTTAAATACTTCATACTGATGATTCAATCCAACAATTGAAATTGAACTATAAATGACTGGGATTTTAAATGAGTTCTTTTTAAGGAATTGTAATTTACTTGCAGTTGAGAACATTAAGCATTGTGGTTGTTTTGGGGTACAAATTTACATTTCCTTTTCCATCTATCTATATCTAGCATTGCTGTAATGCATTTCAATTAAAGCAATGAAATTTTTAGATATTTTGATGGGTTTTTTTGGGGGGGTGAAAAATGAAAACAGAAGTCACTTTTAAATTATTTTAGCTCAATCATTATGATGACCAAGAGCAAAGTCTATTTAATAATCCTCAGCATTTTTCAATCATGGACACATTTTTAAAAAATGTCGTTATTTTTAGTTCATATGTTTCAAGTTTAGAGATAAATTGCAAAACAGTGGTATTCAGTTGTTTGAGACATCAATATATGTTTTTGCGTGTGTTATGGCTGTTCTGCATATTTTTTTTGCAGCAGGATTTCTCCTGCCGCCCCTCCTGACCTCTGACCTCTGGACAGAGACAATATTTCCAAATACTCAGTTGACCTCAGTTGACCCCGGTGTTTTGCAATAAAAGCAAAAGAATAAAAATTCCTCGCTGGTTCTTCCACCAAATACAGGAAACTACTCTTGACTAGTCAAACAGTGCATTAGAGTTATCAGTTAAAACCAAGCACAACATCAAACTTGGGTAGAAATCAGTTGATTGAGTTTGATCAGAAATCAACTTATCTGATATACTGGTTTAAACCTTGTAGTTCTTTGGCTTGAGTGAAAACTGGATGCATTTTTATTTTAGTTTCTGCCCTTGCTGTAAAATATGTGTCCTCAAAGTCAAGTTTTGAGGTCAACAGTAATTATTTCATGTTGAATTAATGCCTGATGGTCGTCACTGTAGTTGTAATGAGACAGTGCGTCAGGCGCTGCTGTGATTCCACAGTAAAAGTCACTGAGCTGCGTCTCCGTCTCTCCACAGCCAAGGTTGGGAAGACGTCTCTCATCATGTCGCTGGTCAGCGAGGAATTCCCCAATGTGGTGCGTTGCACACTCAATCAGTATCTGAAATTGATATCCATTCACAGTTGTTGATTATTTTTTTAATTCCTTTTTGACATCGTTCATTTTTCCTGTATTGCTTCTCTGCTGATTAACTCTTTGAGTCCCTGTCTCTCTCGCCTGTGTCCCAGGTTCCCTACCGAGCTGAGGAGATCACCATCCCTGCAGACGTCACGCCGGAGAGAGTTCCCACACACATCGTCGACTATTCCGGTACAAATGAGCAACTTAATAGCTTTCTACTTCAATGAGGAATTTGCTCGTGTTTGGCTTCACTGTACTGTTTTAGCCAGTCTGAGTTTCAGCTCCATCCTTATCTGTAGTTTATGTTTCCTCCTCAGAGGCCGAGCAGACGGACGAACAGTTGTTTCAGGAGATTTCCAAGGTCAGTAAATAAATTATCTCGCGATCAGTCACGAGTGTTTCAGGTGGGGTGAAAGTCTAATTTGCATCTCCTTCGGTCATTTTTAGGCCAATGTGATTTGCATTGTTTACTCTGTCAACAACAAGAAGTCCATTGAAAAGGTGGGTGACCTCTTCGGCCATATTTATTCTCTTCATGTGGTGAACAGCATCAAATATCATTTTCGTCTCCACAAAACACTCTTGACCAAAATATAGAAAATGTGTTGCCTTTATCTTTGTTTTTCTGCAGGTGACCAGTCACTGGATCCCCCTCATAACTGAGAACACGGACAAGGACAGCAGGTGGGAACCAAAAAGTTTATGTTTGCAAAATTTTTGTACAGCAGAAAATCCAGTCAGTGAAGTCATAAAAAGGTTAAAGTTTTCCTGCTGGATGGAAGATGTGCGGTCTCACATGTGGACTGCGGCGGTCTCCTCAGGGTTCCTCTCATCCTGGTGGGAAACAAGTCTGACCTGGTGGAGCACAGCAGCATGGAGACCATCCTGCCCATCATGAACCAGTACAGCGAGATCGAGACGTGTGTTGAGGTGAGACGGCGGTTCGTTTCATTCATCTTCACCTTTGCTGCCGTTTCCCAACACACAAGCGTTACAGTTGATTTCAGTGAAGTGGAGCAAAGTATTATCAATAAATCTGTTCCCATGTGGCTCATAAAGTCAAATTTAAGATTGTGATTGTGCTACTTGTCTTCTGTATTTTAGAAACAGTATGGTCTCAGTTTTAGTGTCATTTTCAGTCAGGTTTTCAGGATCAAATAGAAATAGTGTTTTTATTTTCACTTTAACTCTCCAACACTTTAAGTCAGATTTTATTTTAGGTTTGATTTGATTGAGGACATATCACAAAATTGTATTCAATAGTTTGTCTGTTTCTCCCTCATTACGGTATATAGAATCTCAAAATGTCCCAAAGCTCATTGTGTTTTCTGATTTTTGCTTTTGAAAATTGAGACATTGACAATCCAAAGATGTGTGTTGATTTTGTCCCGTTTATTTACATCAACCTATTTTCAACTTGTCATTTTTTTTCCTCTCTCGCTTCCCTTTAGTTACTTCCTGAAAACGACCATCCTTTTTGTTCTGGAGTTAAATTTTGGTTTTTATAGTAGCAATGAGGAACCTCTGTGGTAAATTTCTGCTTTTTAAGTGTGCCGCTCTGGAGGCGAAATGGAACTATAAAAGAATGGAACTACAAAACCAAAACAGAGTTCCTGCCCATCCGATGTCTGTTTCTGCTGCACGCGTTACTTTTCCGCGGCCCTGACCGTCACCTGTGGTTACGTCACTCGAGTCTTTTTCAGACGGGTTAATTAGATCAGACACGCCGCTGAGACGGATCCTGGGTGTTAATACCGTGTCTGGCTACGACTTACAGCGCCTCACACACACCTCCGTACAACACACACCGGCAGGTGAACAGCGTAGTAGAGCTCCTGCCGAGCCGGGGCTCTTTTCTCATGGCTGCTGAGTTTCTGACATTTCTATATCTTATAGTTTATGCATCGTGCTGAAGAGCTGCTCAATATGACTGATCACACAGCACTCGTGTGTTTCCTCTTTCCCTTTCTACTTGTTTATAGTGTTCAGCAAAGAACTTAAAGAACATCTCCGAACTGTTCTACTATGCACAGAAGGCCGTCCTCCACCCCACGGGCCCGCTCTACTGCCCGGAGAAAAAAGATGTGAGAACAAAACAAACTGTGTGCAGTTTTTCTCTTCTGTTTTAGTCATCCAGAATTTAGAATGTAGACAGTAAGCTTCCACTCCTGGGTTTATAAGAACATAAAGCGGATGGTTGAAGTTATCTGTTAATTTTACTTTGAATTGTGTCTCACTGATTTCCAGATGAAGTCTCACTGTGTGAACGCTCTGACTCGAATCTTTAAAGTGTCAGATTTGGACAATGACGGAATCCTGAATGACAACGAACTCAACTTCTTCCAGGTGGAAAAAAAAAAAAAAAAAAAAAAGCAGCTTTGTATTTCAGACTGTTGACCTCTGACACGCTGGGTTCATATGAATGGAGCATGCGTTGACCTTCAGCCGAGTAGTGACCTTGGTGCTGCTCTGTTTCCTGTGTGATTTCTCTCAGCGGACGTGCTTCAACACGCCGCTGGAGCCTCAGGCGCTGGAGGACGTCAAAAACGTGGTGAGGAAGAACCTGATCGATGGAGTGTCCAACAACGGCCTCACTTTGAAAGGTAAGAACGAGTTTTTGTGCTTTTAGTGATATTCATAAGCAGCACATAATAAACTTAGACTTTAAAGGAGTTATGTGTAATAATCATGTCTTTGCCGTGCAGGCTTCCTCTTCCTGCACACGCTGTTCATTCAGCGCGGGCGTCACGAGACCACCTGGACAGTGCTGAGGAGGTTTGGGTACGACGACGATCTGGAACTAAATCAGGACTATTTATTCCCCCCGTGAGTTTCATTTATTCTAATATACTGTGAATTTACTGGTTTGTGGCGTAATCACACTAATATCACACATCTTTGTAACTGTGAGGATTTTACATGCACAGCTTGATCGAAGTTTTGAGCCAAATTGACTAAATTCCTGAAAGTGAACCCAAAACTTCGGCTCCTCCCTCACTCCCGACTCGCGTCTTGGTGCAGTTTTTAACATCGCTGCTCGTCACTCTCTCCAGGTTGAAAATCCCTCCTGACTGCACGACTGAGCTCAACCACAACGCCTACCTCTTCCTGCAGAGCGTCTTTGACAAACATGACAAGGTATAATCCCGTGTTTCCTAACGTCATTGGATCGCCGCCCTGACGTAACGCCGACTGTAACAGAGCTCTCCAGAAATCCTGCACACACGTCCAAAGCCTCCAGTCACCACCTGTTGAACTGTGATTGAACCTTTGACCCCCCCCCAGGAGGGATTGCTGGGAGAATTAGCAGCAGGGTTTCAGTGAACGTCAGAGTGAATGTGACAGCGGGGCGGTGTTCTGCTGTGAATGTGGACATCACGTTCGTTTCCTCTGGTTGTAAATGACGGAAAACAAGTGAAGTTATTTGAGGAATTCCTGGCAGAAGTTCGTGTTTTTGGTGCGCAGCGGTTTCTCTTTGTGCCTGATGCCAGCTGAACTCTGTGTCTGTCAGGACCGTGACTGTGCCTTGTCGCCAGAGGAGCTGAAGGACCTGTTTGATGTGTTTCCATACATGCCCTGGGGTCCAGATGTCAATAACACGGTTTGCACTAACGACCAGGGCTGGATCACGTACCAGGGCTATCTCTCACAGTGGACGTAAGTCGCCCTTTAACTAAAGTGTAGAATTAAAGAAGTGCTGTATAAGCAGCTCATAAATGAGTCTAAAATACAAGATAAAGTATCAATATTTGACTTCTGTTTTTTCCAGATTAACAACTTATCTGGACGTGCAGCGATGTCTGGAGTATTTAGGCTACCTTGGTTACTCGATAATAGCAGAGCAGGAGTCTCAAGCAGCGGGAATTACAGGTGAGTTTAAAGATGTTTTATGCTGACAATCATCCATTCACTCAAACATTTCACCCTTCCACCATATTTCATTTGTTAATTTAAATAATGAGAGGAAGATCCTCGTTGATTCTATCATCACCACAGTGCTTACTTGGACTTTGAAGCTTTCTTTCTGAGACCTTCGTCCACTTGTTTGGAGGGATTTGCTTCATTGATCAGTTTTCTTGATGTTGTGCAGTTTGAGTGATTCACCCCGGGTGTTGTTGTTGTTGTTGTTGTCGTTGTTGTCGTCTGCTCTGACCCTTTGATACCCGCATGTTTGTGTGTAGTAACCAGAGATAAGAAGATTGACCTGCAGAAGAAGCAGACCCAGCGGGGTGTCTTTCGATGTAATGTATTTGGAGACATTGGCAGCGGCAAGAGCGGCTTCCTGCAAGCCTTTCTGGGTAAAAACCTCACGGTGAGCTGACTGAACACGACTACAGTTATCGACACTCGTGGAGCAGACTTTGAACAGTCCAGGGCCAAAGTTTTAGGCAAAATGTTGCTGTGTAATTGTTATTTTTCACCAATTAATTCAGTGAAAGTGAACAGAAGAAGGTTTATGTTAGAATGTTGTGGACTCGCCACACAAAGTCGACCGGGGGCATCGCACCATTATTCTCAGGAATCATGAATTCTCTTGACACCTTAAGATAGTACTTACTGATTTGACATGATTTGGATAATTTTTCTCTGCTAGAGAATAAATCTGAAGCCAGCCGTTCCACATGGCTTCATCATTGAATGTCTTTAATTAAGTATTTACTGTTTCTTAGGAGCTTTTCTTCACCGACGCTCCTCCTGCTTGTATAGAAATAATACCGATTTTGTGCACCGTTCTCAGTTTTTGACTTGACTTTCATCCCATGAGCTGACTGTGGCCAAATCGACTCTATACAAATGTAATTGAACTGAATTAAAGCTCTGATCTCAGCAAAAATTTGCAGAAAGCTCAATGGAGCCAGAGATTTAGGTTTTACTACCGTGAACCGTTAAAGATGCTAAAGTCAGCATGAAGCGCTGATCGAACTCACATCTGGCTGTTGGCGATGTTTGAGAGCAGGAAGTCTTTTATGAGTATTTATCACCATTTATCTCATGCCATGTTTTTTCCACCTTCAGCACCAAAAGACAATTAACGAGGAGCACAGATCGTACTACGCCATCAGTACTACCTATGTGTACGGCCAGGAGAAATACCTTCTCGTGAGTATCGCAGATTTCACCATTACTATATGAGTCTCTACCTTTTTATTATTTATTATTAGGATTTTGTACCTGCAGAAATAATTAAAGAAAAAGTGTTGAGTGAGTGATCCTTTATTTTATTAAATATCTTAAAAGTATGGCCATGGGTTTTATGTACGTCAAATCCTGTCGGTTAAAACAGGATCGGACTAAAAATATCAATCAAAGATCTGACCTGTGAGTGATTCAAACAGTAATCGGAGTAATTTTCAAACTGAATGAGTGAAATCTATGTTCACGTTTAGCAGCCACACCGGTTTGTGAGGCCTGACGCAATGCGGCTCACCTGCCGGTCAGTTTAAGCTTCTTATCCGGCTCAGATGCTTCTGTCAGCCAAGCATTATTCTGCACTGGCTCCACAAATGTAACGGCGCTGGATTATACGTGGAAACATGTGTGGGCTTTTCAAATGCCCTTTAAATGCTCATTAATGTCTATATATGCAATGATATATGATGCAATTTATTACAATTACAATACTACTCCTCAGCAGCACTTTGAATGGGAAACTCTGTATTTTTAACGGAGAAATAAAAGTATATTGAAAGGTTTCCATTCTTCTCCAGCTTCATGAGGTTTTCCCCGACTACGACTACCTGTCGGACGCTGATCTGGCCTGCGACATCGTCTGCCTGGTTTACGACGTGAGCAACCCGTACTCCTTTGAATACTGCGCCAAAGTCTTCAAGGTAAACCGCGACGTCCGTCACGCGAATCTTTACCCACGATCCCTCGCTTAGCCGCTCTTCCCTCCTCCCTCAGCAATACTTCATGGACAGCAAGGTCCCGTGCATGATGATCGCCGCCAAGTCGGACCTGCCCGAGGTCAAGCAGTCGTACGGCTGCAGCCCTCTGGAGTTCTGCAGGAGGCACAAGATGCCGCCGCCGCAGTCCTTCACCTGCAACACGGCGGCGGCGCCCAGCCGAGACATCTACACCAAACTCACCACCATGGCCATGTACCCGTACGTACGCACACACACTCGGAACATTCGTTCAGTGAAAGTGTCACATTTAAGAATAGAATTTTCCTTTTTTTCAAAATGCTTTATATTTAAATTGTAACTCTTGTGATTGCCCTCTCAACACGTAACTCGCCATATACTGCCTGCAGAGAGTTCGTTGCTCAGCAACATGACTTATAGCTTTGTTTGTTTGTCCTCTGGGTCTTTTCTAAATTGCGCCGGCCGACTGGTCCTTCTGAATCCTCAGCTACGGCTCTGGAATAAAACGCCCGAGGCCGTGAAGTAGCTTCCCCACTGATTGTGTGCCGTAAAGTTGGATTATTTATTTTTAATGTGAAGTTTTAACTACATCTCCCTCTACCCCAGAGATGTTTTTGTAAATTCGGACTCAAATGCAGGAATCCATTTGAAACATTTGGAGTTCTTGGTGAATAATTAGACAACCACACGTCTGGCCTGGCAATTCCAGTAAGAAAATATTTGACCATGTGCATTGTGAAAAACGTTTTAGGAGATCGCATCATAGATCAGTCTCAAAAATCCATCAAAAAATAAATTACTTGTCCTGCAGCAGTATTTTCTATTATTACATAAGGTCAGAAAAGTGAATTAAAAGAGGTTTATCATTTTATTAACCAAAGCATTGAAGTTTCCATTTTCAAACATATGTTTTATCATTCGACATGATGGTTTAAATAAAAAGCTGTACCTTTCGCTGCCTAGGGGTATTTTCCCTTTTCCCTCTCCTTGTGACTGACTCATCTGACATCCTGCGCTCCAGTCTGCACGCATTAACGCACTCCGAATCCCCCCCCCACACGCCGAACATGTTGCTTTTAGTGTGCAGGAGTTTGCACCCCTGGGAGGGATTGATGTTGCGGCTCAGCAGGGGGTCCGCGTTTCAACGGAGCTCGACGCTGTTGAAGTCAGACTGTCGACACTAAACACCGGTGTTCACGGCGCAGAACTGTTCACTGAGTTTATCCCCGAAAAGATCAAAGGAAAAACACTGTAAAATTCTAACTGTGGTGCAACAAATTCCAACAATCACTGCAGCAGTGTTGACAAAGCAGTGTCTCTCATTGGATTCTGTAAACGGCGCCGTTCTCCTTGTACTGAGTTTTTCTTCCTGTCTCCCCGTCTTGTTTGTGTGTGTGTAAACCCTGCTGGGTGTGTGTGTGTGTGTGTGTGTGTGTTATCGTGCTCTCTCTCTCTCCTCAGCCACGCCCGGCTGCGCTGCATGTGCACCTGTAACCGCTGCACCTTCTGCTTGTGTCAGAATTTCCTCAACTCTGAGCTGCTGCAGACGGTCAGGGCCAAACTCTACGCCGTGGTGCTCAGAAGGTCTCCAAAAATACTTCTCCTGTTCTTGTCATTCTCATCCATTTCTTCTCTTTCATTTCACCGTTCAGCTCAGCGTGCCTCGCTACAGATGAGAACTGCAGATAGAGAAGTCTAAATATGTTTTTTGGGGGGGGTTTATGTCTTCAGGTGGCATCTTTCCAGTCCTTGTTTACCTCTTCCTTTCATGTGATTCGCTTTCTCCTCACGTCTGCTTCCCTCCTTGTTCAATTTCTGAGTCCTTTGATGTTTTTTTTCCCCTTCATTTTAATATTCTTCACTCTGCTTGTGACTCTTCTGTTTTAACTCTGTATTTCATTTCACTCTGTTGTCATTCAGTTTCCCTGATCTGGCCTTCTCCCGCATGGCTCATCCAACCAAGTTCATATAACTCATATCTCTTCTTTTTCCCCTTTTCATACATTCCTTTATCCTGCAACTCATCTTTTTCAGTGACCTTTGCTTTTTCAGCTCCCTGTGTTTCGGCTCCCTGTCATGTTTAATTTGTAATGTTTCCGAACGTCCTTCATTTCATCACTTTGGTTTCTGGTTTAAGATGCCAGGTTGTAGAGCATCAGTCCAGTTTTCTTTCATCAGATGAAGGAAAGTTGAACTGAGAGGTTGTATCATCAGGCTCATGTTCTAGTTGCAGCACTTTTCTTCATCCTTTTGATTTTTCATCTCACTCCTCTTCTTGTTTACATCTCTCACTCTTGTCTCTGTTCCTCAGACATGTGAGCCAAGCAGACCTGAAGAGCTCGACCTTCTGGCTGAGGGCGAGCGTCGGCGCCACGGTGTTCGTCGTGCTGGGCTTCGCCATGTACAGAGCGCTCCTGAAAACCCGGTGATCCTCGTTCAGCCGGGTTCAGCCCAGCAGAGCCATCCCATCCGTCTGAACCTCACTTTTCCCCGTTAGCATTCGGCACATGACATTTTTGGGAGAGTTATTTTCATTGTTTTGCAGTTTAATGGTGTTAAAAAAGTGCTTTTTTTTCCCAGGGGCAAAATTACACAAGCTTGTCTGTTTTTCACTTCACTTTGTTTCTCTTCTTCAGGCAGAAGAGAAAAATATTTATTTTGTACCAAATTACTGATTTGCTCTATGTTTCATCTGCTAGTGTTTGCAAAGTAAAGATACTATATTTATATTTCTATTTATATAAAAGATCCAAGGTGAGCTGCTGGCGAGTTGTAGTGAGTTTCATGTGTAGCTGCTTTCAGACTGATGCGAAGAACTCCGTGGTGAAAGTGTTAAAGAGTGTGTTGTGTGTCATGTATGCAACTGAATCGACTCTGTTAAATATGTAAATAACTGTATATTCATTTTGTTCTTGATTCGATATACGACGCAGGTATTTTAGGTTGACAGTCGACACTCAAAGCTGCACAAATATTCACTTTCTGAGAAAACCGGTTTGACTTCATGGCCAAATACTAATATTTGTTTGTAGTTTTGACAGTATTGACGTTGCTCTCTGGGTTTGTTGATGCAGACGTGAATCTGAGGCTGTGCTCCTCTCCCTGTCTTCCCGTGTTTTACACTTTACTCTTCATGTCCAGGTTGGAGTGTGTGCTAGAATATAAACCGACACTAGATCTTACGTTTGCATGCTTCTGTTTGGAGAAAAAAAAAAAGGATTCTCTTTGCCATGCTGCATGGTAGGTTCCATTAGAACTGAAGAATTTAGGTATTATTTCACTTCATTTGCTGAACACAGGGGCGTTGAACGGTTGCCTCATTTGTGATTTGTTTTCTGCTCCGACAGTCAGAAAAAGATGTGAAGACGCCACGACGGTCGTTAACTTTCAAACCACTGACTTCAGTTCATGTGTTCACTCAGTCCTGCCTTTCCAGACGTTTACAATAAATTATTATATCGACTGCATGTAGTGGTGGACTTGACTCTTTAAAGTGTGCTGAAACATCATTTGATCACAAACCATTGAGTTTTGTCTGTTTTGACAAGATGTTGATGTTGTCTTTAGTATGAAGTCCAGATATGAGGGACAAAAACCAAACAAAACCACAAGAGGGCAGCATTGCTTGACGTCTAGTGTGATTTCTCATCGTGTCAGACTGAAGCTTGTTGTTAGAGAAGAGTACCTACCATGAAGCAGGAAAACTGAGAGATCATTTCACGTTTCACAAGCTAAAGCTTTAAAAGAAATGATAATGACTTTTAGAATTATGCTAAAATTCTGTCTCAAATGCTAAATAATCAGATGTTTTGATTGCAGAATGCGTCTTTTTCACTCAATCTAATTTTCTTTCTCAACGCGTCCGTCTTCCTCCACCAGAGCAAAGCTGCTTAAAACAAGTGAAGCATTTCTAAAATGATTTCTAAACTGCTCGTCAAGCAGATCACTTTCATTATTATCATAATTCAACTGTTTTGAGCATTGATGTGAATATTTGAGGTGCTGATTCTGATGTTTGCAAAGTTAGTGAAGTCAATACATCTTCAGTTCATCTTATTTGTCGGTTTTCCTAAAGAAAAATAGTTCCATACGATGCTCTTCTTTACGTGTGCAATGAATCACTGCTGAGCTGAATATTGACAATGACCTCAGGAGGAAAGCTGCAGACTAAATTATCTGGATTTAGAATCTTAACCACATGTTCATTTCAGAATGAGTCATAAAATTATATTATGTTAATAACCTGAATCCATTTTAGATTTTCAGAGCAACAGAGACTCAAAATGATCCGTATTTTACCTCAGAGTTAAACTCATTTAAAAAAATTGCTTCTGGACATACAGCACCTTTATGAAGATATTTTAAAAAAGGGTTTTATATCTTTCAATGTACACGATGACACACAAATCATATTGTTTCCATGTTAAATAATTTGTCTTTTTACCCAGCGTCTTCCGGCACATTCTGACAACTTGCTGTGATTCCAGGTATGTTTAAACTTTTCCACCATTCAGATCTTCTGAGTGTTTAATAGGACTGAATTAATTCCACCACATTCTGGGTTTTCATTAGTTTTTGGAAGTTGTTGGGCATCATTAAGTTGCTTTTGCTTGAATTCTTCTTTCAAAAATATGCAAACCAGTGAAGGCCGATCTCCTGGGAAAGAGCTGCAGCTTCATCTTTGTGCCGATTGTTGCGATTCGGTGCAGGTGTTTCACTCCAGAGGAGCAAAACATGTTTTATTGTTAGCTTGACACACTGTCATTTCACACACACCCGTCTGTCACGGCTACAGCTCTCAATCTTGGATTCTGAGTGAAAAAAAAAAAAAAAGCAAACTGATTTCCTGTGAAATGTTGGATGTTTACAGCATCCATCAGGTGTTTGGCCATGGCTCCTTCCTGAAAGGAAAACATGACGAGGAGCTTGTTGCTGTTTTCTGCTGGTTTGCTGAGCTGAGCTCTGCATCTGATGGTCTTGGTTTTCTCTCAGCAACAAAGCTTTAGGTATTGATCTTCTGATTTGGTGCTAATTTTGGTTTTGTCTCACACTTTTAATACAACGGTTTCCAGAGTGTTTTTGAGCAGCACTATTAGAAACCTTAAGTGGTTTCTAATCTCCACTGTTCCAGCTGAACTTAACATGTTCTGCTGGAAACACGAAGAAGTCATATTGATAAGGAGTGTATAACTGGGACAACTTTATTTTCTTGATTGTCAATTGATTGTGATTTTGACTTCCAGTCTGGCAAAACTTGAGAAACTTGCACAAATGAGTCATTTGCAGACCTGGAAACATCAAATGCTTCTTCCTTCCTTTGCTTATCTCAACTTCTGCATTTAAAACACAATGTCTCATTGTTTTGCAGGCTCAGGTAACAGATTTTTGATATGCTAATAACCTTTGAACCCTACATGTCCAACAAGATGAACTACCACTGAAATATATGACAAGTTTTTCATTTAGTTGATCAAATATTGAAATACCTCAATATTTCATGTTTGTAAGGAACATGCATCTCTGGGATGAGCAGCAGAGCAGGGTAAGTGGATTGTGCTCATGAAAACATTTGCCAGTGGAACGAAAGAAGATTGCTGAAAGAGTTTCATCAGTTCGGGGCTGCTGAGGTACATCAGACTGACTTTGAGAGCAGCTGCGAACCGCTTCAGACTGTCAGCAGATGGATAAACTCCCCAGATGTTCGATGAGCTCTACCGTGTGGCAAAGGCTTTTCTTGCAGATCCTTTCTCCTTTTTTTTTGTTAACACTCTCTTAGGATCTGTCTCTTCTGATAATGACACAACATGTGAGAGCAAACCAGCTGATTGCTTTTGAAGAGAAATGTTTCTGGAGGCTGCAGCTCAATCATTTTCTCCCCGCTGACATGAAGTGGTTGTGTCCTGTTGTTCATGAAAGACGGTGACACGGTTCATTTAAAGGCTGATTGATTTGACACATTTTTTGTCCTATTTGATTGTTACCTTTGAAAAATGTTACACAATGATTTATCAGCCATTCCTAACCATCGTTTTCGTGCAACAAATCAGCAGTTCAGTCGCCGCAGAGCGTCGATATCTATTAACTTTGCTTGTTTTAATGATATTGTGTGGAGATGAAATATGGCCGATGCTTCACTGACTTCACAAATTTCTTCCAGCTTCCTTCCAGTTCACAGACGACCAGAATATACTGAATCTTAATGCGTTGGTCCGCTGACCTCCAGCCACTCGCACACGGTTTGAATTCCGAGTTTATTCCTCACACTTCGGCGCAGAAGTTGTGAAAAGACCCCGGGATTAAATACATTAGCTGGACACACTGTTTCCATGGCCACGTCAGACCTCCAGGAGTTTCTCTGGCAGTGATCAGCCTCCACACTGCAGACCGCATCGCCGTCACATAGTTTCTCCTCCCGTGGCTTTCAACCAGCTATTAGGCCTGTTTGATGTCTCTTGGGGTAATTGGTGTGTGTTTGTCTGAGCTGGGACTCCATCAAAGGGGGTGACTGTGGCAGCAGACCTGCAGGGGACAGTTTATATCCCTAAAATAACCAAGTAATTTACACCCCTCCGCCCCTCCCTCCTGCCTCTAAAGGTGCAGTTCGGCAGATTTAAGGCACTTTTGTGCATTGGGTGGCGGTGATGAGTTGCTGTAGCGTCCCATTTGCCCTTGGTCAAATTGTCATGGTTTCCTCAGGTTGTTGTAAAGTAACAGCTATCAAGTCATTCAGACATAGTTGTGTTTATGGTTCCAGATGCATGACTGATGTTGCTTCCTCCTCCCTCTGGGGGTAAAATGGGCAGATGTTGCTGCAGCAGACTGACGTTTTCAAGAGCATGGCTGCCAATCTCGATCTGATCAATGTGAACAAACAGGTCAGCTTTACGGTCAGGGTGCCATGTTTGTAACTGAGTGCTTCCACTGCAGGGATATGTTGATTTTATTTCTTTGGCTATTTTGAAAAAAAAAAAAAAAAAAAACATGAATAAACCTAAATGCTGTAGCAGAGCCAGAGTGGGGGCAAGGGGGCGGTCGCCCCAGGGCCCACAGGGTCATAGGGCCCCATTTCATGTGATGTGTTCACATTTACTCGTAAATAAATTATTATAATAAAATGTGCAGTGTGTGCCAGAAGGTATACCATATGATTGTGGGCTCCAATTTGCCAATTCTTACTTTACGACTGTCCGTGAATGCATCACAGCTGTAAGCCAGCACTGATTGGCTGAGCGGCATGAACGAGTTTTTTTCTTTTGCTCTTGATCTGAACTCTTTGGAGGGAAGTTAAACAGTATGCTAAACACTATGCTAGCCGCTAGCGGTACTACCCAAAACCTAACATCGGAACCACTGGTGAGTCAGTGAAACCTTCAAAAATATTATCTTTATCAGAATGCTGTGGTCTTAAACACCTGCCTATTTGAATGTGCCTTGTGTTGCTCTCAACTATAAGAGATCACCGAGTCTATTTTTTTTTCTAATATACTTGAATTCCAAACGATATAGATAGCTGTGTCTATATCTATCTGAATAGATTGTGTAATTTTAGACCAGCTGTGTTCATTTTATATTTAAGCTGTATCAAAGATGGAACAGATTTAGCCCGTGAGTTTTTAATCTGCGCTTTCAGCACCATGGACAGCGGACGCTCTGAGATTGACACCTGTCAGGCTGCATATGTATGTGTGTGTGTGTGTGTGTGTGTGTGTGTGTGTGTGTGTGTGTGTGTGTGCGCGCGCACGTGCATATGTGTATGTGTTCTTCAGAACAAGTTTGTGAACTGGTTAGTGACTTTATTCTGCTTTCTGAGGCATATAGGTTTGCTTGGCTCAATAAAAGTGAGCATCAGTGTGTTGTTTGATGGTAGGATGAGGTATTGTTTGAATGGTAAAATTACTATCATAAGGACCCCAGAATGCTCCCCCCCCCCCCCCCCACCCCACCCCCCCATGCTCCGCCTCTGCCTAAATGTGATACTTTACTTACAGAGGACTTACATCAGAAATTAGATTAAAAAATAACAAGACCTGTGTGATATATTGTGGCCCATGGGCCAGTTGACCATGTCAAGTGTAAGCTTGAATGTAAAATATGACTCAAAAAAATTCATATTCCAGCAACTCATATCAATGCCCTGTAACGGAGAAAGATGCGATGAAAAGATGACTAACAGTTTTATTATTTCATAATTATTTAATAATAATATTTAATAAATATTGACTGAATAGTTTGTGGTTCCGTTTTGTGCGCGAAGATCTGGCGATCGCCCTGCGCATTTTGTCTATACAAACCAGCATGTAATAGTGCAAATCAATCATCTTGTGCATTTTGTTAATTTGACATGGATCGGCCAGTATGTGCGCTAATTGGACAGGTCGCGGCCAGACGCTTAGTGCGTAAAGCAAGTCTAAATGAAGACCTGATATTGCTGTCAAATCAACGTTATTCACAGGTCTACCTGAAACCTCCCCGCTGCTGGAGTTCCTCGAAAACCCTGAACGGGAATAGTTGGAGATCCCTCCTCACCGCCGGCCAAATATTCCCCTCCCTTCTCTCCGCCCCCTCCCTCTCTCTCTCTCTCTCTCTCTCTCTCTCTCTCTCTCTCTCTCTCTCTCTCTCTCTCTCTCTCTCTCTCTCTCTCTCTCTGTCTCCCCATCTCTCGCTTCCTCTTTGCCAGAGAGGACGTATGCAGATGGAGCAGAGTCGCGGCTTCTCCTGGAGCTGAACCAACCATCCCAGCGGAGGCGGTCGGTGTGATTCCCCCCTTCCTCCCCCTCCTCCTCCTCCTCCTCCTCCTCCTTCCCGCCCTGCCGGCGCGCAGCGGAGACACCAGACGGCCCTGACTCCGCGCTCCGGGCTGTCAAGCTCCACTAAACTGCGTGCCAGGTATCATGACGCACCAGAAAAAAACAAGCCCCCCTTAAAACCCTGGCACAAACCCGAACTTCCCTCTCCCGCTGTCCGTGCGCCACACACACACTCACTCACACACACACACTGCTTTAAGTCGAGTTATTCACGCAGAAAGAGCCATGTGAGACTTTGTGCGTCATCTCCACCTCGGGGTTCATGCTGTTGCCACTAACCGGTGATGTAACTCTGTCTTTCAGATGGATCTGCGCTCGCGCTCCCGCTCGCGCCGCTGATGCCGCGCCGCGTCTTTCCGAAGTGAAGCGGCTCCGATGTGCGTCTCCGCCTTCAGAAACTTGGACCTCCGCCTGTTCCGGTGTCGAACACAACTCTCCAGCTGTCGCCGCCGACGGGAGATGTGGAGGGAGATGCTGTGACGTGCACATGGAGACTTTACTCTAAACTACACGCACCGACACATGCGGATAACAACGCGCGGCTCGCCTGCTGTCTGCGGCCGGAGGAGGAGGACGCGCACCTTGAATTCACACGGACCGGGAGCGGGATGGGGGGGGTCGCGAGCTGCAGCATGTGGAGTGAGTGACTCCTGAGGATCCAGCTGCAAGAGACGCTCCGGGGGTGCATGGAGAAGGGCAGCCCGAGGATGACGGGCGGAACCCGGGAGGCACCGGTGAACATCTCCCCGGCCGTGGCGGCCAACGCGGAGGGCGAGGAGATCGAGGTTCTGGAGAGCACCGACGTCCTTCCCGTCCCTCCAGAGGATGTAAGTCAAAACACAGCAAGACAGTCTGGCTGCAGACCTCCACTCTCAGGTCATTTGTTTAATTCTCACGAGCTTCACAGAAATGGAATTGAAATCGTTGTTGTTCCCACTTTGGGCTTTTCTACTTGTTTTTAAGGTTCAGCTCATGCTTCATAATGATCCACCCTGCAGGCTCCCTGTTGTGTTTTTCTGCAGCTCATTGGCTGCAATGATCAGATCATAATAGTATGAGATAAAGAGTTCCAGTTATGGGAAATGCACACAGAGAAGGCAGATGGGCTGAGATTTAAGTGTCAAACAGGTGCTCCTCACCTCTCTGGCACCTTTTTTTTTCTCCTCACTCTCACTTCTTCACTCCACTCTTCTTCTTTTCTTCCCTTTCTGTAGCAATGGAAGTCTCTCTTTGACAAGGTATGTATTCAGAGCTGCTGTGGCTCCAACCCCCTTTAACCTGCATGTTTCCCTCATTGTGGCGCCGTGTTTTCTTCAGCGGTGTTTGTCTGTGTGAACTGAATGACTTCAAACTGAAGCTATATCCACCGTCTGCAACATTGCAGGGTTTGCCTTAAGGTCATGAAACATAAAACGTTTTGGAAGAGCTGCGTTGCAATACTGCGAAGTTGGAACAGCAGGAAAACACTTTAAAGTTGTTTTTTTTTAGATAAAAATACAAACAGATTGTGGATCGTGACCTTAGCATTGTAATTCTACTCTAACAAGTGAATTTATCACTAAAAGTGACTTAAAACTGCACTGGAACATCTTGCAAACTGGCAGCAAGAGATATGAGGAAAAAAATGTCTGTTGCTTGGAATGATGTATCATAATGTAAGCCGACTTAATGCGTTTGCTCTCGCTTGCCAAACTAAGCTGCTTAGAGCATCCTAAAGATCTTCTGCCGGTGAATGCAGACACTTTTCATCTATTTACTCATTGCTGTCTGTAGTTTACAAATCACAGCCACGTTTTAATTAGTTTCTATATGCGGATGAACAAGTGTAGCAGCAGAAATCTCCCTGGGCTAAATGAGGTGAAGCGATTCGCTCCCAGCCGGAGGTGTGAAGAAGACAGCAGGTTTTCTCTCTTTCAGCCCCAGTTTGTGATTTAGGCTGTTTAGACACGTGTATTTTTAGCTCCAAATCTTCCCCAGTGCAGCTTTAAATCCTTTGCCTGCTGGGTAACAATCATGGGATCGCATGTAACCGCGCCGGCTCCGGCCAAGCGGCAGTTTAAGTCAGGTTGGGACATCAGAGGCGTGTGTGTGTGTGTATGTGTGTGGGTTGGGGGGGGGGGGGGGGGCTGCTGGCTCCAAGTGTGCTGCTCACTGACAATTACCCAAATATTGTTCTGAGGATGAAACATAATCCTGGACGCGTTGATCTGCGGGTCAGTTGATTTTCTAAGTAACACGTGTTGGTGTGTATATGCGCACACACGAGCAGGCGAAACCCACAGGAGAATACAGACAGCAAGCAGCTCGGGCTGACAGACGGCAAACGTGCTTCTGAACGCACACACACACACACACACACACACACACACACACACACACACACACCACTGTGCACAATTACTACAACCGTATGTGGCTGCTGCAACACCTGCCTGGCCGGCGTGGGCCCCCTACTTTCTCTTGTGGAGAAGTGTGTGTGTGTGTGTGTGTGTGTGTGTATAAGGGTCAGCTGGGAATGTCGAGGTTGAGTCTGAGGCTCGTGTCAGGCTCACTCTATCAGGGGGGGAGATGGAGGTCCCATGGGATTACGATGTGTGTGTGTGTGTGTGTGTGTGTGTGTGTGTGTGTGTGTTTGGCTCCCTGTGTTCGTAGTGAAGTATATTCTATAGTCGAGCATTAAAAGGGCCTCTCAGGCGGCTGTCTTTATGCGCGCTGCACAGCTTTGAGTTTCCTCAAGTGGGCGTTGGTCTAAAAAAAACAAAAAAAAACCAACAAAAAAACGAGGGTTTGTCCAAATGGCAGCGTCGCTGCTCCATTTGTCAAGGGTCTGACCCCGGAGACCCGCCGCTTCTGTGAAGCAACAAGAGAAATGAAGGGCCGCTGACGAGCAGGAAAAGCAGGGTTTTCTTCCTCCCTGACAACCTGTGTTCCTGCATGCGGGACAAAAGATAAATGCTGCTGAAAGACAAAGGGCAAGGTCCAGGCCAGGCTCTTATTTGTCTCATGCAAAGACGCACATCCCCGTCTGTCTGAGTGTCTGTTCAGTGTGGAGCTCAGTTCATAGCCAGGACATGAAATCACCACGTGAGTTTGCATGTTCTCTCTCTGGTGGTGGGGCTTTTTTTGTTTTTGGTCTGGATTTCCTAAATTCCTGAAATAGCCCCAAAGATTGGCATCTGTGTAGCTCTCAGGGCAATAAAGTGTTGTTTTATTCAGCAGCGCCTGGAGGTGGGAATTCTCCCTCCAAAAATTGCAAGAGAGCACAAACACTGCTGTAAAAGTCAGTCACAGTTGTTGGAATTTCCTTTAATGGTAGATAGTTGATACCTGACAGTATCCAAGTTAAACCAGATTAATGTTTTTAGTTTTACAGAATAAAGAGTGCATCGAACTGTGAAGAGAAAGCCGATCACTGCCGTCACTTAATTATCTTTGAGAACAGCTGAGGCTCCTGCTGTTTAATTCATTGGTTTAACTAATATCAAATTCTCTTTTTGTTCTGTGATATAGGGTTAAGGAAACACCTTCCAAAAGGTTCTTTCTTATAATATGTTTGGTTTTTCCCCAATGTTAATCACACACACTGCTCTGTCCACCCCATCGAGGCTGTTTAGGGTCTTCTTTCACTCTTCCTCTGTGAGGAGGGGGTGGAGTGGCGTATGGCCATCCTCTCGCTTCCTCAAACCAGCTGCTCTTTGCTAAACCTGTGCCATCATATCCACATGTCACTCCTGGGTTTTTGACCGTCGGCAGCGAAAATCAAACTGCTGCGTTGCTCCGTTTGCTTTTCCCCTCCGTCCCCAGGAGAGGGTTTTGTTGCCGTGTGAGCGCCGTCCTCCGGTGTGTGTGCAGGAAGTCAGAGAGCAAACCTCACCGCGCTTTGATCCGTGTTCCCCATCGCACCAAACAAACAGGAGGGCCAAGGAGACGTCTAATGAAGCAGAGACGGCGCTGTTAGCAGGACGGCAGCCGCACTGCCCTCTTCCTCATAATCAAAGTGTCCCAGCCTGTATTTGTCCTCTACACACACATCCACACACACACACACACACACTGCAGCGATTGTAGTCTCACTGCAAACAATATGTGGATTATTGAAAAGAGGAAATGGGGTCATTCTTGGATTCTCCACTCTATTGAGAGTGATGATTTGTACAAATAAAAAAAAAAATTTGCCTTCGTTTTTTGTTTTTTTTGGTTTGAGGATTTCTGGGGATTTGAGGACGCAGTGGAGTTTATGTGCAGGATTTATCAGATAAACCCTGCTAAGCATGTTTAGGTCACACCCCAAAACAAACCAAACAGCTCCTGGAGCACTGGATACTGATCCCACTAAATTATATGATTGCTTTAAAAGTTTCTGTCCACACCTGAGAGGAAGAAAGGCAAAGATCACGATGAAGAGGAATTCAAAATTACAGATGCACCGTCAGCCAATCCAACATTTGGGTAAAACAGTTTAGTTGTGTTAAAGTGTGTTTGTTTTAACACCAGTGGAGTGTTGATTAGTGACCGTTATTGTGCTTTCCTTGTAAAGAAATGGCCTTAATCTGTTCTTCCTCTTGTAGCTGTTTGGATGATGGATTGATTTTGTTTATAAATTGCTAGAACTGCAGCAGAGACATGAAGTGCTGATGGGAGAGGACTGGGGGATTTCCCAGCGTCCGCTCAGTCCCCAGGTGAACGAACTGAAAACTTTGCTCATCTCAAAGCTTGTGAAGCTTTCTTAGAGATAATACGATAAACCAGATTTCTATCTTATTCACACATGCTCTTCTTTTTTTAAATAATTTACTGCAGCCTTTCGCTGCAGCC
Organism: Salarias fasciatus; assembly: GCF_902148845.1. NCBI lineage: Eukaryota > Metazoa > Chordata > Actinopteri > Blenniiformes > Blenniidae > Salarias > Salarias fasciatus. The sequence continues at coordinate 12,585,702 of NC_043750.1, read as the reverse complement.
TTGCAGGAGGATTTTTTTTGTGTCAGTTTTTGTGATCTGTCATTTGAAGCGCCTTGGCTTTGTGTTTGTGTGTGCGTGTGTGTGTTAGTGTGAACTGTAAATGTCCACAGCTGCCTTTGTGTTCGCAGCCTCCTCCCAACGCCACGTCGAAATCCCCCAGGCACGCGCCCGCAGGAGCTTAGTGATTAAACAGTTTCACATGGCTGCATGTTTTCCATGGAAGTGTTTCTGTTTTAATTTCTCGCTGGCGTATAAACAGCCTCTAATGGGTGTGTAATCTCAAAACAACTCCCCTGAAACCACACAAATAAATATTTTATAGGTCTTTTGGGAATGTTGTTCCACCACAGACACTTGAGGAGTGTGTAGTATTATGAGCTAAAGGCTGTTTTTTTTATATGGTGATACAGGATTCATGATCTAAAGCATCACCAAAAAGAAAGTAGTTATTCAGAGTTACTGTCTTTGGCAGAATGGTTTCAGCGTCTGATGTGAATTTTGTACCAGGTAACTGGTGTTTGATGCACTCGCCAACTGGGAGGCCTCAGATGTGTTTAGCAGTGCATGCTGGGATGCGATGTCTTGCCACGCCCTGTCAGTTTTATCTGCGTTACAAACAGATGGAGGGTTGGATAATGAGACCACAGACAGCAGTCAGAGCTTCAGATGGGGGTGATTGATTATGCGATCAGGTGTTTTTCTTGAGTCCAGAACGAGAGTTTTGGGTTCATAGTTTGACAGTCATAATGCTTAGAAGGAGAAGGCTTCAGGAAATGCATAAAAAAGAGAGAAATTATAATTTAACTTTTAAATCTTCCTGTTTACCTCGTTTTTGGCCTTTTTTTTAAGTTGTTGAGCACATTCTCAGTTGTTTAAAGTCGAAACATATTCAGAACTTTAGGAGTGATTGTCTCACAGCTTCAGTCCCTGATGAAGGGCAGCGATTCACCAAAACATCTCAGCCCTTCTTCAGAAAACCTCGCATTGTCTGTGTGAATTGGAAAATCCTGCTTTGTCATCTATCGCGTCATATAAAACACTTCGTTTTTCATTTTATTGGTCAGACTGTTGAGTCTTACTCATCACTGCACATCAAGACAATGCCAGTTTGTTCGAGCTGAATGTTCATAAAATGGAAAAGAATCACAAAAATCGAGCTGTGAGACAGGTTTCATAAACTTAAAGCTTTGCATCAGTCGTCCTCTTGTTGCTCTGGTTTCTCCCGTGCATCACTTCGTCTTCCCTTCGCATTAAACTCGCTATACTGATGTGCTTGTCATCCTAATTGCCTCTGACACATACACAGATGGCAGGGTCACAGTTTGCTGGCCTGCACATCCAACGCGCCGCCAGTGATTGACACCAGCTGAGTCCTGGAGATAACTCGGCAGCAAACAGAGTCTGCGGTTGATATTGAACTGTGTTGTCTCGATTTAAGATCGTGAAAGTGGTCTCAGGCGAGAAAAATTGCACTCCGCCTCAGTCTGCCGAGAAGCGCCCGGGCAGTGTTGAGATAACATGACAGACAGAACCTCAAACATTTTCATTGAAAGATTTAATCACAGCTCATCTTTCCCCCACTCGTCTGCCTCTCTGCTCGGCTCTAAATAGATTTCCTTAATGAAAGGCACGGTTCCAGTTGGCGGAGTGTGAAAGCCGTCTCTGCTTTATGCAGAGGTAAAAATAGCTGCCATGCTTGTCGATCTGTAAAGGGGAGAAAGAAGATGTGCCAGTTTATCCATAATTGGCTCCAGTGTGCGGCAGCCATCGTCGCAGTGGCATGAAATCGAAGTGTCTATTTTGATAGTTGAATAGCTCAGTAATGTGGCGCCCGCCGTTCTCTTTTTTTTTTTTGACGGTGTGCGTGAAAGTAACATGTCTCTTCACGCTGACGCTGAACATGTAAATCCATTAGCAGAGGTCGCTGGAGGCCGGCGGCGTCGGGCCGGCCGCGCTCGCTCGCTTTTTAGGAATGACGTCAGAGCGAATGATGACGGGGCTTTTTCACAAATTAAACCTGATTTGTGTGCTTTTTCTCTCTTCTCTTTCATCGCCCTCTCTCGCTTAAAATCCCGGCAGCCTCTGACGGTTTTGTTGTGGCGTCTGACTCTCCGTGCGGCGCTGAGCGGATGACACTGCAGACGTGACGAGTCTCGGTCGGCTCATCGGTGCTTTCATCGGATCTCTTTTCATTAGCTCCGCTCACAGTTCCTGGCCACCGCTGCATGCTGGGTTATCAATTTTATAACAAGGACACAAAAGCTGAAGGGCTCTCGGGGTAAACATCAAATTAGGCAATGATGGATGGATGGATGGATGGATGGATGGATGGATGGATGGAGAAATGATGAGTGTCTTGCAGTGAAAGCTGTTATTATGAGCTCAATGAGTGTCTGTGCCGCTGCGCTGCTGGTTATAACCTACTTTTTTCTGGAAGATGGTGTTTCAGTCACTTTGTGTAAACAGGCTGATTGACATGCCATTGTTCTGTTACTAAAACAAGTCAAGAGGCGTCATAACCATTGTTTATGTGAAAGGCAGTGAATTCTACACACAGAAATGAGTTACAAGAGTGTAAATGTCAGTGAAAAGCAAGTTTCTTTACATGGAAAGCAGATATCTGTGTACCTGTGTCGTTATAGGTCAGCCACAGGAGATGTTACAGATGTTTGAATGTTTCTCATCATCAGACATCACTGTCTGCTCTTTTGTTGCCATGGACACATGAAAATATTGACAGCCGAATAAGCAGTAATTCCAGCCATTAAATAATCTCAGAAAGTCGGACTGCCATTCTGATGTCTTTATAGACATAAAGTAAACAGCTGTGTTGTTCGCACAGAGCTGATTTTCATGCGACAGTTGGTTTAAGTGTCGTAAATCTCTGCGTTTTAGGAGAGGACGACAGAATCAGTGTAAACAAAAAAGAAGGAGAAGTGAGCATTTAGTCTGCTGAAAGGTCTCCTATAAAAGTATTTGTATGTTTTATTCAGCCTCTTGGTAATGTGTGTCGTTATTGTGCTACAAAACTGAAATTCATGTTCAAGTTTTGTTACTTTAGTTTATCATAATACTATAGCAAATTGACTCACCTTATACTGTAGTTTTTCTGGTTTTGAAGCCTGTGATTGAGCAATACCATTTGCTTTCACTGAACATTCAAAAATCTTGTGAGTGTGACTTTTTTAGTTTTTAGACCTCTCTTACTGACCATTTTCAATGAAAACAATGTCAATATTGAAATAACGGGTGAAAGTAGTAACTGTACATCTGAGTATTATTGCTATAACATCAAAAACGATTAGACAGGAATGACTAGGCCTATTTGCATAATACTGCTTATTGTTTTACATATAAAAGTAACTGTAGTGTGCCAGCAGCTGCAGTGACATTCTTGTGGAAAGAGAAGCTAAAAGTGGAACTTCGTGTCAGTCTGGAAAGTTTGGAGGATGAATGTCTGGGTTTCCTTTTTCATGACCAATATGTGTTTTATTGCAGATGCGTATTCCACAAAATGTCTGTAAATCACTGAAGAGTATGTTGACATCCGTTTTTTGTAGTATTTGTGGGAAGGCAACGCTACTGGTTCAGAGGATGTGTGTATCAGGCTCATGTGTGACCTTCAGATATTTAATGCATCACTGGGTGATTGTTTTTGCTCTCGCTCTGTTGATGGACTGAAAACCTGTCCAGGGCGGCGTCAACATGACCATCAATGTCATCTGACAAACGCTGCAGCTTCCCATCTGGCCAAAGCAGATAGATCATGAGGAGAGTCACAACAGACAGACAAGTATCATGTTGTGTACTCATATGACACACACCTTGGCGGTACGTTCACCTTTTCTTATTGTTATTTGAACAGCCGTCACCCTTCAGCTTTCCGATGTGAAGAAAAATAATTTAATAGAGTCCAGCTCTGTGTTTGGGATTGTCATCCTCGTCCTCACCCTCGTCCTCTGGGGATCAAAGACAGTGCAGCTCCATTCATTCCGTGTTGCAGAGACTATAATCTTCCCACAGGTTGTAGTTACAGAGCTGTTGACAGCTGCTCGTGATCCATCACACCAATGACTGCAGGTGTGTGTGTGTGTGTGTGTGTGTGTGTGTCTTTGTGCATGTGTGTGTGAAAGTGTGACAGACCTCTTCTTTTCCACTCCTGTGACAGCTTTGATGTTTTAGGGACTTTACAGAACTCGAAATGGGAAAAAAAAAAAAAAAAAAAAAAAAAAAAAAAGCTTCCTCATGTGAGGATGCCTCTGCTGACATTTACACACACACACACACACACACACACACAGATACACACACATTTCAGGACACAGGAATGTGTCCTGAAATGTGCTGGTCCACGGTGGAGTCCTGCAGGTGCATTGCTGACACAGGTACAATATAACCCTGTGTTTGCAGCGTTTGCGAGTGCGTGTGCGCTAACTGATTCCTGCCTCTTCAGTCAAGCACTTCCCATTAAGGAATGTTCCACACGGAGCGTTCGGTGGAGCCAGTCTCGCTCTTTCATTCCCCTCTGTTCTCCCTGCAGAGGAGCAGTTTAGTCTTATTATTATTGAGACAGATGGCGTGTTGAAGACCGCCACATATGAAACCTGACAACTACCCACACAGATGTTTATGCCGGCGTGCCGGATACCTGACGCCAGCTACATTTTCCTGTGGTTTGAACCCAAAAATCACACGCCGGCTTTCAAATCTCTGTCTGACGACGCGCTCGGCCGTCCGTGAAGCGCTGTTTTAACAAACTGCTTCAGCGGCTTCTCCTCGTTTATTCCCTGTTCTTCATGTCTCCCCAGAGAGTTTGTGCTCATCGCAGACTTTGGGAAAGACTAAAGGATGCTCGGCATGCATAATTCACTTGTAATAGCGGTTTTTTTTTTTGCTGGTACACCCACCTTTAACCTTTAGATAGTTACATGCATTTCAGAGCTTACAGCTTCTCATAAACTCCTCTGTTTATTTTGAACCCTTTACCGTTTGTTTTGCCATAAAACCTGTTGTTCAAACAGGTCACATGCAGCCATCTTCTATCATTTCAGTAGCTACTGTTTTGGTAGGCATACTATATTTCACAATTTTCCCAAATCTGATCGTAAGCAATCACCGCAGCAGCATTGCTTCTTTTAACACTTCCTTGAAAAAGCAGATCAGTAGTAGAAAGTTTTGTGCCTCTCATGACCTGCAGTAATCACAGAAGCCTTTATTATAACAGTAATTCTCTTCACTCACCGTGCATCAGGTTCCTCGATCTGACGCGCTCTGCAGGATCGCTCAGATGAATAAAACATGCAGGCGTCTTCCCTTCAGACTTTGTGTTTGAGGATCACAACTTGTAAAAGACGGCAGGATGTTAATGTTTCAGCTGAAAACGGCAGACATAAGATTAGATATTATTTTATCAGGCGCAGAGAGTGGAAGCCCCAGGTGTTGTTACAGCGTGTGGAAATTGCGCGCATTTCCTTCACAGAGTTAAATAAAAATGAAAATATGCACATAATGTAAGCTAATAACTGTAGAATTTAGAAAGTATATATGTCAAACAAGATCTAAATTCCCCCCAAAAATGATAGGACACATCAGATATGTGCCTCATTATTTTACGAATAATCTATGTTTGCATGTATTTTCTTTTAATCCGTAAATCTACGTGTTGGGATGAGAAATGATTTAAAAGCTCTTCATTTTTTCTGAAGTTTCTGCACTAATATAATTGAACGCATCCCACATTTTTGTTTTCATTTTGAAAAGTAATTCATAGCATTCTTTATTTAATGAAAAGAGTGTTTTGCATATTTAGAGGCCTTGCTGTGCAGTTCTCAGCTAGCAGTAAAACAGTGCAGATTTCAGCATAACTCAGTGCTGCAAAACCACATCCAGTCACTCCGTTACAATCAACAGGAACATTTTACAGCAGATTGTTCTGGTGTGAAGAAGGTCTGACGCATGCAGCTGCAATACTTCAATACATCAACTGTTTTTCACCATTGTTAATCTGACTTTAAAAAAAGAGCAGCAGAAAAGCTTCGCATTCACCAATACTCCGCTGCCCTGAGTGTTTTGATGTGACTTGGCAGCCGTTCCCGGTCCAGCCTCAGCAAATGCCCAAGGTGAGCGGCAGTGCTTAGCTTTCACACAGATCTCCGTTCCAGTCCTTTCCCCTCTGTGTCGTCTTACAGGGCATCGCTGCCAAAACCTGCCGGCCAGGCCAAAGTGCTGAAACGGCTGACTGCGACAAGGACAAGCTCTCGCCCCGCAACACAAAAAGTAGACTGGAACTGAAAATATTTTTTGACTTCTTCATTTCTCTGCTGTGATGTTTGTCCAATTCCAGCTGCTTCTGCATTATTGCTGGCTGCTGAATCGAACGTGCTGCTGAGAGAGAACACACAGCTCATTTAAAATGTGAAATTATTCACTATATAAAATGCAGCCAGATGTCTCATATATGAAGGTTTGATGAAGGCCCCTGCCAAAAGTGTGGAATAAAATTAGGTCACAGATGGAGCTGGTCCCACTGATAATGAAACTGAGTTAAGGGCACTTTAAAGTTTGGGCTCTGGAGAAATTTTAGCTCCAATTCCAGACCTTTATAAACATTATTTTTGTTTCACTGATCGAAAAACTGATCATGCTTCTCAGGGAAGAACTGAAAACTAAACACGGCTGTGTGGGAGTTAGAATAAATGATATTGCTACATTTTATATGTCAGATTTAGTGGAGAAATTATGTTTAAGTCCTGGAATTCAGTCATGGATTGCAGCCTTGTTAAAGCTGCTTTCGCTGATTAAATGTGACTCTTATTTAAAGTGCAGTATTATTAGAACACTGTTTCATTTGGGTTGGTCACATGCGAGCGTAAAGGTCGGTGCATGGGCGGATCTGGCCACTGAAACAATCGCTGCAGCTTCCTCCAGCGTTTTTATGACTTCAGGATTGTGTGGAAAGATTTGCTAAAACGTCTGTTAACTCATTTTTAGAAGCTGAAATGACAACTAATGTTTTTTTTTTTTTTTACAGAGATTGAAACAGTTTTACAGACAAACCTTTTCTGGTTAAAGCTTTCATCTCATTCCTGCAGTGTTTCCTGTATTCAGCTAATGACACATTGTGTTCCGCCTTTATTTTTCTGAACCAGTCCAGGTAGGAATGAGAGGCGCTGAAATGTTCTTCCTCTTGTCAATACGAGCGCTCTTTGAGCTCATAACCCTGCCCAGCGCCTCAGCGATCTGTTATCAATGTTTAGTGCTGTGAGCCACTGAAAACCTTATTTATTGCAGCAATCTGATGGTTTCTGAAGAAACTCCCCACTAGGCGTTGAATGCCCTCTTGCTGCTGCTGCACTGTGTGGGAAAACCATCAGTAACCATTAAAAAGACATGCCGGCTGGGACAATGCTTCAGAGGGAAAATGAGCTCAGACTGTTGATACTGACGGTTCTCAGCCTGTAAATCTGCCTCTAATTCTAATTCAGCCCAACTGAGGATTTGTGTTTGTACGTGGCTGTGTCACCTCTGAATGTGGCTGTAATCATTGCATCTTAGCGCGTTCCTGCTCACTTTAGCCGCCGCCTCACCTCTTAGCCCCAGCTGCTCACTTGGACCGGGATCAAGCGCCGCTCCGTGTCGCCGCTCGGCGTGAGAGCAGGGCCAGGGAGAGCCCTCGGACGGCCGCGTCTATCACGCTCGCAGGCCTCCTCCTGCATTTAATTGAAAGTTTCTCACATTTCCAGGTGCAGACGGGGTTATTCTTATCTTTGTCACTCGGTTTAGCTCAGCCTCAGGTGGAGATGCGGGGCTGTCAGGGTCTGCCTCTGGAGCTGCCGTTATGATAAGGCTCATCTCATTCAGGGAGAGCAGCTGCCAGGGCTATTAGAACTTACAGCTGCATTTCAGGTGAAATAAAGATCTCAATTTGTACATCACCTTCATGGCGGAGTTGAGAATAACCAAACTTTTTGGGGGGCGTACAATCAGGATCCAAAAAAGTTTTGGACATTGTGTAAAGTGCAAATTAAAAAAACATGATTTAAAAAACAGAATATATATGGAAATGATCATAGGCAATGTATGAGATGTTTAAAGTGAAGCATTTGACTTTTTCATGAATGATATCAGCTCATTTTGAATTTGATAGTGGCGACACGTCATACAATTTAGACTGGACCATGAGTACAATTACAGTCCAACAGAAGGCTGTCAGTAAATACAGAGTGAGGAGACCTGGTTGGGGTCTGGTAGACTTTCGTGTTCTTCTGCAATTTTCATTTTGTTTTTCACTAAACATGTTGTAAAATTTTAGCCAGTGTAACGCTCGGATTCCTCTACTTTGAGACCGTGTTGTTGTCCTGGATGATTTTCAGAGAGAAATGTCGTCTCAATGGGACCAGATGTTGCTCTTAAAACCAGAGGAGTCGGCTGCGCACACCACTGCTGCTAATGCTACCTCATTTCATCAGAGATGCTGCATTTTCAGCTGGTAATGGACCTTAATGAATGGGAAAAACTCAAAGGTTTCCAATAAATGTATCCACAAAATAGTTTATTTGTATGTAAATGCACACATGTCTCTGGTACCTTAGCCTTTGATCAATGTGTCTTTTACCTTTATCTATTTTTGACCAGCAAAAAAAAAATTAAAAAAACGAGCCGACAGTGCAAATTGCAGTGACTTTTTATGACCCCTGTAAATCGGCAGCAGGCAAATAGACACTTGGTTTAGTGTTAATTACAGGCGGTTTCCCTTAAAGACATGTTGGTGAGCTTGTGCTCGGTGTATAAATGATATATATCTCCTTCACTCTTTCTTTTTGCAGCACCTCCTTTTCTGGAGGTTTTCCTTTCCCGGTCAGCTCCCGTAATGCAGTTTGAAGGGACGTCCCGTCTTCTTTCGCCTTGAAAGGGAAGGGGAGTTGGCCGTGGAGAGAGTGGGGTCAGCTCCTGCTTGCTGTTCTTTTAGGATTACGGCAATAGGATTATGAAGTGGAAGGGTGCCCTCGTTAACCACCGGGATCAGGAGACAGCTGACTCGCCGACCGCCTGGCTGCAGCAGATTAATATAAGCGTCTGCTGGCAAAATTTCTGGCAAAAACAGTGCAGGGAGTGAAATGTCAGTGGTGGCAGAGGGCTTCTGCTCCCTGCTCTTGTGTAATACGTGCTTTGCCTCGGCGGTGTGATCCTCCTGTATGGAGCGGAGGCTCTGGTTGAAGATTGACAGACAGTTTGAAAGGTCCCACCCGGCCCAGATGGCAACCTTGAAAATTTGTGAGATCCCAATAAGCTCCCCCCGCCTCCACCCCCAGCCTCGTGCAGCGCTCCCCTTTTTTCTTTTCCTTTTCTTTTTAGAGATTTAAAGAAACTAAGTCTGGGGCCTCCCCTCGGGGCGGCCCAACCTCGGGTCCATTTGCCAGCTATTACAGATCATAAATCTCAGTGGTGAATGGCAGCGCTGCCATCGGCGGCGCGGGGATTCGATGCTGCTGTGGGGGGGGTGGTTGACCTGAGGGCAGGCCTGGAGCAGAAAAAAGGGACTGAATGGGAGAGAAAGCCGGCCTGGGGATGCCTCATTAAACAAATGTTTCTCCTCTCTTTTTGTTTCCCTTTCTCACCCTGTGAGGAGCGGCTGATGTGCGGAGCGGCGACGGGATGTTTGATGGAGGCTTGGGCCTGGTGGGTAACGAGGGGCTCTCACCCCGTTGTAAAGGGGAGGGCTTGGGGGGAAAAGGTCGCCCGTCTCCATCTTTGTCTGGGCGCTGACCTGCCTGTGCCCTTGTGCCTGAGTGACACCGATACTCTGTCATGACTTTGAGACGATGTGTGTCTGACGCGTATTTGGATTTCTGTCAAATGAGCTCCTGTCTGTTTGCTGTAAAGCCGCTGTTGTACAAACTTTCCTTCCGTGTGTATCTTGGATCTGAGTCCTGTTTGTGTCCCGTTGGGTGTTTCTTTTAATTTTTTTCTCAGTGTGTTTTATTGTGTTTCCATACATGCTTTTCCCTCAGTGTGAATAGTTTCACTTGCAGCGACAGGGGGTAAAGTGTTTATTTGAACACATGCTAGAGAGCCTGCTGAGGGCCATTCAGCAGTCTGCTGCAATCCCCTCTGCTTTTAGAGACGCCCCAGGGGCCGTGCAGCTCTCTCCTCCATTTAGTCTGCCTCTCGCCCTTCTTTTAAACTGTCAACCAGTCTGTCCTGCTGCATATCGCCTTATGTCAGACAGAATCAAACCGGGCCCACACTGACGCCCAGAACTGAAAGCACATCTTTAAAAAGAAAAAGAAAAAAAAAAATCTTCCATCCAGTTTCTGAAATGTCTTGTTTGTCTGCTGTCTCTTGTTTGCATTTATTTAAAGTGGACTCTTTCCTACAAATCCTCCTGCCGCCGCTCGCCTGAGAGATTTCCTAACGCTGCTGCTGAGCGCTTGATGTCCAAATCTGACCAAATCATAGTCAAATCAGTCATATATCACAAATTAATCATCAGCCCCACATGTGCACATGGAGATCATGCAAACACCACAGAGAAAGGCCGTCGAGGTCGGTCTGCCTCCATCCAGCCTGTTGGTCGCGCGGTGCGAGAGCCGATCCCAGATGATTTGTGTATCGTCAACTCAATCTGCGTTCAACAAGCTAAAATTTGGAGGTCATACATTCACAAGGAAGGCACACAATAACAGCTCATTCAGGCTTTCAGGACTGCTCTAATCTCTATTTGTCTCCAATCCTCGCCTGGTAAATTGTCAACTTTTCCTATAAAAAAAAACCCAGCAGAATCAGATGAAATGTCTGTTGACTCAGAGTTGAGGCAACAGTCGTCTTCGCTTCCATAAAACAAGCTTCAGCCGACAAGTAGAAGCGCAGGACTTGGAGGTAATAAGATTGTGAACCTGCGCGATACGTCTTCCCGTGGTTTATACTGCAGCCTCTGTCAGAGAGGAGCCCTGATGCTGTTAAGACTGCGTCTCGTCTCCCAGAGACCCGAGCGTCTCGCTCTGGAATAGCTTCAAGCCTTGAGAGGAATGTGGTTTCAAACTTTGGGGACCAAACTTGTGGAGGGGAAACAGGCTCTGGGTAATAACAGAGCACCCGAGTGTGTGTGTGTGTGTGTGTTAATGAATGTTCAGGGACGGGGAGTGGGTGTGCAGCCCTCTCGTGCGGCGCTCGGTAATAGATCTCAGCTGTCTGTGGAGCGAGCTGCTGTGATGTGGTGGAAATTAGCCGAAATGTCGATGGAACAGATTCAGAACACGATGCGGGGCGATCGGACGTATTGACACTGCGTTACTTTGACACATTTAATTTGGATTAAGTTGCTCCAAGGTGCTTTATGGTTACATTGAGGTCTTCTTTTTAAGATAATTTCTTTATGGCTAAGTGATTTTTTTTTTTTTTTAATTGAATCCAGCCCGAGTTCGTCAAGCTAAGAGGGTGACGGTATTATTTACAGCCGTGGGGAGGCTGCTGGTATAGAAAAGTGAGGTCGCACATTTCACACCTTCAGCAGAAACTAATATTACATCAGGATTGCTCAGACACACCGAGCACATTTTGCATGGTGTTACCAGCAGTACAGATTCTATTCAAAGGCAAAGGATCCTACACAAAGAAATGAAAGGAATACACTTAAGATGAAGAAGAAAGCTCATCTACTGAAATCCTTGACTTTTAATGTAATCTTTAGCTTTGAGAGGACGGTCATCATCTCGGTGAGACTGCCTGTCATGCACAGATGGACTGGAATGATGACTCTGACGTCTATTTTTATTATCTTAAGTGGATGTTTTTTTGCATCAGATCAATTGTACCCTGAAGGGTGAATTTGGTTTGGATCAGGTGTACCTGCAGGGATATTTGGTCTCTCAGTGGTTGTGTGTGTGTGTGTGTGTGTGTGTGTGTGTGTGTGTGTGTGTGTGTGTGCGTGCGCGTGTGTCACTGCCTGTCTGCATGCTCATGCACCATCTCTGTGTTTCAGTTCAACACATAAGGGGATCAGATGTCTGGGGATTTGAAGTAATACCTCCGTGTCTGACACATATCCACGCATCAAAACCGTGTGTGTGTGTGCGGCGCGCTCGCCACAGAAGACATCTTCACTCCGACCAGCGTTGCCTGGTTACAGGCCAGTTGGCAAGGGAACAGCGACGGCCCATGCTAATTTGTGACGGCCTCAGACGGCGGGGTTTGCGTGGGGCCGCATGCGCGCGTAAGATGAACGAGGCTTTCTTATCTGTCAAGCGAGACAGGTGACCCGACGCTGCTCTGATCAGCCCCGACACACACTCCTGCTGCCACCAGGAAACACACGGTCTGAAACACACTTCAATAAACAATTTAGGGAACCTGCACAAACACATTCATTTCTAAATTGAACTGAAAGTCATTCTTATATTATGTGTTTCTTTTTACTAGTGATTATAAGCATGAAAATATTTTCGCATTCAGCTACTTTTAAAACAATATTTGTAACTATTTCATTGGTAAAACTAAACACCTTGACATATGTTTATGAAATCTCTCAGACAAGAACTATTTTTATGTGAGGACATGCCGATTTATCCAAATAAGGCTTACTGTGGGGACAAATGAATGTGCTTCCTGTGCATGCATGGCCTTTCTGTGATTGCTCATTGCCCTGTTGATTCGCCAGCAACATGTTCAAGACTTACCCTGAGTTATGGCTACAGTCATCTGGACGATGCCCCCAGAAACTCTAAGCTCGATAAAGTCGGTACAATAAATTAACGCATGTATATGTTGACATGTTGATATTTGCAAAACGTATTAATGATTGCAGGAGCAGAGTGTGCACTTATTTATCTCTGGCACACTGTATTTGGCAGGTGGAGGAACTTTTCTTTGTTGGTCGGTTGTTCCGCCAGGAAGGAGAAAATGATTTTTGATCGTTTGGGAAGATGAGGCTGACTTCAATGGAAACTGCAAGTTTTGAATGTTAATGAAGGAACAAGGAGGGTTTTTTTTAATTGGACAGAAGGATTTGGATTTTCATTCATCCAACAAACCGACCCGCAGCATGTCAGTCAAGACTCTGGTGGAGCATCTCAAGGGCTTAAACCGTTTTCTTGGCCTCAACAACAACTTTCTGAACCTCAAACACACTGTACTTCAAAAAGGTGCTTGACTTTAGTCATGCCTGTTTGCAGATTAAAATCACGATGATGGTGCTTTAAACTGAACCTCTTTACTGTTTGTTCTCATAAAGCTAAGTTCTCTCCAGACCGCAGACCTTATGTCCCTTCTGTAGTTTGTGACATTATCAGGACTTGAGAAGATAAATACAAAAAGAAATCGAACATTGTGTCGATTTATTTTGTTGCATAAATGCGTGCCGTGTGTGGTCACAGTTGTCTGTTTCGCTGTGAAGTGGATGAAGAAAAACTCGAACGAAGGAGAGCCGGGTGAGTACATTAGACTGCTTGAGAGAAAAAGCAATTACCTGTGGGAGACGACGCGCATTTCCCATTACAGAGGACAGGAGAGCAGTGGAGAGAGGAGAGAAGGGGAAATGAAAGAAGTCGGAAGACAAGAGGAGAGAAAAGGCCAGATGAGGAAAATAAGAGGAGGAAAGGCAGAAAAAGAGGAGAGAGGAGATTCTGTGGCCAGCGGGGACTGGAAGTCAGTCTTCACTGTGAGAGTTGATAAGACTAATCCGAGTGAACATGGGACTGGAAGGAAAGCTACTGCGCTTCTTGAAATTTCAATTTTTGGGTGGCCAATATTCAGACTCTGATTTGGTATCACTTGAAGGACGGTTTGATGAATTCAGGTAGAAACTTGAGCCTTGGTGCAGGAAGGAGATGAAAAAAAAACAGCTTATTAGAGCTACACCATGGAAATATAAAGGCTGAAAAAATACTATTCGAAAAAACCTAATTATTTCGATTTTAGAAAATAACAGCTGCCTCATTTACAGCTTCATTCAACTTCATGTTTACATTTTGACTTAAATCAACAACTCTCTGAGATTCCTCATCTCACTTCAGATGCATTTTTTACTATAATTTTTTGAAATCTAACAATATCCTCTCCAGGGAGATGCAGCCCCGCAGCATCAAGCTGCCTCCAATAAAAGATGTTTAGCAATCAGCACAGTCTTCTCTGCCGTTCAACCCTTCTACCCGGGAGTCGTCTGTAGAATCTGGACATAAACATACAGCAACATTACTCCTGATTGTCAGTGAGCATCTGGGGTGGCAGAGGCTCAAATCAAGAGTCCAGACCAAAGAAAGGCTGTTCAGCATTGATGGAGAAGACTGGACAGATTTTTCATCCCACACCCTCAGCTGTGTGCTGCAACTGTGGTGGTTTTAAGATTTACTGGCACGAAATGTTCTGTCAAAGAATTTGTGTAAATAATAAAGATGTTTTTTTGGCATTTGGATAATTATATATTTTTTTCTTTGATTCACTAAAGCTACTAGGATGCTGCTTTTTTTATCTTTTCACTTTTATACATCAGTGAAACTTGAAAGCAGGGTGGATCAGACCTACTCTCTGTCCCACAATAATCTTCTTTTCACACACTGAGCGAGGGAAATAACAAGTGCAAGTAAGCGGCCTGTTCAACTCTTGCTCCTTTCAGTCTTTCACCGAAGTGTCCCAGGGGAAAACGCCGCTCGTATTCAAACGTGTAACGAGGGACAGAAAGCCGAGTGGGTGAGAAAGCATTAATGAAAGTGAGCGATAATGGAGAGCTGTGATGGGACAAGCGAGGTCCTCGCTTAGCTTGTTGATCTCACCTCTTATTTAGGCGGCAGTGTTGTGCAAATCAATAAATTAGGCAATTTGCTGGATTTGTCTGTCTGGATCTGTACATATGTTGCTGTCGTTGCTGTTTCTCAACTGAATATCTGGCATTATAACCTGTTTGTTAATGTTTACTTATAAACATGGAAAAGATTCACGCCGATGAAAAGAAGCAAAAACTAAACAGCTGATATTAAGGTACCAGCATGCAGACAGCAGCAAAAAGAAAAGACTCAGTAGGGTGAAAAAAAGAAACACCCCATCAGTGTAGGGAAATAGTCAATTAGCTGCTCCTAATTGGAGGTAACGGCTTTAACTGCTGCTGAATCAGGGAGTGTGTGTGTGGGGTTTTCTGCCCTATCTGATTAACTGTCTATGATGATCACTATCTAAACCGCCACGATTCGATTCCCGATCCATTTGGAAGAGATTCGTTTTACGCTCCTTGTTTCGAGCCTCTTCCTCGGCCTCGGCCTCTGAGATCAGGAGTGGTTCGTTGCTGCATTAACAGGCTCTGCTGTGGCGTTTTGGGGTTGGGCCATTAGGAGTCCTGTTGAGGCATTAGTCATGTCGGTGAAGCGTGACGTGGGCAGAGCGCCGGCCGGGCCGGACGGGGCCGTGACACGCATGGCGAGCCGGTCTTTAATGCGAGCCAGACGGCTGACCTTTTTCACGCAGGATCCTCCACGACAGGGGAGGAGATGTCTGAGTAATTAATGGCGTGAAGCTGTGGCGGCTCGCCGCTTCCCTCGCTCCTCGTCGTCGTCGCGTCACTCAGCTGTCAGGTGACGCCGGTCGGGGGTCGAACTGGCAGCAGGGGGGAACTGGCTTTGCCTATCCGTGTTCATCTCAGGTGGAAGTGTGTTTCCAGCTGAACGCACGCCAAGTTCTTCTCCAGCACTTTGCTGATAAATGAAATTGAAAAGAGGATCGTTTGAGTGACAGCAAGACTTAACTGTCACCTTGATCTGATTTTTTTTTTTTTTAATCCGTGATCACTGAAGTGTTGAGCTCTCAGATCCAACACAAAGCTGGTATATAAATCTATAGACAGCATGATTAGACTAACAGTCCCTTTCCTTAGTTTGTATCATTGGATGTTTTCACAGCGTTTCAGCTTTCTGCTCTCAACAGCCGCGCTTTTGTTCGGTAACTGAGTTTTCTCTGTCAGAGAACAATGAAGCTACCGACTGGCTGCTGACGTGGCGAGTGTCGGTGCCTGCCAGCGCCGGGAGCGTTCAGGTCGGGATGTGGTCGAGAGCAGATGGACCTCTGAGATCACTCACGTCTGCCTCGCAGGCTGCACAGACCACTCCGGTGTTTTACACCTGCTTTTGAGCATCTTCAGACTTTAAATCTACACATCACTGTTACTTTGGAAACGGTGGCATGGGGGGTGCAGTGGTTCGCGCTGTCGCCTCACAACTAGAAATTCCTGTAGCTTAGCTCAACACAGAAAAGATGACAGAATGGATATTTAAAGATTCAATTTTTAAAGTGTAGGCTTCACTTTCAGTTTGCTTTAGATCGTAATTATCTTTTTAAAAGGTTGGGATTATTTATTTTATAACCAAACTAAACTTCCTTAGTATATAGCGTGTGTTTTATTTTGTGCTTCCCTCAAACAAACTGATCAGTGCTTACTGTCACGCATTATGTGTAACTTTGAGTTTCATTTCTTTTTTATATGTGCAAACTTTCAGACCCGTAGTTGCCAAAAGCCACATACTGATGCCATATGTTCGATGAATGTGTTGAGGAACAGTTTATATTGACATATGCTGCAGTTAAGACCTATTTAGAATAATTTCAAGTTTACTAAAGATGCAAAGTGAACTGATATCTATAAACAGCTGACTGAGGTCAAATGTAGCCTGGATGCTTGGATGCTTCCTTTTGGGGGGGGGGATTAGTTTATAAAGCTGAAGCAACATTCAGCGACACCCCAGTCAACTCTATCAGTGAAGGTATGTAATCAACTGAGCTTCAAGCTGTTTCTTCACCCGACGCTGGGAGGCGGCTCTGTCAGGAGATAACAGGCGGGGGGTTATCTAGTTAACCTCAGCAGATATCTCAGCCACACAAACAGATCTTTCAGATGAAAACATTACTGCTGACTCCCACTCCTTTCTTTTGTATAATGTTATTTTACTTTTGAACTGTTGATTCATTAGAGGGTTCAGAATGAGCACACAGGGCAAAAACATCTGAGAAAACGTTCCATGTATTTGATGATGTTGATCTCTGTTTGTTGGAATAACAGGATTTTAAAACAGATAGCAGAGTCATTAAATGATGTTTATGATATGGAAAAGTTGCCGATTAATCCACTGTGAAAAATGGAACATGGTAAAAATGTTACAGTTCAGTTTTATTCATTCTGGCTGGATGCAAAATTGAACCCAAGTTGAAGGATTTCAGTTTTAAAGGATGCTGTGAGGAAGTTTTTCAGGACCGACATCCTCTTTCCTAAACACACATAGGTTTTCCATCCATGTAAATACTTTCAGATGGCCCTGCGGGTTTTGACTGGGGCTTCTCTGTCAGCTGTCATTCTAAGTGTTTGACTTTTCACCCCTCCGTCTCCGCGCCGCCGCCCGCCGACAGGCTGTCAGCTCCGCTCAACCTGAACTAGTCCTCCTAAACGACACCAAGTAATCTGGCCCCGACGATAAGCCCCGGTGCCACGGAGCATCTCTGAGCTGCGGCGGCCAGCCACACCGATAATGTGTCCTTTCAGCCGTGTCGTATAATGTGAGTTAAGAATGGAAGCATATGTGAGGGGAGAGGAAACCAGACGTGAACGCTATCACACGGGAAATCCCACCCCCCAACCCCACCCCAGCACCAAGGGCATCCTCTCCACGGCGTGATTAACTGGAGAAGGTGAGTGTGAATAAGTGCTTCCCCATTGTGCGGTGGTCAGAGAACGAGGCGCCCCCGGTCTCGCCTGTCCTCCCCGGTGCTTCAGTGTAATTAGCAAGAAGACTAACAAGCTTTAACGAGGCGGGCTTTTTATTACCGCTGTTAATTGCCTCAAGTCAGGGGAATAGTCAGGAAGGATGGGGGGGGGGGGGGGGCGTGGACGAAGCTTTTCAGGATGAGTAATTGTGTGTGTGCATGCTTTCCTTCATGAACATCCATGATCTCATAAGAATAGGAAGATTGAGACGGGAATTCACACGTTTGCTTAAAAGCCTTTTTACACATTTCACACTTAGAAACTCTATCCGGTTCTAAAGATCTGTCATTAGTTCCGTCTTCACAGATAAAGACTGTGCTCAGCTTGGTTTGAGATCATCAGGGAGGGGGATATTTAATGTTTTGAGGATGTGTTTTGCTGTGGTGTTGAGGTGTTTTTTGTCTTTGTGGAAGTAGAATGTATGATCTGGATTGAATAGATAGGGTTGTGCCTCATTAAAAAGGCCACCGTTTGCACTGAATGTACCGTATATTGGAATGTTTTTTACTGGATACAGTTCAGTATGAAAAATCTTTGATAATTAGTTGTGTTAAAGCCACAGATCAGCTTTGTTGTTCAATCAGCTCGAGGATGATTACCTTGAAACATTTTTCCATCTGTAGCACAAATAAAAACGGAGTGAATGCATATTAAACTTTGTTGACCGCAGCTTCTGAACCTCCTGCTATGTTAGCCCTCCTTTACTGTTTGTTGTTCCCACCTGCTATATCATGTGAGTTTATTCCACCAGATTGTGGTCTGACTGCAGCTTAGCACATTTAATCCTGCCAGTCATAATAGTCAGCCGCTCTGAAAGGGCTGTTGTTGGCTCTGGGAGAGTCGTTTCGCGGCTGCACTGCCTGCTGCGCCGTCTTTTGTGTGTATGTAATGTGAATTTACAAATCAAATTCTGTTGATAGCAGACAAAAGTCACTTTTAGGGAGAATTCTTATGAAGCTATAGCTGATCCAGTGAATGATATGTATTTATATGCTTTTCTGAGTGAACTTACCATGTTCATCTTGTGTCTGCATTCGTTTTCTTTTGGCTACTCTTCAGCTCTCCTTCCTGAAATCCAAAGACATGCTTGTTATGTGGTAACTGTAGGTGTGTGTGGATTATTACATTAGCACTATGATGGATGAGCAATGTGTCCAGGCTTGTACCACATGTTGACTAAAGTCTGCCGCTGCTTAAAGATGGGTGTGAAAAACCCTTATTATGATATCAGCTTAGTTTCTGCTGGCACCTGTTGAGGGGAACACATTCCTCAGACATACAACGACAGGCCGATGGAAAAATTCTAGTTATGCACAACTCTGCACTTAATAATTCAAGAAAAAAAGAGCAAAATATTTTGAGCTTGTCATGAATTCGGACAGAAGAAAAGGTATCAGCTGTTTTTCTTTCACAGGAGATATTTGAATGGGTTGTAAATAGGGATGTTTATCGAGTATCAGCCTGATTTCTTGGCTCCTCTGTCAGAATCCAGGTGTTGTGCATGCAAGCATGCTCTGATTTAAAAGCGCTGGGGTGTGAAATGAAATGAGAGAAAGCAGTTTGCTAAATTGAGACGTCATCACCCTGCTGGAGATAGTGACGCTTTCACCACAACATATTGCAACTTTCCAGAATCCAGAATAGACCGCGATAAAGCTGAAGCTGAAATGTGAAGTCTTACTTTATGTTACAAGGCGTGTTTTAATGGCTCTAGCTCTTTGGAGGAAACCAGTCACCTACAAGCTACACACACACAGTGAGAGAGATCATGCAAACCCCACAAAGAAACGTCTGCAGGGAATCGACCCCGGAATATTCTCTCTCTCTGCAGCACAGTGAGCATCAGTTTGAGCATCATTTCTTTTATGCAGCGTATTCTCATAAGAAGGCACATTAATGTTTCATCAGAACTGTTCAGTAATATAATGCAGACATTTATTCTGCTTATATAGTCAAGTGTAGGCTGTTTGTGATTGTGCTCTTGTGAAACGGCATCAAAGATCCTCAGTAATCAGTTGTGACTGATTAATTGCTGAACCAGTATGCTCCTAATTGCCTGCCAGTGTTTTTCTTTGACACTAAAGTGCCTTTCTGGTGGTTTTTGTTTCTCTTGTAGTGGGCTTGCATGCTTTTAATTTTTTCATGTACAAATCAGTGAATGTGATCCCTTCTGTAGCTCATACGGTGATACTTTTCTAATTATCTACATTGAAAGTCGTTACGGTTCACTGCTTATTAGGACGCTCTTTGTATCTTTTCAGGTAGTGGACCAGCTGCCTGTAGCTCAGCTCAGAAACCATTACGGCTAAAGAGAAAATGGAAAGTCATTAGGACAGAAAATATCCTGCTGGCTCATTAAAATGGCTGTTAAAATGTCTGCAATAGTTAATTAGTCTGTCCTGGTTGTATTTGTGCCATGGACGCGCTTTTATTTGTACTTGAATACACAATCATCTCATATTTGTACCCCTTTAAATTAAAGGATTTTAATTGCTCAGGATGTAATTTACACTGATTATACTGAAAGTCTAGTAAGTGGTTACCGTCTTTGAGTCTTCATTAATTTGGTTGTTGCGATAGAAGAGATTAGTTAATGAGATGCTTAATATTCCACAGTATATTTATATAATAACTTAATAGCTTCACAGCATGTTTAGCTTGTGTTACAGTGCAGTGAGCAGAGAAGCTGTTTTCTATAATTTGGATTGTATAAGTCTTAAAATAGCATCTCAGTTCAAACCTGAAGAGATACTAGTTATTTAACTTGAACTTAAAGTTTTGCTGTATTTATAACCCAAAAATTACACTGATCCAGATGAAGTTTCCTCTCTTCTGACTCTTAAAGATCAAACATTTCCTGAAAAGCTGAAGCTCTTCGCTTCACGAAGACAGTTCTATTTTCGTCTCTTGCCTCTTACAACCTCCTACACCATATGCATCCTCACACTCACACTCATTCACACATCCGTGCACACGTTGCTGCACCCTCAGCGGGCGTGTTGCCTTGCTGATTAGCAGTGGTCACGCCGACTATACCGCCTCAGCTGGAGGATCTTATCATCGAGTAGTGTGACATTAAAAGTCTAAATTTAACTCCTCAGGCAGCGGCTGTGTGGATGTGTGCAGTGAGATTGTTGCTCCTCCTCCACTTCCACAAACAAACTTCCACTCTTTTAACAAACTTGTACAACTTTAATGAATCCCGTCACTGTGTAACAGATACCAGAAATAGACATGAACAATGGGGAAAAGGTCTCGGCGTGTCATTGCATCCCCAAGAGGCGGGTCACGCGTGTCACGCTGCTTTAGAGGATGCTTCATGCCTGTTACTGAATTATTCTCCAGTGTGAAATGAGATGACTTTACAGGGATCAGGGCTTCAAATTCTCGCCATGTCAGTTTGCTTTGGCGGCCGCTCTGCAGCATCACGGAGGAGACGGCGAGGAGTCGAGCGCTGACAGGAGACTGACTGTTGAGTTGACTCAGACCACACGTCTCCGTACCAATTTCAGGTCAGCACTTTGTGATTACATGGTCCAGCAGCAGCTGATTCCAGCAGAGTTCACACTGTGCAGCCCGTCTGGCAGCTTGATGATGTTGTTATCTGTTTTCGTGGCGTACTTTCTGCTGATGCTTCACACATTTCACACTGGTTTGTTGTAGCACTAAGGATCTTCTTTCTGCAGAACTTAGATACAATTTTTCATTATGAATTTACAGTTTGCCAAGAACATCACACTGCTACTTACTGCCTCTGTCAATTAGCCAGGACATCCCTGTGCTTAACCCCCCATGCCTCCGTCACCCTCCCGCCCTGTGCTTCCCGTTCCAGCTCATCAGCCGCTCAGCGCTGTTGCATGATGACCTGTGTCAGTCTTGGTTAAAAGACAAAGGTCAAAAAGGTCAGACAGGTCAGACAGTCAGAAGTTAAGTTGATTTGATTGTTTGAAATTAGCTCTTGTGAAGCTTAGTTTTTTTTTTTTATTAGTTTATAATTCAAGTGATTTTTTTTACAACTTGTGATGAATGTTACGTAATCAAACCGAAAGTTCACCTTTTCGTTGATGGTTGATTTCATTCTAACTTATATGACTTTGGACTAGATTTGATCATACGTTCATTTTATTTTTCATCATTAATAACGGGGTTATTCTGTTTTCCAGGCTTCTTCATTTCTCCTAGAAACTTGAATTCTCTGACCCTGACAAACAGCCCAGTCTCTCCTTCTTTAATATTCAGCTTCATGAAAATGAGGCTGAAGACAAAAAGCCTTGCATTGTGTCCAATCCGCTTCCCCCAACACTCACCCACATACACACACGCGCACACACACACACACACACACACACACACACACACACACACACACACACACACTCATCCCCCATCACCCTCTGCTGCTGCTCCTCTCCCCCTCACTGAGACCCCTTTAATGTGAAAGCTCATTGGTTGTGAATGTTTGGTATGTTTTGGGATATTGTGAATGTGTGTGAGAGAGTGTGTGTGTTGCTTTGTTGCTTGCAAACTGAGCCTTCGCCTCCTGCAACACGATAGTTTTTAGCATTAAAGATGTATCTGAGCTTCATGCTCCTTCATGTTCATAGTCGTGTTAATGTCTCACATGCAGACGTTTAATAGGATTTCATATTTCGGAGCATTTCTCTCATCATTATCGACGTCACAGCTAAATAAAAATCACAATTGTAGTAGGACCTGTAGTCATTTCTGACTTATCCATTTACCCAATGAATCCATTACAAAATATAGAATTTAGATGATACATGGATGATCCAAACAATTCAAAAACTAAGAAAAGCTGTTCAAATGGCTCTTATGCAAAACTTTTATCAGAATACAATGAAATGTAGTCTGAGTGTTGGGGCTTCATCCGAACTTTCCAGCGAGGAACAGCCAGCTAATGCTTATTCCAGAGAATAATCCTCTCTTCATCCGATATAAAACTGAGATATGACTTTGCAGAGAGTTCGGTGTGACCGTAGTTTCCAGTTTGCACTGAAGCCGAAGCAGGACTGGCTGCAGGGTTGATCTTGTGTCGTATAATGTTCCCTCTTCGCATGGACCTGCATCAAAGGGGAAATGATCACTAATTGGAGTGAAGGGACTGAGTAAACCTTGCATGAAATTGCTGTCAGAGGCCCATTGTTGAATGTGTGTGTGTATCTGTGTGTGTGTCCCTCCCTGTGCAGCTCCACCCCAGCCGCCTGCCCGTTGACTTCACTGTTCACTCAGCTATGAAGACTGTAGAGTTACGCGGTGGGGGTGGGGGGTGGGGGGGGGTCCTGCATGTGTGTGAGGGAAGTAATGTATGGCTGCCTGCATCTGTGAGTGACGTGAGGAGAGATAACAGGCAAATTTATTGAGCTGTTTATTTTTCTTCTGAGCGAACCTCTGTGTTTGCCTTCCGGAGAGAAAGTGAAGAGGAGAGAGTGCCGGAGAGCTGCGTGACTGCCGGGTGGGGGTTTCTGTGTGGGGTGGATTGAGGAGGATGACAGGAGGCTGATTGGGGTTTTCGCAGAAGGGGGAGTGGAGAGGGAAAGATGGGGGAGGTGTGTGGGTGAGGGTCTTGGATTGGACTGTAATCCTTTAGTCCTGGTTGGAAATAACCCTGCACAGTCTGGGACAAACAATATGACAGGGACACACACACACACTGAGCACATTGTGCCGCTCTCACACTGAGTGGTGAGACTGGCTTCAGCTGATGCTGCTTCATCATGACAAAATGTCCACGACAGAAATTGGCACATCTGCTGCAAGAAAAGGTTGGTTCCTCTTTTTATTTATTTATTTTTTTTTTTTGTCTGAAGTGACGTTTGCATTTTATGCATCCAGAGTTTGTGGGGAAGAAGAGACTGAGGAGGCTGCTTTGGTTTGTTGTGCAAGTGAAAGAAACATTGTTGTTTTCAAACTGAACTCAGCACTTTTGCGTCTCATCAAGGCTTCAGTTGTTTTCGGTCTTTCCTGCGCTGATACGTATTGTTAAAAGACCCCGCGATTGAGCTGCAGCTTAATGGGAATGCACTGACAACACCTCCCTCTTCCTCCTCCTCCTGATCTTCTGCTGGCCGTCATGTGTCAGATGGCAAACATGCACACACACCAGTTGTCACAAATGAGTCGGTTTCTTTTTCTTTTTTTTTAACTCTTTACATTACAATAAATATTGTCCAGAATTGGACGTAATCCACATTTTTCACATATTCCTCCTATATTTGTGCAGGGATGTGAATTGTCACATATTGACCAGATCTAAAGGCGTTGATGGAGTCAAGAGTCCTTCTACAACGGGACAGACCCATATTCATCTGCTCTGCTTCGCTCTATATGTATCATATTCTGCTCTGCAAACACCTGACAAGTCATGTTATGCCTCTTAATTAATATTCTAAACTGTTAATAGGCTTAATATTGTACAAAAAACGGCTTACTACAGAGAGGGATAATTTTAGCGACATCTCTGTCATCGCTCTCTGGGAAACCAGGAAAATGAGCCAATTCTGCTAATAAGTGTCTGCATTTAATTAACAGCTGCCACAGGAAGTGTGTGAAATCAATCTCCAGGCTAAATGTGGGTATTCATGGTGCTGATTACCAAGATGGCACCCAGTTTTAGCAGTTGTAACCCTAGCAGTGAATTTTATACATATATATATATATATATATTAAGGCTGTGACTTTAACGCGTTAGTTACGATTAATTAATTACAGAAATTTTAACGCGATAAAAAAATTATCGCAAATTGTCGCGGAACGTTTGTCACCGGACGAGTTTCACCCGGACATATTTCGCTGTGACACAACAAGGAAACAGCTCCCGACTTGGTGACTTTCTCGTTAAATCTGGCGACTTTCCAAAGCCTCCTGCCGACTTTTTTTGTCAAAAGCGACTAGCGACAAATTTAGCGACTTTTTCTGGAGCTCTGGAGACGTGACAGGACGTCTCGCTCTGCAGCTGCTGTCCTCAATGAGGTGCTGCGTGAGCCCCTCCCCCGTCCCAAAGCACTCACAGGCGGCCAGTCTCACGCAGTGCTCCCTGCTGCAGGCAGAGCAGAGAGCAGACCCACACCACTCCTCCACACTTCAAATGAATCCCGTGTGCGCAAATACGCCACTGCTCACTTGCTGACAAACCAATAAACAGAAGAAAATTCATTTGTAGTTCTAAACATATTTAGGGTGTTTTTTTTAACTCACATTTTGCTTCTCCCATGACGTTATTCCTCTTTCTTACAGCGTCCATTACAATTACATGCAAATTGCAAATTAGGTAACCGCCTCATCTCACGACTTCTGGCGACTTTTAGGACAGCCAATAGTGACTTTCCTTACTGGGGAGTGCTCCCGACGACAGCGCACTACTTGGTCTCGTGCACAGAAAATTTAGATTTAAAAAGCCAGCGGATGGCAGCGTGGATAAAACCAAAGCTGTATGCACATTGTGCAGCAAAGAATTTGCATACCATCGCAGCACATCGAGCCTGCTATATCAACTGAATGCTAAGCATGTCGCAGCAGCGGCCAACACGCAAGCCTCGCATACAGCTAGAGTTGAAGAGAACGTCACTCCGACTACTTCAAGGACCCTCGCCCAGCCCAACAAAAGTTTCACTAATCAATGTGTATTGGTTTATTTGTCTTGGTTAAATTCCTCCTTCCTTGCTGAAAAAATGAACAGTGTTTTGTTGCTTAAGCTTATGTATCACTATATTGATTCACTATACCAAAATCCATTAGAAAAAGAAAGGTCCTCACTGATCTCGGGTCAAATATCGATATGCGATTAATTGAGATTAATTAATTACAAAGGCCCTAATTAATTAGATTATTTTTTTTAATCGAGTCCCACCCCTAATATATATATATATATATATATATATATATATATATATATATATATATATATATATATATATATGTGTGTGTGTGTGTGTGTATATATATATATATATATATATATATATATATAAATGCCTTATCACCTTTGGGAACAGGCAGGAAAACAATAACACATCAAGAGCCAAAAAAACCCACAAAAAATCTCTGTCACTTGGTCAAGTGCAGAACACCCGCTGCCAGTCCGGCTGCACTCAGCCTCTGCTGATGCCAGCATATGGCAAACTGCACGTGTCTGTGCGCTGAAACTATTCCTGGTTCGGGGCTGCTGGAGTCTGGCAGGCGACTAATATTGTCTGAATGTCACATCTTTATGCATGAATGCTCCCGAGCGCATTTTGCACATACACTGATAGAAAGTGAAACAGTCACACATGCAGACACACTGAGACGGAGACACAGCAGCTGCTGTCTTATGTCTACAGAACAGCCGGATGCTCAAATCAAACGTTTAATCCATCCGTGTGTTTCATCATTGTTTAAATTATTACCAGCAGCTTTCAGCCAAACTGCCAACAGTATTTCTTTTAGTAGCTCTCATCCCATTGATTTACTTCAAGCATAATGTGTATATTTTTTTTGTTTGAATATTTCAAGAGGCAACTTTGCTTTAGATCGTGACCTCAGAAGGTACTAAAGGAAGAAAAGAGTGTGTTGAACCATCATATCAGGGTTAACGAGAGTGGAGAAAAAGAGTAGCTATTTTCCAATTCGAGTGCTTAAGTAATCACTTTTCAAGGTCTTTTGAATTTCCATCTTTTCAGATATATGTACAGTTTTATTGGATGATCTGTTTTTCCCCGCTTGCATTTGAATGCAGCTTTCAATGAAATGTGGCACTCAAGTCACCGTTTAAAGCAAAGTCCCACACTGTAAAAAAAAGCACCACATCTCAACAGTTTGACCTTCTTAGAGCATTTAGAGCTCTTTTATAAGATATTCAAGCTACTGCTTATATGGAACTTTTAGTATTTTACTGCACAGAAAACTGTACCCTGGATCTTTTGCTGTGTTGATTTGTAACCAGTGCTTCATTTATGCATACAGTGTTTTGTGTGTCATCTTTTGTTTGCCATGAGTGCAACAGAAGTGGATTACTCACGTCTGCTCTGCTTTTTTTTTTCTTTTAACCTGCGTTAGTGCTGCATTCAGAGATAACTCATGGAAATGTTATTCAATCTTGTTGATTTGCAGTACGATCCTGACAATTCGGGCTTCATCAGCACGGAGCGGTTCAGGGACCTGTTGGCGACTCATGGCTCGGAGCTCGACCCTCACAAACTGGAGGTCCTGTTGGCGCTTGCCGACGGAAACGCTGATGGAAAGATCTGCTACCAGGACTTTGTGAACTTGGTAAGCTCTTGGAAAATGCTTGTTTTATATACTTATATGCATCAGTGTGAAGCACTGTTTCACACTCTTTCTTCACACGTTTTCTTTTTGATGTTTGACCAGTCTGTGTTAACTAACTCGACTTCGCTCATGGTAGTACATATTCTTCCTTATTTGAGGCTTAAACCATTTATTTTTGAATGACCTTATCGCTGACTCTGAAATTAAGAAGCGACTTTTATTTTTTGATTTGCAAAACAATATTTGAATCCCCGTCTCGAGGCGTCTTGCTCTCCTCGCTTTATCTGGACTTGTTTCTTTTCGTCACGTAACTCACTCTTGGAGGGGATTTTCTCCCAGGATGAGGAGAAAACACTCATCCCGGTGATAAATTCCTTGCTGAACACTCACCTTGTCCCACTTTACATTTCACCTCCAAAGCTGCAGCCCGCTGCTGACTGTCCAAGGTCTCACTCACGAACCTCCAGCTGCGCTCGCCTTCTTGCAACCTTCTTATTTTCTGTTTCCTGGTATCTGGCTGCTGCTCCTCATGGGAGACTGAACTGCTGACCCAGAACAGTGTGAGGTGGTCTCGGAGTAGGAACAGCTCCGCGGTGAACAATAACTACTGGGTGGCTGGGTGTGTGTGTGTGTGTGTGTGTGTGTGTGTGTGTCTGTACGGACTGTGGGGAATTCATTGTTGTCTGTGTGGGTGAATATGTCCGTCTCCTGCCGTCTCGCTTGCTCCTCAGAGCTGCTTATTGTCTGATACAGTGGGTGAGGAATGAGGCCTGGAGGACGCCTGGAAAAATGTCAAAAGAAGTTTTTTTCATGATGCGGTTGGTTTCCAGTCGGTTCTCAGACGTCGGCCACGGTGAGCCTCTGGAAGTGGGACAGAGAGGAATGGGGTGTGTACATTCACATTTTTCCCCCCCTTTGTTGCTGTTGTGTCGAACCCCCCAATGTTTTATACAATCACAGAGGAAGCAACAACAAAAGCTAAACGCAGAAGACAAAGAAAGAAGTAACTATTCACGATTATGATAATTTGATGCATTTAAATGAAACCTTCATTGTTCCACACAATGATCCAACATACTAGAAATTTGTTTTTGATTTCAGTTGCTTTCCTAGTTATTAAAGAAAAAGTAACTTGCGGTTTTTTTAATTTTCTCTCTTAATGTAAATGTGTTTTATTTACAACCACAATAAGTAATGAGCTCCCTGAAAGTTATTAATGTCATAATAATAATTGTCTTCACTCGTAGAGTTGGTGGAAATGGGAGGAGAATGGAGGAAGAGGCTCGGACAGACCGTGAGGGTTGTATTTGTTGCGCCACCTCTCCTTGGCGCTGCAGGTCTTCCATCAGCAGGATTGTCAGTAATTGCCTTCTCATTGCTCTGTCACAGTCGGCGTTCAAATCACTGCCCGGCCTCCTCTTTCACCTCTTCTTCCTCTCTGTTTTCTTTCACTATTTACAAATGTTGGTCAACGTTGAACGAAAATTCATTGCTGTTCACAGCATTGATATCAAGTTATTTGCCACTGCCAGGACATTCTTTTTTTCCATCTTGTTTATAAAGCAGGATGAGTGTCCTCACAGTCCAGAGAACAGATGATATCATATTGGTCTGAATATCGGACGTTTTCGTTATTTTCACACTAAAAATGACCTGCTGAGCCAGTTTTGTGGTTCAGTCAGAGTCTTTAGGACATTTCACACTGATGTCCAACCCAACGTTAAATTATATGAGACTCGAAGCATTTCTCTCTCCTTCCTCGTCTGATAACATCTTCATGGAGGTCAGCCAAGGCCCAGACAGTCAGTTTCTATCATCCATCACTTTTTCGGATTCTCCGGAGTAGCTGCTTAACTCAACAGACTCCTCCAAGGACAAGACTTTTCAACTTTAAAACTTTACATGTATTCTTATATGTTGTTGTATGTCACTGGATGCAGTCTGCGTTTTCAATATGATGAGTAACTTTACATGAAGAAAGCATTTTTTGACTTGGTGATCAGTAAAGAACCAACACCCCTTTCTAATAAGTTGGACCACAATTCAACATCACACAAACACATCGTCCAGAGTTGATACAACACAAATGGTTGCTTTGGCGACGGGCTTGTTGCTTCAGACACCAGGGAAACACTGACGCACAACCCAGGAATGGACCGAGCCATCTATCTTTAATTTCAAGACAAATCAATGTTTGTACTTTGGACACTTGTTGGGTCACTGTCCCACTGTGCACGGAGGTGAAGCCTCGACCGCGCACGCCGTGGTTCTGTACATTATTTATCCACATTAGGGTCAAAGGGGTCGATCGGATCGCAGCTGACTGTGATTAAAGTCAGTGGAGCTTCGACACGTCGCCAGTCCATCACAGGTCAAACCCAGAGAGACACACAACTACAACCAGTTAACCTTAAACACATCTGATACAAACCTGATGGACTAAGCCTGAGGATTTTCTGACTGCTCCATCATAGCTACATTCCAAAAATCAGTCTTGAATCTTTTTCCACCTTTTCTTGTCTCCTGCTTTCCTCCTTAACACTTCCTGTCTCGTCCTTATTTCGTCTGTCTCGTGTTCGTCTTCCCTCGTTGGAGCCTCCATAGATCAAACCGAGAAGTTGTCCCTTGCTGGCTGAGCATCCATTTGCCCCCCCACCCCCCACCCCTCTCCTCTTGGCTGCGGGTAAACGGGCACAGCGTCATTCCTTTCTTTGTGTCGTACAAAGAGCAGAGGAATCGCAGTCACTTCACAGGAAGAATCGGCTGTGTTTATGGAGGTCTGCCGCCCGAGGGAGGGTCTGTGTGTGTGTGTGTGTGTGTGTGTGTGTGTGTGTGTGTGTGTGTGTGTGTGTGTGTGTGTGTGTGTGTGTGTGTGTGTGTGTGTGCGCACTCGCCTTGCTATGCAGGCGAGAAGTGACCATGGTAACCTGGTCCCTTTGCTTGGCTGAAAAACTGAATTAATGGACCTTTTTTTAAAAAAAAAAAAAGTTTACCTTCAAACTGTGATCCCTAAAGAGACGGTGGAAGTTTCATCAAACAGTCTCAGAAGAACGATTTTTAAGCTGGTCAGGGATTTTTATATATCTTGTTCTATAAAATATCTTCTTCTTTTTTGTAATAAGTACCTTTGTTTTCATGATGATCGCAGTTCAGCAATAAACTGTTAAGTGTGCTTTATTTGTCCAGTCTGTGCTCATGCACAATGTAACATCAACGTCAAGCCCATTACATAAGCAACAGTTGGGTGCAGTTTAAATCTGTCTGCTCCAGCGCTGCTGGAGGGTTATTTATCCACTTTTCTGGTGTGTTTTTCTATTTCGCTGCATTGCATTAAATGTATTATCCCACCCTCTGTAATGCTACATCCTACAGCGCTCGTCCGTCTTTCTGTTAAGTAACATCTGCTAAGTGGCACATCTTGGCTTTCCGCAGGAGCAGGACTGAGTTATGGAGGGTCACATAAACAGAGCGGACGGAGAAAGAGACGAAAACAGTGGAGGGGAAGAGAGAGAGAGAGAAAGAGAAAGAGAGAGAGACAATGAGGGTGAGGAAAGGGTGCTGTGGGAAGGAAGATGGACTGTCTTCATATTGTCATGGAGTCTCTTGTAAAATGCACGGCGAGGGCAGTAATAAAAGACGGCAAACAGCAGTGATTTAGGCCGAAAGCAGGACTAATGCAGCAGCTGTAAAGCATGAAGTCTGTTTCCCCATCAAGAGAGTTCAGCATCAGCCTCTCGATAAAATGAGATGATAAAATAATTCAAATAAATACAGTCCCTTACTAAGTTTTTTTTTTTTTTCCATTTCATCATTTTTAGTAAATTTAAAAAGTAATTTTTTTTAATTGGGTGTCAATGATCGATTCAGATTTCCTGCTGTTTCATATGTATGCTTTAAAGCTCTGATTCATGAATCTGCATTCTTGATGGAGCTTAATTGGTTCATAATTTCCTGGTCATAAAAATAACTTTCTTCCCACTCCAGCAGCTGAGACTCCCACATATTTTTCTCACTTGTCTGACGGGGTGCTTGTGCTGTTACCGAGCTGTTGCCCCTCGAGAGGAAACAGCCTGAAAGAAACGAAGAAATATGCCACTATAAGAGATACAGCTTTGGTTACTTTTGTCAGGTTTTTTTTTTTTTGCAGGTTTGAATAATTTGTGATTTCTATGCATGATGACATATTTTCAAGTAGAGGAATGAGGAATAAATCTGTGCGCTCGCATGATTTCTGTATCTAAATGTCAAGGACTTGTTTCATAACTATAGATTCTGCGTCTGAGATTCAAATCCCTTTATCCCCTCCATCTTTTGAATAATATGGATAATTTGAATGTGAAGCTCAGTCAGGGAATTCCTGTCATGTTTTGCGTGGATGTGTGAGTTTGTGAAGCAGATGTTCAGCAGAGGATGTTTGTGAGGAAAATGCTTCTACACTCCTACAGGAATTCTAACAATTAGTTTGAATGAGTTATAATGTTATATATTTCTCAATTAGCTTCATAAAATTGAGATCGATTTTGTTGTTGTTGTTCACTTAACGTGACATAAATATACACAAGATTACTTTTCTTATCAGATCATCAGTGAAACAATAATTTATTGATTTTTTTAAGCAAATGGCTCATGGACTGTAAAAAAAATGGTGATAGGTGTCGTAAGGTTGTCAGTTACCCATAATGGAATAGTAAGAGTATGCTGTTGATCAAATCATAGTGTCCAGAAATTTAGTTAAACATTTTCTTTATTTGTTTGTATCGCGCTTGCTGCTGGTTGGATTTGTACAAGAACATTAGCTGGGTGTGGATTTCACATTTCAAACTATGAACAAAAATTTTAACCAGATCAAACGTACGATGTACAAGCACACCCTTTAAAGACACTTTGTCAGGTTTGTGATTATCTTACCGACTGATTGGCTTTGAATGATGAACTGCCCGTAGGTTGGCCTTTTGGGAAACAACTTAGAGACAAAGGAGAACGAAGAGAAGAACACGTGTGGTTGCTAGGTAGTAGTACAGGCATTCTGCTGCCATGGTGAAGTGGGAGTGCCTGTTGTTGTGCTGTACTAGGAGTATGTGTTTTTCTGTGTGTTAGACTACATTGAGAAGTCCATGAATACATAGAGCTAAATTAAGTATTTTGAAGGGAAAGGATTTTATCAGAATATTGAAACTAACGCTGAAATAAGACCCATATGAAAAGCCATGCGTGATCCACGCTTTATCCCAGTCCAGAGTGGGGTTTAAATCCAGTGGCGGACCGTGCATTTCACACTAAGGCCTTCAGAACAGATCCGCCTGAATCAATCCACCTCTCAATAACTATTTTGTCTCCAAAAAGAAAATCTTATTATGCAGATATGCACATAAAGAGTTGTTACACAGCAGATAGATACTTGTGCAGCCAGAATAAATGCCTTTGCTGAAGTGCACAAGTCTCCTACTACATCTGTGCACATACAATGAGCATCAACAACTTAATAAAACAGCAATAGGCTATTATTTAGGAAAAGAGGAACATTTTACTCACCAAAATCCCGATTATTTGAAAACAAAATACATCCTCCTTTCCTTCCTCAAAAAGAGTTCAATTGCTCTGTCATATAGATTATCCGTGCGTTTCAGTTCCATAAAGCCAGGGCTGAAAGTCCAGCTTGCCCTGTGGTATTTCTGGCGTAAGTTTTATTTCTCTTCAGGTCTTCTTCTTCTTCTTCTTTGGAATAATTGAGGTAGGCGACCAACAACTTAGGTGCATACCGCCCCCTACTGTATCTCTTGGTGAATGTAAATCAGAAGGCCTGGATATGCTGTTGTTAGTGTACGCTAGCTAGAAGGCGCTGAGTCGCCAACTCGAATCTGATTGGTTGAAGCAACTGTCTGATTGGTTGAAGCAACTGTCTGATTGGTTGAAGCAACTGTCTGATTGGTTGAAGCAACTGTCTGTTTGACGCTTCACTTTACTTCACTGCGCCATCAGGAACGGACTGTGAAGGCCTCGAGCAGATTTCTTTGACCCTAGCAACAGATGATGCCTGAAATCTGATTGGTTAAATGATTTAATATGAAAAAAACATGTCTGGAAACAGCGCAACCACGGGAAAACTATGAAAGGAACTGGAGCATACCGTTTGGAATCATTTATTAATTATTTATGGACAAAATATAATTTACATCAGTCTGTAATTCAGATAATTTTTAGGCCAGCAGAGAAGGCTTTGCAGGCCCTGACGGCCCACCACTGTTTAAATCTGAAACATCTGTCCTCCAAAGCCAGAGGTCTATAGGAATAATGCAATAAAAGGCAGTAAAGTTTAGAGACAAATCCGCTTGAGTTTCTAGTACGGAACAACAATTTAAACAACTTATCACACCTTGTGCATAAATTTAATGTCATACTAAGTGCTTCACAAGTAACTGAGAAAATCAATTAAAATATAAATGAATGCACACAGAAACACAGACATACAGGACTGTCTCAGAAAATTAGAATATTGTGATAAAGTTCTTTATTTTCTGAAATGCAATTAAAAAAACAAAAATGTCATACATTCTGGATTCATTACAGAGATATTTCAAGCCTTTTATTATTTTAATATTGCTGATTATGGCTTACAGCTTAAGAAAACTCAAAATCCTATCTCAGAATATTAGAATATTTCCTCAGACCAAGTAAAAAAACAAAATTATAACAGCAAAACAAAATCAAACATTTGAAAATGTCCATTAATGCACTCAGTACTTGGTTGGGAATCCTTTTGCACGAATTACTGCATCAATGCAGCGTGGCATGGAGGCAATCAGCCTGTGGCATTGCTGAGGTGTTATGGATGCCCAGGATGCTTCAATAGCAGCCTTTAGCTCATTTGCATTGTTGGGTCTGGTGTCTTTCAGCTTCTTCTTGACAATACCCCACAAATTCTCAATGGGGTTCAGGTCAGGGGAATTGGCAGGCCAATCGAGGACAGTAATGCCATGGTCAGTACACCAGTTACTGGTGGTTTTGGCACTGTGGGCAGGTGCCAGATCATGCTGGAAAATGAAATCATCATCTCCATAGAGCTTTTCAGCAGAAGGAAGCATGTAGTGCTCTAAAATCTCTTGGTACACAGCTGCATTTACTCTGGACTGGATGAGACACAGTGGACCAACACCAGCAGCTGACATGGCTCCCCAAACCATCGCTGACTGTGGGAACTTCACACTGGATTTCAAACAACTTGGATTTTGCTCCTCTCCAGCCTTTCTCCAGACTCTGGCGCCTTGACTTTCAAATGAAATACAAAACTTGCTTTGGTCTCAAAAGAGGACTTTGGACCACTCTTCAACTGTCCAGTGCTTCTTTTCCATAGCCCAAGTCAGACGCTTTTTCCGTTGTCTTGAGTTCAGAAGTGGCTTGACCCTGGGAATACGGCTATTGTAGCCCATTTCCCGGACACATCTGTGAACAGTGGCTTTTGATACCTGGACTCCAGCTTCAGTCCACTGTCTTTGAAGCTCCCCCAAATTCTGGAAGCGGCTCTTCTTCACAATGCTGTTAAGCCTGCGGTCATGTCTCTTGGTTGTGCAGCGTTTCCTGCCACATTTCTCCCTTCCAACAGACTTTTTGTGAATGTGCTTTGAAACTGCACTCTGTGAACAGCCTGCTCTTTGAGAAATGTTTTTTTGTGTCTTACCCTCCTGATGGAGGGTGTCAATGATGGTCCTCTGGACAGCAGTCAGATCAGCAGTCTTCCCCATACTTGTGATTTAGTTTACTGAACCAAGCTGAGTGTTTTTCAAGGCTCAGGAAACACTTGCAGGTGTTTTGAGTTATTTAGACGATTCAAGTGATTAGTTAAATAGCCTACTAGTATACTTTTTCATGATATTCTAATATTTTGAGATAGGATTTTTTAGTTTTCTTAAGCTGTAAGCCATAATCAGCAATATTAAAATAATAAAAGGCTTGAAATATCTCAGTTGATTTGTAATGAATCCAGAATGTATGACATTTTTGTTTTTTTAATTGCATTTCAGAAAATAAAGAACTTTATCACAATATTCTAATTTTCTGAGACAGTCCTGTATATAGGACATGTCTGCCACATGCACTGATATGTAAATGCGTGCACACTCAATTGAACACAATAGTTCCACAAAGATACAAAAGCCCTGTATATGTACGTAATTATATGTAGGGGGGAAGAAAATGTTTTTCACAATGGCTGAAACTAAATGGAATGGACGTAGATAATTGATATAGCTCACACAACAGCAAAGAGACAAAATGAGAAACATCGGACTCAGATTGTGGAAATTGAATGAACACCGTGGAAATGAATCACAACTTTTCCACAAAACCACAATATACAGTATTAGTTACAAAATATGGCCATATATTTTCCATGAAGACATTTTAAATGACCATAAATCGATGAAAGTGATGCAAAGCCTCTGAAACAGACAAACACAAAGCACTCATCAGTAATATTTGCACAGCCTCTGGCTTTTGTGTCTCTCTTCAGTTTGTTACGTGTCTGTATCCTGGGGCGTAGGATTTCTAACGGAACTGTGGCTGTATATAAGTAAAATGGCCAAAACCTCTGATTTGTCGTCATCCCCTCCTCTTTCAGTGCTCATCTCTCTATCCTCCTCTCTCTTTTCTACAGATGAGTAACAAGCGCTCCAACAGTTTCCGGAGGGCCATCCTTCAGGGGGGCAGGCAGATAAAAGGCTGCAGTCTCAGAGATGAAGTGGGCCTGGGATTGCCCCAGCGGCTGGTTCGCCACGTCGCCTACGAGACGCTGCCCCGCGAGGTTGACCGCAAGTGGTACTTTGACAGCTACACCTACTGCCCCCCTCCCTGGTTCATCCTGGCGATCACCATTGCTGAGGTAAACTGTTTGTCTAATCCGGGGGGTTCAAGCTCATTTAAGTTTCAGGGCCACATTGGTAAAATCGGCAAATAAATAAACCAAACCAACCATTTTAATGTGTAATATGTGAAGAATGAGCCAGAAATGTGGCTTTACCTTGTGCTCCTGCGCTATCGCTTGACTTCTCAGACATGTCTAAACTCAGGGTCACCAATGTCGAGGTCGCGTAAAAAGGAGTCGGACCAGGGAGCAGGATCTTTATCTACACACGAGTGACAGCTGTCATTCCAGGAAGCACCACCTGACAGACCACTTCCGCCTTTTTAACCACCACCGTCAGTGCACCACACCTCCCCATGTCACCAAACCCGGAGAGGAATTCTAATGTGAGGAATTGCCCCTCCCAGCAGACACCACAAGACGAAAATTCATAAACCTCCTGACCTCACAAACTTTCCTGCTTGAAACTTTGGTGTCCCCCGTTCTAGGCCAAACCCACACCTTTGGAAACACTGGCCCAGTTTACATGGGTGTTTTTTTCAATCGGATTGTAAACAATCGTATTAAACGGAGTGTATTCATGAAGTGATCCACGATGAATCCTCGTTTACAAGGACCCTGGGTGAAGCGGATTATACAGCGTCCTGTGACATGCGCACAAAGTCTCACGAGGAACTTGCAGGTCTTTAGCTCCGCAGCAGCAGTCCTCAGCGCCGAGCAGAGAGTTTTTATCTGCTAATATCTGCTCAAATAATGTCCCAAAAGTCCATGATACGCTGCTGGAGGAGCGGCTGCTCCCCTGGCTGCAGCACCGCTGCACCGAGCGGCACGTCTCGTTGTGAGCTCTGCCTCTGCTCCGCGTGTCGATGTTTCGAATTAACTGGTGCCCGTGTTAACTTGTGACCAATACATGATTGAAAAATGTAGTCGTTCTTGCGAACGTCGGTTATCGACAGTTACAGTGAGTGTATACGTTTAAAGTCATTTGTGAGTCTTACTTTAACAACTGCTGTAATCAAAATGTGTTTACACAGACCTCCGCCGTCATTCGTTAACACGGGAACCAGTTAATCCATAACACCAGCCGGCGATCGCTTGTATTCTGCTATAGAGCTCTTTATACAACTCGCTATTGCGCGATTTGGTTCCATCTCGCCTCTCCAATGTTTTTTCTGTCGGGGTTTTTTACTAAAAAAGTGTTTTTCAACCACCGTGGCGTTCTCTGCTGGTTTTTTGACTGTGCTGCTTCCCGTTTACTGGCACATCACACGTCACTACATGCATGCGCAGAACAAACACTCCCCCAGTACAATCCGCTCCGCTGTCAGACTCGTTTATAAGGGACACGGAGCGGATTGTCGATCGGCGTAGACCACCTCATACAATCGGCTCCAAATTACAATCCGCTCCGAGTGAAGCGGATCCACTCGGTCGTTTACATGACACATTTTACAATCCGCTCCACGTACAATCCGCTTATACGTGGTCCATGTAAACGTGCCCAATGTTGCATAGAATAACAAATTGGGGCTGTTGAAGATCAAAATGTATCTCTATATAAAATCCTGGAACGATTGAACCTGTTACACCGATGACTTTGAACTGGAGTGTGTGTGTGTGTGTGTGCGCGTACGAGTGCGTGTGTTCTCCAGAGTCAATGAATCAGAATATTTCTGATGCGTTACACAATGAAATTAAACAATTTGATGAGTCTTGGATGGATTAAATGTATGTGTGTATATATTCTCTGGGTTGAGTTACCGCCCACTGTGAAATGGAAAGTCAAGAGTTTCCCTCATTTCAGGTGGACCAGACTGAAAACCAGCTTTGTGAAATACACCCCTGAACTGAGATAACGCACACACGCACACACGCACGCACGCACACACACACACACACACACACACACACACACACACACACACGCGTGCACACATGCACACACAAAGTATATCTGTAAAATATTTTGTTGCCAGAGTTGTTTATTTATTTTATTCATTCATTTTTCGCCCCCCACCCCCCCAATAACTTGCTTTTTTTGGTTGTTTCTCTCCACCCCACCCCACCCCTCCAAAACCTTGCTTTTTTTGGTTGTTTCCCCCATGACTGACTATTTGAAAACTTTTTAGAGAGGTCACCAAACAGCTGAAGAACTGGAAGGTGCTGCTCCATGTCCGGGCTGTCTTCTTTGTCTCAACGTCTTCACTTCTTTCTCTCCGCCCTCTCTCTTGTCTCCTTCTCTTGGGACTTGGCGGCTTTTTTTTGCGCTTTCTGCTTTTCTTTTTGCACCTTGGCCTTTTCCCTGTCGCTCATGGAGGCAAGGCTGTGCAGCTTGACAACCTGGTCGATGAGAACCTGCGTGTCCAGTTTTGTTCTGGCCTTGCTTTCTGTCCATTCTCGCTCTTTGGAGATCCAGGTCTTTTCTGCCTCTTCAGTTTGGGTCAGCAGCTCCTTTGTGTGATGAATGGCTTCCTCCTTTGCCTTGATCTCATGACGGAGCTGCTCTTCTAGATTATTATATTTTTTGGTCCAGTCAGCGTTCATGGCACGCATCTGAGACTCCATCTCTGTCAGCTTGGAATGAAAGTCCAGGTTTTGATCCAGCAGGAC
Organism: Salarias fasciatus; assembly: GCF_902148845.1. NCBI lineage: Eukaryota > Metazoa > Chordata > Actinopteri > Blenniiformes > Blenniidae > Salarias > Salarias fasciatus. The sequence continues at coordinate 12,547,234 of NC_043750.1, read as the reverse complement.
CGTCTTCTCAGAATTGAGACGATTGAATTCTTCTTCTCTCTTGTTTTGGAGACGTCTCACTTCGTCCTGGTGTTCCTGATTGAGACGTGACATTTTTTCAGCCACCTCTGCATCTCGTGCTGCCCAGTTCTTCGCCCATTCCAGCGTGGAGTCTTCTGCTGATTTTTTCAGAGCCGAGATTTCAGCTGTTACCTTCTTCTCTCGGTCTGCCCAGCATTTTTCCCACCACTGGACGGTTTCTTGGTTAATTTTCTTCAGGCTTGTGATTTCCCGCCTGAGCTTACTCACTGTGACCCCATGTTTTTTACAGAGCTTGCTGTTCTCCTCCTGTTGACAGACCATCGTTTTTGCCATGTTGGCCTTGGTCTCCTCAGAGCTGTGCTTCTGTTCCTGGAGACTTTTCTGTAAGGACTGCACCTCCTCCAGCGTCTGTCTCAGGAGTCGCTCTTTCTCCTGGAGGTCAGAGTCCAGTTTCTGTTGTTTGTACTCTAGAGTTTTGACCAAGCTGGTCAACCCCCGTTTTTCCTCCACAAAACTGCTGACCTGGTTGGTCAGAACCTCCTTCTCCTTCAGCAAACTGTTGACCTGGCTGTTCAGCCCCTGCTTTTCCTCCACCAAAATGCTCACCTGGTTAGTCAGCCCCTGCATTTCCTTTTTCAAAGTTCTGACCTGGTTGGTCAGAACTTTCCTCTCCTTCACCAAAGTGCTTACCTGTTTGACCAGTTTGCTGTTCTCCTCCTGTTGACAGACCATCGTTTTTGCCATGTTGGCCTTGGTCTCCTCAGAGCTGTCCTTCTGTTCCTGGAGACTTTTCTCTAAGGACTGCACCTCCTCCAGCGTCTGTCTCAGCAGTCGCTCTTTCTCCTGGAGGTCAGAGTCCAGTTTCTGTTGTTTGTACTCTAGAGTTTTGACCAAGCTGGTCAGCCCCCGTTTTTCCTCCACAAAACTGCTTACCTGGTTGGTCAGAACCTCCTTCTTCAGCAGACTGTTGACCTGGCTGTTCAGCCCCTGCTTTTCCTCCACCAAAATGCTCACCTGGTTAGTCAGCCCCTGCATTTCCTTTTTCAAAGTTCTAACCTGGTTGGTCAGAACTTTCCTCTCCTTCACCAAAGTGCTTACCTGTTTGACCAGTTTGCTGTTCTCCTCCTGTTGACAGACCATCGTTTTTGCCATGTTGGCCTTGGTGTCCTCAGAGCTGTCCTTCTGTTCCTGGAGACTTTTCTCTAAGGACTGCACCTCCTCCAGTGTCTGTCTCAGCAGTCGGTCTTTCTGCTGGAGGTCAGAGTCCAGTTGTCGTTGTTTGGACTGTAAAGTTTTGACCAAGTTGGTCAGTCGCTTTTTTTCATTCACCAAACTGCTTACCTGGTTGGTCGACCCCTCCCTCGCCTCTTCCAAGGTACTGACCTGTTTGACCAGCCTCTCATTCTGCTCCTCGAGTTTTTTCTTTTCCGCCTCCAAAGCATCAAGGCGATGTTGGAGTTTGTTGCATCGCATAGTCTCCTCCATGCTCAAGTTACGATAGTAACGCAGTGCTTCACGCGGCTCGTGAACAGAGGGTTTCATTGCGCTCTCCATCACGTCAATACAATGTTCTGTCGTGTTGAAGCTATGACTTGCTGTGCTTTTTCTCTGTCTGCTCTCTGTCATCACTCTGTCTTCTGTCTTCTCTCTGTCTAAACGCTGTCTAAACTCTGTCCAAACTCTGTCTAAACTCTGTTTAAACTCTGTCTAAACTCTGTTTAAACTCTGTCCAAACTCTGTCTAAACTCTGTTTAAACTCTGTCTGAACTCTGTTTAAACTCTGTCTGAACTCTGTTTAAACTCTGTCCAAACTCTGTCCAAACTCTGTTAAACTCTGTTTAAACTCTGTCTAAACTCTGTCCAAACTCTGTCTGAACTCTGTTTAAACTCTGCCTAAACTCTGCCTAAACTCTGTATAAACGCTGCCTAAACTCTGGTTAAACTCTGCCTAAACGCTGTCTAAACTCTCTGCTCTGTCTCCTCTCTCGTGTCTCACGGTTCAGTGAACTGAGTGTGAAATGATATTGAGTTATTAGGAGGACACTGCCTTTGATCTCTGACCCCTTTTGACATCATTGCGATGTCATCAATTGGAGAACGCTGTTGCTAGGCAACCATAGCTTCATTTAAATACAATACATTTATAATAGCTTTAACAAGTATACCTACATGTGCTGGCTGCTTTTCAATGCGATGTGGGACATTTTTTGAGATGTAAACAAAATCCACATTTGCCTCATGAGTGAAGACAAACAAATTCAATTAGCATTTATACCAGATTATCAACAAGGTGCAGTATAATCTAGGAAAGGGCTCCATGCAAACAGCGGCTTCTTAACTTCATTGAGACTCACATGTAGAGGGTAAAATTGGTTTACTGCATTAGAATGAAGCAAAATAAAATCAAGTAGTGCACCTGCGTGTAAATTTCAATTGTATTGTATTTGTTTTAAATGGAAAAAAGACATTTTCTTCTGGATGAAAGATAAACATATTTGGTAAATGCTGAGTGGACTGACTTTATAATAACATACACAGAAGATGTCAAAGTAATGAAAAGACTGTTTTTTCAAGGCTTCCATGTAAACATTTTCAGTAATAAAATGAAATGAATTGAAAAAGTTGGTTATATTGAGACAACTCATATTAGTCGGCTGGCTTTGTAATGGGAAAATTGAGCATATTTCACGGAATTATCATGAAATTTTCATCCCTTTAGGATCTTCCATAGAGCAGGAAAGTGTTTGTAAAAATGTGTGAACTTTCGGGTTTTAGCAAAAAAAAAAAAAAAATCTCACTCCAAAACGCATTGGAGCAGATGGGAGGAAATTCTACACCCTCCTCAAACAAATGCATCTCAAGAGAAAACCGTTTGTGATAGAGAAAAAATGAAAGCATTGTGAGAATCACAAGGATTGTAGCTACAGCCACACATTGAGCCATTGTTTTGTTTTGTGTTATGTGAAGGGAAAATGTTTGGTATGGGATGAGGTGTGACTGTGCTCCTGAATTGAACCTGTTACCGACTGTTTTGCAGTCACACTGTGGAGATCCCATCAGGCTGTCTGTTAAAGCATGAGTGTGACACCAAACCCCTGTCATATATAGCATAAGACCACAAAATGATGTCTTCCATCTGAGAGTTCCAGAATCTTTAACTCGAATCTAACCCTTAATTTTATTGCATTTACTTGAGTGCATTCGTAAAATTCGTAAAGCCTTCATTGAACTAATCTGGATCTAACCTTATTTGTGAACGGATTGTCTTTGTACCAAACTCAAATCTAATCACAACATTTGTATGTGTTTATTGCATTATTTGTGTTTGTTATATGCTCAGATCTCTCTCTTTAAATCAGCTGATTGCTCTCTTTCTCTGTCAGGTAGCTGTGTTCATGTATTACGGGTTCCAGCTGGACCGCCTGGTCCTCCAGGTGTCCAGCCCACACTTCCTGAAGAGCCCCCTGCCGTACCACCCCCAGCTGAGGGCCCAGGCCTGGAGGTATCTCAGCTACATTTTCATGCACACTGGGTAAGTTTAAACCTTCTCTGCAGATTTCAGGTCATAAGCACTTTGTTCACTTTTTCCATGACAGAACTGAACTTGTAAACAGAATTTTAAACATCCACATTTTAAGATTCAGGAATTAATTTATCTGCAACAGTTTGTCCACACCAGTCGATAAATAGTAGATGCGTGACTTCGTGATATTTGGAAATCGGATAGATTTTTATGTTTGTTTGTTTTTTTTTATCAGACTTTAAAACACTGACACTCAGAGTAACTCGGAATCACTGATTGAGCTCAAACTGTGAGAGTAACCATCTGCATGTAGAACATGCAAACTCCACACAGAAACTCAACTGAGGATTCAGTTCAATTAAATTTTATTGCTCTGACAGCAGTCTACCCGAATTATACATTATGCAAATAATTGTAAACAAAGTACGATGATACAGCCTGCATGTCCTCTCTCCTCCTCTCCTCCTCGCCGCTGACGAGAGACTCTTTCATTATCAGTCTGCTGCAGATCGTCCACGTTTAATAACCCTTTTGAGTAAATTTAGTCTCAGGCAATAAAGAAAAGCAATAAAATGGTGATTTACTTGGGAGGATGTGGAAATTCTAGGTCCTGATGGAGACAGGGCCGACAGTGTGTAGTGAAATGATACGTTCAAACTATGATGGATAGAAGACGTCAGGCTGATACAACAGGCTTCAATCACAGGAAAACACACAGTGGGGTTTGAGTTCGTCACACTGAAAGTGGCTCAGGAATCTGTGATAAAGGTGATAAATCCAATGAGAGGTTATCCAAGGTAATTTAGATAATCAGCAAAAAGCTAATTTCCTGGTCAGTAAAGAGGGATGATGGCTCTGTTTCTGTTTGTATTTGCACCATAAAGCAAAACAATGAATCATTTCTGCACAGTCTGAGAATTTCTTCTTAAAAACAAATTGTAGCTGTTTAAACCTTCATGTATAAATGTGTGTCTGATGTTCCGATAATGATTTAATGATTCCTCCCTGACAAAAGATCTGAAATATTTTAGAAATCTTGCAGAGATTTTTCTCAATATATTCATCCTGTTGATGCTCATGCGATGTTTTAATATGTCTTAACTTATTAAACAGCAGTTACAGAAATTCTTATTCATGATGGATTTTTTCACTGTTGCTAGTTTTGGCTGCTTGCCATTAAAAAAATTGGTGAGAGTTCAGCGAAGATGGTGCAAATGAATTTCATGATGGTGGAATAAACCAACCTGGTTCAGAATAGCAAACAGATTGATCTGAGCTGTGAACTGCACGGACTGTTAAAACCTCTAATGACTGCTGTTTTTTCTGCATCCCATGCAAGAAAAATTCACTTAAAATTCTTTCAGAGTTTTATCAAAAAAAGAACTTTAGTTGAACATTTCACAGCAAAAGTTCCATCTGTGGCCCTTAAAGTTGGTGGATTAAAATATTTTACTTCTGTGAGAATCGGTTATGTGAATGTGAGATACAGTAATTATGCTTTTTAATGGATCATCCCTATCATGGTGAATTTATTCCTGCTTGCTTTGGGGCTCTGGAATTGACAAATGGAGACTACTCTTTCACGTTATTTTGTTTGTAATTCATTGTAAGTTATTGCATTTCTGTAGCTGTATTGGGTCTTGTTTCACTGATTAAACTGTCTCCTGACCTAACTGTTTAGTGGTTGGCACGTTTTCTGTTTAAGACACAACATTGAATGAAATGCATGTTCTGAATAACAAAGTAGTATAATGCGGTTCAATTATTGATTTATTCCTTCTTTAACAGTAAATATCTTTTTCAATAAATGTAGATCAATTGTAAATGCATCATAGAAATGAACGGCTGAATGTATCTCTCTGACTGACACACACACAGAGACACACACACACACACCCTGTGTCTCACTCACATCTACAAACCATGTAATCCCATAAACAGCTCAGCAACACTGATCCCTCCAACTCCCAACACTGAAACAGATTGTAAATATTGGCCCCAAAACATTCCAGCACAGAGCACTGTGCTCATGGTTTATCTCTCCTTTCACTCTTGTCACGCATAGACACACAGAAACCCTTGTCTGCAGCAGCCGGGAAAACTTCTGGAAGATTACATTGATGAAATCGTGACTGAGATATTTTAGGGTTGTGGGGTCTAATCCCAGCTGACTATGCTCGAATGCTGGATAGACCCTGGACAGGTCCCCAGTCCGTCACAGTCTTTAACCCCTGGATGTAAGTCAGTGTAGCGTAGAAAGATTCAACATTGTTTTTGTGAAGCGCCGTGAAATACTATATTCACAGGAGGACCTCACATGGGTGTCCAGGTCCTGGTCCATTCCTCACAGCCTCATTAGCAGTGTAGGAATAGATGGCCGCTGTTATCTGGAGCGGAGCCGTCCTTGTGCGTTTGGACGGGCTTCTCCCGGCCAATCAATACACCCCATTGTCTCTCTGATCACTGGAATGATTCTCTATGCGGCCGGTGTAGCTGAGGTGGCGACTTGATTATCGGCCTCCCTTTTGTTTTGTTTTGTTTTCTGTCCATGTTGGAGGAAAAAGGGAACTGTTGAAGAATTCTCTTGTTTCTCTGAGTCTCTGTGGTCTGGAAATGATTCAAACTCAACCAAAGGAGAGGAAAAAAGGAAAGATAATGATGGAGACGGTGGGAAAGAGAGTTAAAGGGGTTGAAAAGACAAATGGCTCTCGGCGGTCTCGTTTCGGATTCTGCTGTGACACCTGAATGTGGCTGAGCTGCTGACTGAGGTTTGGTTTGAAGGACCTTCTGCAGTCGTCGTGAAGGGCACAGGCGGAGTGTGTGTCGACTGTGGAAGCACTCCTCTGTTTGTAGTGTCTCACTGAAGCGCAGGCTTTGAACAGATTAGAGTGCTTCCACGGCTCTTTTCTCATCTTTTCTCTCTGGCATCAGTCGTTTTATAATGTGTTTCTTTGTAACTCTAATGCGTTTCTGTCTGTGGCTCCATGTGTGACTTTCTCTGGACACACACTGTGTGTCTCTGTCTGTGTGAGGATACGTCGTCTGAGTGCGCTGACGTGTTGATGGGTTTCTGTTGAAGGTTGTGATGACAGTGTGCCCCGACGAAGTGTGTGTGTGTGTGTGTGTGTGTGCACAAGCAAACACACTAATATGGGCCTGGAGACATGTGATAAATAGTTGTCATTGTGCACTTTGAGTCTCACTCAGCTCATCTGAGTGTTTTGCTGCTTTTTCAAAAATAATCTCAAAGCTTTTGTTTGTAGTTGAATCATTACACGGATCTTTTCCTCCATTCCTTTACTGCTGCTCATATCTGTGCACGCTCTCTATTATTACCAATACCTGGTTTTTAATCCCTCTTTTCTGATGATGAAAGAAATCGCCACAGTAAACATAAACCCAGAATTTTATTCTCGTTTTATTCTCAGTCTCTCCCTTGTTATTGCTTGATGCCAGGGCCGAGTGTGTTTCCTGTTAATCATCAGACCCAGTCCCAGAGGATGAAAAGAAAACATTTGGCCTTCATGTTGTTTTTCTTTCTTGTTTTCATGACATTTATTTGGATCTTTTTCCTAGTGGGGAACAGTGTGATTTTCAATTTTATGTAAAAACTAATTGAATAAAAATTATAATCTTTATTCTTCTGTGTGTAAAGTAACTTGCAGTTCCACTGAATAGATTTCATCTCTTTGAATCTGTGTCTTCATAATAAAGATTCTCACTCACACGCCTCAAAGAAAACAACAATGTACTTATATTCACCACATCAACACATCAGTTTGCTTCAAACAACTATTACAAAATGGTTTTATTGGTAATGATAGTCTGTATCACCACTTTTTTTTACATTCCTAACATTCCAGTTTAGTTCCTTGATTCATATGATTCCATGTTATTATAGTTTGGATGGTTCCAATGCTCTGCTGTTGACAGTGTTTGTGTGTGTGTGTGTGTGAATTTAATTACAGGATTGAACACCTGAGCCTGAACATGGCCATGCAGCTGCTGGTGGGAGTCCCTCTGGAAATGGTGCACGGTGCGCTGAGGATTGGCCTCGTCTACGTGTGTGGCGTGTTGGCAGGTAGGCAGAAACCCCCCCTCCTCTCTCTCTGTTGGGTTTTGCCACAGTGATTCCATCTGCTTGCTGTGTATTTTTATGCATTTAGCAGCCGATCACTCTCCACCAGTGGTCAGTGACAGACCCATACGTGTTTGAGTGCGACGCGTTCAAGACAGATGGCCTTCTGTCAGCCTTCCTACCAGAAGTGGCGGGATGTGTGTGTGTGTGTGGGGGGGGTGTTGTCGCTGCCCCATCAAAGCCCCCCGCATCCCTCATCTTGACTTACAAAAGGCCAGAGCAAAGACAGCAATCTCAAAAAAGACGCGCACGCAAAGCGTAATGAAATATGACGAGGAGGGCACGAGGCAGGGATGTGGAGCGAGATGAGAGATGAATTCTTAAGTGTTAATAAGGCTGAGAGGGTCCGAAGTGGGGGACCGGAATAAAAGAGAAAAAAAAAATGGAAATGGAGAGGAGGAAGTGCAGATGAGGAAGCAGCAGCAGAGCCAGCTCTGGGTAAAATGTCAGCGCTCCCCCCGAGCTCCTTTAACAACCCCGGGCGCTGGTGTCTTTTCTTCTCAGGCTGCAGTCCTATTCAGCCCAGACCAACGATGTTTGTGCAAGTTTTTTTTTTTTTTTTTTTTTTTCCTCTGAATTGGTAAACAGTAACAAATTGATCAGCCTCTGTGTTTTATTTTCCCTTTCACTGCTCAGGGGGAAAACACAGCAAGATAACTGGAGTGGAAATATCGGTCTACTTTTGGAGATGGGAGAGTGTTTTTGTAAACATGATGCCTTGTGGCAGTAAATTAGGTTTTTTTCACTGACAGGAAGGGATAAATTCCAGCCAGGGACTTTTTTTTCCTTGAATATTGATGAAAATATATTATCTGTGTGTGTGCGTGCACGTGAGTATGCATGTGTTTGCTCTCAGGGGTCAGTGACAAACACCCCGGGGATCCCAGCTGCGCCGGCCGGCGGCATTAACCTCACACTGAAACACTCCATGAATCACACACTTACGTATGCACACAGAAGAACACACACACACACACACACGTTTGCTGTTTTAATTAGATATCGATCACCGGCGGAAGAGGAGGAGCGTGCTCTGGCTGCGTTGGGCAGACGTTTGAATTTGTTGTGTCTGAAAGGGTTCGGTTGTTTGTTTTATTCGAAGTTTTGACAGCAGAACATGTCATACATCACAGAGTTTGGTTCTTGATTGTTTATGAAGTATTTCGTATTCTGTAGTTATAGTTACTTAAACTGGCCAAAGTAACAGAAATGCACCACAACACACATTTCATCTGTTTTATAGAAAATCCTAATTTCACCTTGTAAGAAGCTAATCCTCCTGACTCTGTGTTTGTGTGTTTGTGTATAACAATGAGAGATGGATCAGTGAGGGGTTAGATGCTCCGTCACGATAATGCATCAGTGTATTTACTCAATGTGGAGCGTAGCGGATCGTGTGTTTAAAACTAAACTGAAATTTAGTTTCAAGAATCTTCTCAACCTGAGAAGTCCATCTGTGACGATGCTCATATTACCATTTAAAGGAGTCACTTTAGAAAAGAGAGAAAACTCTATTTAGGCTTTTGTATAAATAATCCAAATAAGGCGAGTTGAATGTTAACAGACCTATCGAGTGGGATTAGTCGGGTTCAATGAAATCCACAAAACAAACTTTTTATAAGGATGTTGAAGGGCTGCAAACAGTGTATCTTAATCTTTATGCAATCCTTGTTAGTGCTGGATAATGGAAGTGATCATTTTGGCAAAAGAGCCACTTTATATTTGTTCGCATAAAGACCCCGTCATTGTGGAGAAACATAAGAAGCCGCAGAGAGACGGGCCTCAGCTGGCACACCGTGGGGTCAAGGCACAGTTCAGATGTCATGTAATGGCTCAGAGAAAGGTCTCTGACCCTCTTGGGCCGACACACAGCCTGACAACTTAATGGAAACAACGGAGTGGCATGTAAACACACAAAGTGCCTTCATGTGGACGGCAGACACAATGCGGCAGCACAAAGGCTGCTGGGCAGGTGCAGCAGCAGAACGAAGCAAAAACACAAATAACAGAGAATAAAGTACGCAATGGAGAGACATGGGGGGGGGGGTCAACAACACACACACACACACACACGCACACTACAACAGTGTCCGCTCCACATGCAGCAGGGCTGTTGGTTTAGTCCATAATGAGCACTGATGAGCAGTTATTACCCCTCATGCCCCGTTTTCTCCCCCACAGCTCGGAGGAAAAATGAGCTGCCAGTTTGGGCTCTAAAAGCGTCAGGCCCCCCGGGGGGTCCGCGGGGGTGTCCTTGCCTCTGTGCCCGTTTGTGTGCGCACGCGACCGCGCTGCCGAAGTAATGTTATTCCAGCAAGGTAATTACAGGGACAGGTCGCAGACGCTCCTGCTCACCTCAGAGGGAGGTGGCGGCGTCCCACGCCAGGTGTTTCACTCAGTGTGTTTATGCTTTGGAGAACAGAGACATTTTATTGTAATGAGGGGCAATGGAAGTGTTGTTTCTCTTTTTTAGCATAATGATCCTTGCTTGATTCTGTTGAAGTGCTATATGGCACAGTGCAAGTGAACCCATAATGTCACAGAGAAAACTGTTAACACTCTCACATTATAAGCAAATGAGTCTCTTCAGTGGAGATATGGTTTTCAGTCCAGTTAGTGTTTGAATAGTAGTAAAGGTTGAGTTTAGATCACAGTAACACGTCTAACTTTGTGTGTGTGTGTGTGTGTGTGTGTGTGTGTGTGTGTGTGTGTGTGTGTGTGTGTGTGTGTGTGTGTGTGTGTGTGTGTGTGTGTGTGTTTTGTGAGTGAGGAATATGATGTTTAACGACCTGGTGGGTCGGATGCTGTTATTACACCGTCTGTGTGTTCTGTCATCCATGTGGTTCACACACCAAGTGGGAAAAAAAGAAAAAACCCAAACGAAATGGTATTTGTTGCTAAATGTCAACTCCGGCTTTGGAAATGTCCTTTCATTTCAGTCACGTGTCACTTTGAAAGCAAACAACTGGAGGCTGCTTTTTAAACTCACTCAGAGCAATTTGTGGTGTTTTGAAATACTTTCATAGCTGATTTAAAACCTTCCACATGTTTAAAGATCAGTAAACAAATCTCTTCAGAATTTTCGTGCAACAGTGATGACAACTACAGCTTGTTTGTGGCTTTTTTTGTGTTTTCTTCATCATTACATTCATCTCAACTCTTAGTCCTACTTTTTTTTTTAATCAGCTGTCTATTTGTTTTTACACCACTCTATGTAGACGCACAACACTGATAATAACATGCAGTAATTTATAGATTTGTATACACACAAGCTCACACACCTTTCATTTCTACCACAGAAGCCGCTGGATTCCCCCGATGCTTCTGACTCTGCAGTGGCCTGATTCTGTCAGCTGATTGAGGAAGTTCTGCTTTTGTAAAAAGCTGAGGCTGATGCTAATGCTGTGTTGTGTTTGGATGTCCTGTTTAGATGATTACGCCAATGCCAGAGCATATATTTACATATGTCTCTGCTGACATCGAGCTGTTAATTTATCTGGCGTCTACTTGCTTTGTTTCTTCACGTTGCTGTTTGGGGTTATTTGCTGTTCATTGCTGGTTGATGGAGTCAGAAAGCTTCAACCTCCTCACACAACTGCTTTAATACTGAATTGTTTAGATTTAACATTTGATTTAATAGCCATATTTTGCACAAGCTACACATTTTGGCCAGACTGTAACCTCATCTTGACAGTTTCTCAAAGAAATTGGAAGAAGCGGATCAGCTTGTTCCCAGATTCTGTATATTTTAAGAGTCAGATATGGAAATGTTTTCGTACTGTATGCATGCATAGGTTGGTGTTCTGCAAACAAGGTTTATTTTTCTCGCTGTATGCGGAGAGAGTGGGTGAACATAGCAGGGAAGTGCGAGACCATTCATCAGCCGGTCCTTACTGTCTCTTTTGTGGTGTGGGCTGGCGAGTCTCACACACTTAGCATCAATAATGTACACAGTTCACTGCCGGGAAGGAAAGGGAGGAAGAGATATACTGCAAAACAAAGAGTGGATGCAGCAAGTATAACTAAAGGAGAGCGGAAAGAAAAGATAGAAGGAGTGAGTGTTTGGCTGGTTTTACAGGCTGAAGTTTGTCTTCTTTTTCTTTTCTTCTGGCTTCTAAACAGACTGCAGTGAGAACTAAAGGATCTGAATGTCTCATATTTAAACCGTTCAATGCTTGTTTGGCTCTTTAGTACATCCAGTGAATTGGTACCAGTGTCCTAAAGAAAGTTCTTGTTTCTTTATTAAAAAAAACACACAATATGAGCTGGTACAGCACTTCTCTGTCCATAGAAGTCTTTAAATTGTACAATTGTACACAAAGACAGCAGCAAACCCAGTTTGAATTAATCACGGCTTCTGCCAGAAAATGTATAAAAGCCTTTGTGTCGAGTGACAGAATTAAACTTTTAATTTGTTATATAGTCTAAACAAACAGAAATGCAATTGTACTTTTTAGTATTGGTTAACATTAATGACACTTTGCACAAATATACTGTATATTTATTTATTCTGGCCATCTCAAATCTTACTCTCTTGTGACTAATGTCTCCTATGAATACAAAACCATAATTACTTACTGGTTGTAGCACTGTTTTCTTGGTCAACATCACAATTCTCTGTCTGAAGTGTGATTTTCTACTGCAGGCAGATGTTTTCAGTGAAAAAAACTACATAATTACTGGTTTTACACCAATTAGCAGATGCGATGATGGAACAGTTTACTGTCATACTTTGTCTTCCCCTTGAGATTTAATCCAGAACTCAGGATAGCGAATGTCAAACACACCCTTAAGAGTCGGATTGAAATGTTAATGTGGGGGGGAAAAAAACCCTCTTTTGATTTTTCATTTTTGATTTCACAGGGAGCTACGATGATTTATCAATAGACTGTGTGTTTCTCTGCAAAAAAAAAAAAAAAAAATGCACATACAGATATAACGTTTTATGCAAGAAATTCAAAGGTTTTTGTTTTCTAAGCTAAAGTAGTAGATTATCGATAAATGAGAGGAATTTAACCAGTGAATGACTGTTTCACAACACAGATTTATTTCTGTAATTCAGCATCTGAGGTTTTATTTAGTTTGTATTTCACCTCTAGTATTTTCTTGTAGTATGAGCTATAATCTGTGTTCGGAGTCACCAGTTTCCCTTTGAGAAAATAACAGTTTAGTACAGTTTCATTGCAGCTGTAAAGACTCTGCTGAATGCTGACTGTTGCATTAATACATTTTACAATACTTTTATTTTTTCTTTGTCCACGATGCAAAACTTGTGATGTATTGTCTTTGTAAACATTATTTTATGCTGAAAGTGGTCAGGAAGATTTCTTTATTTATCACATTGACCAGTTGGAACATAAAAACCTATCTATAGTTTTCATGTTTGCTGTCCTTGCATTGATGCAGTAAAGTCCTGCAGACTGTTGCTGAAATGAACTTCCCTGCTGTCGGGGTATCGGATAACAAACGGATGTCCTCGTTTGCTTCTGATTGCACCAAAGCGAGTAGCTGACATGTGGCTCTTGACCGTTTCCACAGGGTCTCTGGCGGTGTCTGTCACCGACATGACGGCTCCGGTGGTCGGCTCGTCCGGGGGAGTGTACGCCCTGGTCTCAGCGCATCTGGCGAATGTAGTGATGGTAAGTTTCTGCATGTGTGTGTGTGTGTGTGTGTGTGTGTGTGTGTGTGTGTGTGTGTGTGTGTGTGTGTGTGTGTGTGTGTGTGTGTGTGTGTGTGTGTGTGTGTTGATGGTTATCACATCTCTCAGATTTCCTGTCACTGAAGGCCGTTGCTGCATCATCAAAGCAGCCTGTTCTGGGCCCCGGCAGGTGCCTCTCTATCTACAGATGCCAAACATTCCTCAACAGCAGTTTCTGCCTTTTCCTTCCAAGATCAGTGGAGTGTGTGTGTGTGTGTGTGTGTGTGTGTGTGTGTGTGTGTGTGTGTGTGTGTGTGTGTGTGTGAGCGAGAAAAACATCCCTTCATGTGTCATTGTACTCCGCAGTCCTTTGACATCTGGGCCCTGACGCCTAATCTGGTTTGTCTAACCGCCTCGCCGGCCCCTCCTTCCTCCGCGGGTCATCAAATGCACGTTTGGCAGATGTCGCGTGAGGTGAAACGCTGTAGCGTTCAGTGTGTTTCTCTCTGAGCGCTCAGCCCATTATTCCACAGCGTCCCCGAGGTCAAGATGGAAGAGTCGCCTTCCTCTTTGCTGAAATGTTATTATCTAACACAGAGAGCACAGACTGGGGGTCAGAGTACCGCCCAGGCTCTCTGAATTGATGTGCATTGAGGCAAAGGCCAAAGTTTGATGTCGGTGTGTGAAGGAGGACTTGACCTTGTAGCACAGATTTCTGTGTCTCACAAATGTGTTTTGCGATGATTGCTCCACACTGTCTCTGCTTCTTCTTGCAGAATTGGTCGGGAATGAAATGTCAGTTCAAGTTATTCCGGATGGCCATGGCTCTGGTGTGCAGTAAGTCCCTCCATCGTACCATTCCTGACGTTATTATACTGAAGAGTTTTACTTTTGTTCCGATTCACTTCCAGAAAAGCATCACATGGTAAATGTTCCTGATGAATAAAAAAAATTAAAGTTGCCTACAGTATATTCAGTTTTCTGTCACTTCAGTTTCAGCATATTAATGTGAACGCTCATTATGTTGATGAGAATTTCATTCCACTACAAGAAAATGTCTAAAAGTGACATCCTGACAAAAAAAAAGGCAAAACTTTTGAGTGGTTTACTGTAGTTTTAATTGCTGCTGATACATTCTTCTCCGTGCTCAAACAAAACCTAAATTAATTTGCTTCTTGGCTCATCATTTTAATTGATGAAAAAAAGTAGTTTCTTGCTCAAAAGTTTGTGAAAACTATTTCATCGCAACACATCTTCAGCTGGAGCTGTGGACTGAGAGCAGCTGCTGTGTTAACATAACAGATAAAGAAAGCATGCTTTTATCAATCCCGCCTGGGAAATGATTTCCCTGCGTTTAACGCGTCCTGTTCACTGTGAACCTGGACTGTACACGACGCAGCAGGTTTCTCTTGCCTCCGTCTGAGTATGTCCATGTCTGTCTTCGCCTTTCTCTCTGCCCTCAGTGAGCGTGGAGTTCGGTCGAGCGGTGTGGCTGCGGTTCTACCCCCCGGCCGCTCCTCCCTGCCCCAACCCCAGCTTTGTGGCTCACCTGGGGGGGGTGGTGGTCGGCCTGACGCTGGGCGTGGTGGTCCTACAGAACTACGAGCAGCGGCTTCAGGAGCAGTCGCTGTTCTGGATCTTTTTCTGCGTCTACACTTTATTTGTGCTCTGCGCCGTCTTCTGGAATGTCTTCGCCTACAGTCTACTCGACGTGCGACTCCCGCCGCCGCCTTGAGGCGTTCGAGGATCAAGTTCATCCTTTCCTTTTCCAACGGGAGACGCCTGAGCGCTTGGCTGGAGGAGTCACGTCAGTCATCTGTGTGCGATGGGAGTCAAGTGACAGCTACCTTCCTCCTACACCCAGGATCCTGGAAAAGCTGCGGCTCTGTCCGTGTGTCCGACTGACCTGCTGTGTGTTTTGGATCGGCCTTACCGTTGTTTGTGCTCACCGTACCAGCTAACTTGTAACTGCTCTCTGTGTCCGCCCTCGCTGGGTGTTTGTGGAACTGTTGCTTTTGTCTACAGATGAATGCTCCAAGCAGCAGCAGCAGCAGCAGCCTTCTACACGCGGCTTTCCCCTCCTCCCTCTCAATCCAATGGTGCCTACTTTATGGAGACATCAGCCTAATGAAAGTATTACTGCACAGTTGCCTCTTCTCCAGTGAAACCCTTCGATACAGAACATTTTCAGATCAGAGCAGGAAGAAGGCGGTGACGTGTGAATCGTGGCTTCGTTCGGTGGTGTTTTGTCATCATTACCAGGAGATCATGAGTATTACAGGTTCTGAGAAAAAAACTGACAGCGAGCTAGTCAATCCTGTCTTGTGTTTTGTGAAACAGAGAAAGCAGCCCCCGCTTGAGAAGTTATTGTGATATTACTTTTTAAAAGAAAGTGTGGACCGCTGTTCGGTGCTGCCTTCGGCTTTTGTCATGTCCTGAGAAAAGAATTAATTCGTGTTAAGACCTATTTGAACCTCAGAATTGTGTCTTTTGCGTGTGGGTGTATGCAAGAGGTGTGAAAAAAAACAATCTAGAGTTGTGTATGCAGGAAAAAAAAAATGAAGCAGAAGTGCCATTCAGCCTTTAAGCTTTCAAAAATGATGCCAAAACATTGCTACAAGCACCAGGGGGGAAACGCGTCCCCCACAACGACTGCTTTCATGTGAGCCAAGTGATTTTTAAGTTTGTGTGATAGAAAACAGTGAACTGGGACAGAAGTTTTCTCCTCGGACACCAGAAGGTGTTGCATTCTTGTCTTTTTTCTCCCCGTTGTGTTTCGTGAGGACTTTTGAAAGATTAAAAGAAGTGCAAAGTGGTTTTTAAAAGTTTATTTATTACAGATGTTGCATTAGACAGATGAAAACATTCACGGATGCAGACTACCGGGCCGCTCTGAATAAATCCAAACGCAGAGGAGCGAACCTGCCCGACCTCGGCCACAGCCGGGCCGGGGTCGTTTCACTCTCAGTTCAGGAGGTTATTGGTCAGAGAAGTAAATCAATGCTCTCTCATTAGTTCCTTTCACAACTTCATTTCCTAATTGATTGAAAGGGTGCAGGAAGCGACCCCAGCCCAGAGCTGTCAGTCTTAACCTGTACTGTATCTTAACCTCATGTTACACTGGTAACTGCTTCGCACAGAAATTATTATGTAATTAAACAGATTAATATTTTAACATGCATTTACCGTTGCTTTTTTTTTTTAACATTGTGATTTTGGTATTTTGTGTAAAATGTTTGGTAAGTCTGCATTGTGATATGTTAGCTATATCCTGTGTGTATCCTATTTAAATACTGATTATTGATGGCCTGGGATTGTATATATAAAGGGCTACGACGCAAATCTGAGTAAGAGTAAATGGATGATAATATTTTAACATTGTGCATATTTTGTAGATTTGATATGTACATACCGGGGTACATTAAACAATTTTATACAGAAATGCCTGCATTTGTGCCTTCTAAATAATCAACACTTTTTTTTTTCTCCAGAGGTCGTCTTCACACTTCAAATCCTGAATTTGTCCTGCAGCTTCATAACAGGGGAAACCCGTGCTGCTGTGTGGTCCTGTTCTCAAGCATTTCAACAAAAGCTCCAAAAACATTCTCTGAGGCCGAGCATTGAGTCACCCATTACTACATGATCACACACACACACACACACACACACACACACACACACACGCACACATGCACAGTGTTCAAAATCCAGAGAGGAGAATTGGAGAGCTCCTCCACTGTGCGAAGGAGAAAACTGCACAAACCACGCAGCCTTGAACCCAGGGTTTCTGTAAAGTTCAGGGCCTCAGACTGGACAGAATGGGTCAGAGTCTTTGTGGGGAAAAAAGGCAGATGTCAGAGTGATCAATGAAACGAGTGAGCGTACAAGACTCAGCTGTAATTCATTCAGAGGGGCCCTTAAAGCTGTCACTGAATATCTTCTTTGTCTCGCCAGTACAGCCATACGGAGAATAGTGGCTTTGAAGAAGTATCATGCAACCAAGGGAAGCTGTGTGACTTGTCTTTAGTTTTCAGAAACATTTCCCAACATAATACATGATTTCTTGTTGAACAGTTCAATGATTTTTTTTTAATTCTGTTCTGAAAAGTAATGAAAGATATCACCCGGATGTATGTGTTTGTGTCAAAGAGCACAGTACTGTCATGGAACAGGTTGATCACAGGGATAATTTGGTGATTGCTGGTATTTTCATAGCACAAGAACAGTGGGCAGTCTTCATTTATGATGACTGAACGTCTCATGCTTAAACCCTGAGAAGCATAACCTTCCAGCAGCATGTACTATATCTACCTCCCTCTCTTCAGGGAAGAATTTTATCTTCTTCCTCAACCAGTTCTTCTCCAGACAAGAAGCACTGTCCCATTTCTGCAACAGCGTCTCCATCAAGTGGACAAAATTACAAACTGCAAGTCTTGAAAGTACAGAGGTCCAAGCATGTTTTTAGAATCGCCTCACAAAAAAAAAAAAAAAAAAAAAAAAAAAAAAACATGTAATGAGGCTCTCGGATGTCACTGGGAAATCAGGAAACAAATAAAATTACTGTTATTATTGATTTTATTACATCTAAAATGGTCATATTTTTCCATTATTGACCATTATTGCGTTATTAGTTGGCTAACAGACCAAGCAGCTGCTGCTCAGAATCAGTGTTTCACAGTGATGTGAAAGAGTTGATTAATGAAGAAATATTGTTTTCATTGACTTAATTAACCCAAAATTTAGAGCAAAGTTCTCATAATTTGCAGACAAAGACTAGAAAAGACTGATCAAAGGTTTTGCAGAGCAGCAGCACCTCATCATAATAAAAACTGTGTAAATATCAGGACATCATTTTAATTGAGCCAAATTCTATTTTTTCATGTGGCCTTTAGAGAAAATGAGTTGCCCACCCCTGATCTAAACAAATATTGGACAATGTACAATTTAACAAACATCTAATTCAATTCAGTTCAGCTTTATTTATATAGCGCCAAATTCAACATAGCTGCCAAGGAGAGGCAGCCTGAACAGGATTGGATCTCTCCCCCTGCCGGGACTGGCCTGTAAGCTCCAACTCCCCCTAGAGAGGAGAAGCGTGAGAAGGTGTTTTTTTTATTTATTTATTTATTTTTTTTATTTGCTTTGTTCCTATTGTTTGCTAAGATTGGTTTATAGTGATTAATCTCATTAATCTCAGCAGGTCTCTGCACCCTTTTTACCTTTTATAGCACTGAAGTGGAACCAGAGAAGTATAGTTTTCTAAGTATATAAAGCTATGACTACTAAGGTTGCCTCTGACAGCTTCATTAGTGATCATCTCTAAGGTATACTTCAATGGATTTAACCTGGTAAGGACACCTTTTTAAATATCAGAGCTTCTCTGATTGCTCGTATTCTGTATAAGAGCATAGGTGAGAGCATAAATGAAATTAATGAATGGAAATGTCAGAAATCATTAAAAAAAAACAGAAGTAATTGTTTTTGACCCCAAAGAGGAAAAGATAAAGGTCAGTGTCCATCTTGACCCCTTGTTAATTAAATTCAACTCAGCTTTAATTATGTAGCACCTGGTACAACACAGTCATTTTCAATCAAGAAAACAAATCAAGCTAGAAATCTGGGTGCACTGAATCTGAACTTAATAACCCTATTGAGACAATAATGAAGTCAGCATACTACTTTTTGAATAATATTGCCATAAAAGAATACTGAAGAAAGAAATAACTCTGACTGAGCAAGATTCAGACAAAGTAGTTTATGCATTTATTTTCAGCAGGTTTGATCATTGTAACAGTCTGTGAGCTGTCTATTATTATTATTATTATTATTATTATTATTATTATTATTATTATTATTATTATTATTATTATTAATAACGACGACAATGGGAAGAAGAAGAAGAAGAAGAAGAAAAAAGAGGAGGAGGAAGAAGAAGAAGAAGAAGAATTGTTATGTTGCTGTTATAAATAAAGTTAATTGAAAAAATGTACAACTAAAAAAAGGGGCGGGGAAAGCGTACAAAAGCACTTCCGCCTTGGAGGCGCCATTTTCGGCCTTGTTGCGGAACAAACAGCATGCTGTTGACAAGCAGATAATAAGACTCGTTATTTCGTGAGGTAAAAACCATTCCTTCAGTATTTCTTTGCAATGGGGCGAAAAAAGAAGAAGCAGATGAAGCCATGGTGCTGGTATCCTTTATTTTCTTTTGCCGGGACGACGAAACGGAGTCAACATGCTAACTTTATAAAGCGAGGCCCGAGCTAGCATTTAGCATCCTCTAAACGAAAGCGAGCTGAACGTTTTGGTCGCGACAGGCTTTCAAGCGGCCTTGGGTGATGAGTTTAAGACATCCGATACGTAACCCGTCTACATTTAGATACTAGTTAGGACTTTCATTGTTGGTTTTTCATGTATGTACTCGGTTCATTTACCGCGTTGGAAGCTGCGGCGCCGCTAAACCATGGCTAAGTGATATGTCCGATGTTAGCTAATCCCGTAGCATCCTCTTGGGTTGTATTTGTCACCGATCAAACTGAGCTTCATGGTTATTTCTGGAAATCAAGATGTTCATAATTTGAATCTGCATTTTTGTGTTGTCCTGTCCACCGTGAGTACCACAGTTTATCAGCCAGCCTTTTAACCGCCCTGAAAAGGTTTTTAATTGGTTCTTAAAAAGTTTAAAATTAAGGAATTGAAGTTAAGAATCTCCCAGCCCTGGTATATTATGATCACAGTGTTTCAAACATGTTCAGAGAGTTCAGACCTTAGCCTAATTCCTGAGTGATGTTGACTCACTGTCAAAGTCCACTCTAGATTTACGGGATTATGTAAAGTCTCTCTTGCTTTGGTTACATCATCCCGAGTAGGTTGGAAAGCTACACCTGGATATTTTAGTCTCTGAAGGTTAATATACTTTTAAGTTTTCTGTGAGAGATGCAATACTCACTAAAAAATTCTGAACCAGAACGCTAGGACTTTTGTTGTCCTTAACTGCCTCCTCAAGGTACTGCAACAGAGACTTTGACGATGAGAAGATCCTCATTCAGCATCAGAAGGCAAAGCATTTTAAATGCCATATCTGCCACAAGAAGTTGTACACTGGACCTGGCCTGGCTATCCACTGTATGCAGGTAATGACACTTATCCCAGTTGTGTATTTTAAGGTAGCAGCGGCATGATGAAAACACTTTGCCTGTCATTACATTGTGTGTTTAATGTGTTTCAGGTGCATAAAGAGACAATTGACAGTGTACCAAATGCAATTCCTGGAAGAACAGACATCGAGCTGGAAATCTACGGCATGGAGGGAATCCCAGAGAAAGATATGCAGGAAAGAAGAAGAACATTAGAACAGAAATCACAAGGTTACTTCTAATGTTTTGTCTTTAAAAGTTCCAAAAGTCTAATTCATCCTTGAGGGTCTAGTCTTGTACATTTTGGATTTTTGGACTGTAATTTGTAGTATTTGAATTTTGAAGATGACTTGAAGTTATTAGTTACTGTGTGTTGAGTGATGCTAAAAATGCAGTGCGAACTTTCCTCTTCATCCTGTTCAATCATGTTCCTAAAACATTTTCGTAGGCTTTTTCCTACAGTAGCTCACTACTGTTTTTTTATACAACCTATAGGGAGTGTGTTATGTTAAAGGACTGCTGTTCTGATTCTGTTTCCAGAAAGCCAAAAGAAGAGGGGAAACAACCAAGATGACTCCGATGAGGATGACGATGATGAAGCAGGGCCGTCGGTTCCGCAGGTCTCTGCAGTTCAGCCACAAGCTGCTCCAATGGCCCAACCTGGAATGCCTGCTGTGGCTGCTGCTCACGCCATGGCTCCTGGAGCATATCAAGGTAAAGACACATGTAAACAGCTGGAGTTCCTCGTTTGCTGATCAAAGCTTTGAAAATATTTTCACACAACTGTACTATTACGGTTCAGTGACTGATGATGCAAGATGGAATTTTTCAATCTGGACAGTTTAACGTGCAAGAAAAAGACGTGAAAAATCACAGATAACTTCAAAGGTTTTTTTTCCCACCGTAACAGAAGACAGAAGTTACATGTGGTTTGTTTTATAGGGCAGAGGGTTTATAGAGAGAGTTGCATTTGCTTACTGAAAATATCTGGTTTGTGATGGAGATGTGGAAGTTTTCAAACTCCTCAATCGAACCAGGCTCCGCTGCAGTAGTTGTCAGTTTGGCATTGTGTTTGCTCATCACCTGATAAATCAGCCAGGATCTGAAAGTCCAGACAAACATACACCAGGTCAGTGTTTGTGTTAAAAACCCAGAAACGGACCAAACCATAGGGCGAAGGGAATCTTAAGATTTCCTGATGTCACGATTGGGTAACAGTTTATTTTTATGCAGACCCAATGCTCAGCGTTGGCATTAGCACTATTAAATTTGGTGGTTTCTAATTGTTTCATTGATTTTATTTCATTTGCAGGACAGTAGATATTGTTAAACTTTTTTGTGGCGTCTTGATAGTTCAGGGTTGTTTTTTTTTTTTTTTTGTGCATTTTGAGTTTGTGTGACGTGGAAGCAGCTTCATACACGGAGAAGTGTTTTCAGGAAGCTGTCTGTGGGATGGCCTGTGTGCTGGGTGTGTGCGGGTGTGATTAATTATCTTGTTTTTATTTTTGTCCATCTTGTCCAGGTGTGTAACTTCCTGAGTCACTGGTTGGTTCGGTTAACACAGCATGTCTTTTTAATTTCACGTTGCAGGAATGCCTCCCATGATGCCTGGCGTCCCTCCCATGATGCACGGCATGCCTCCTGCAATGCATGGAATGCCACCAGGGTAAGTGCATTGATCAAGTGTTTTTGTTTTCACTTCACAAGTGTTGGAAGATTTGTGTCTTCCTACATTTGAGATTGATCAACAGATTTTATTTTTTTTTCAGAAACCTTCCCGAATCATTTGATTGATCATTAATGAAT
The DNA here is from genome assembly GCF_902148845.1 of Salarias fasciatus. Taxonomy (NCBI): domain Eukaryota; kingdom Metazoa; phylum Chordata; class Actinopteri; order Blenniiformes; family Blenniidae; genus Salarias; species Salarias fasciatus. The sequence continues at coordinate 12,524,975 of NC_043750.1, read as the reverse complement.
TAATCTCATGCTCCAAAAGAGGAGTGGTTAACATGAGATAATAATAAAAATATAAGTGAGTTTGTTTCTGGAGTGGGGCAGTTGTAATTTCCTAGTTGTATAAAATCTTTTCTTTCGTTTCTTGTTTTTCTCGCAGTATGATGCCAATGGGTGGGATGATGCCTCCCATGATGCCAGGCATGCCCGGCATTCCTCCAGGTATGTTGTGGTTATAATTCAGGAGGAGTCTCAGAGTCGATAGAGTTGGTTTGTAGTCGGTTTTTATTCTGTGAAGTAGTTTTGATTTTGATAAATTTGAGAAGATCCTGAATTGTGTGAATGACTGTAGCCTGAGTAGCGTCGTCTGTCTTTGATATTTGATGTAGTTGAAAAGTGTTTATTGATGACGAAGAGAAAGTGGCTGTTTTGTAGTCTTTTTTTTTTTTTTCAATGCTGCACTAATCATCTGGGTTTGGTTTCTCCTTCAGGAATTCCACCTCACATGGCTCCGAGGCCCGGGATGCCCCACATGGCCCCGGTTCCTGCAGCAGGACCAATTCCCAGTCGACCGGTGATACCAGCAGCCCAGCCCGCCGTCGCCAAACCTCTCTTCCCCAGCGCAGCACAGGTGTGCCTCATGCTCCTCAAGACCTGTGATTCAGATGAGAGATTTTAAATAACCACAGTATTTGGTTATTATATATGAATTTATTTCCATATCTTTAGATTTTTGACTCATATCTAATCCCTGGAAAAGTTTTTTTTTTTTTTTTGTAAACCATGATGAAACGAGCATAGTTTCTGTGCATGTTTTACATGCCAATGCTGTGATCTCCTTTCCACCACGCTGCAGATGGGCTCTGGTGTTCCCAGCAGCACCGCAGCTGTTTCCTCTCCACCTGCAGACCACCAGTCTGCCTCCTCCTCCCAGCCTCCCTTTCCTAACATGCCTCAAGTACGCTCACAGACAGGGCTCAGAGCTGGAATGTGGCAGCTGCATGTCGCAAATCCGTTAACTCTGCCTGTAAATTGTGGAGTTGTAAAGTCGGCTGTGCACTAACAGCATTTGCCTCGTAAAGCCACGCTCGTGCATTGGGGGGGGGAAGAAAACAACGCTAAGCATAAGGTTGAAGGACACCATCAGATTGTTTTGTCTGTGAGCTTTTTGACTGTGCATGCGCTGGTTTAGTGAACACTGACTGAGGCTCGAAGAGAGAACTACATGGATTTCATATGGAGTCTTTGCTCCTTATGAACTTTGGCGCATGACTTGTCGGACGGCGACTCATTGTGCTTTGGGGATGCCTTTGTACGCGGCGGCAGGATGCACTGCTTGTTTTGAGCCTCTCAGCGATTAGACTGACGAGTCTTAGTACAACACAATGAGCAGCGTTCGCAGTAAACCTGCAGCATCACTAAGAGTCGGCTCAGAAGGTGGAAACATTTCCTCCCAAATGAAGAGCTCTCCGTTCCTGATATATAGGAAGGTGGAAGTGAAAATTGTCTTTTATTCATATGCAGTTTTGTAAAATGCCGAATTTGAAGATTTCTCACAGGAATTGAGTAGTTGCCGTTTCGTTCCATGACCAGTTTGTGCAAGTTGTTGCATGATTAAAAGCGACGTGATAAAGCTGTTTGTACTGGTGGATAACCTGTGTTTTGTCTTCACACAGGCCCAGCACAGTGTTCCCGGAGCTGCAGCTTCAAATTCCCACAACACTGTCGCCTCTTCTGACCCTCCCAAAGCAACTTTCCCTGCCTACACCCAGCCCTCTGTCTCCTCTTCCTCTTCCACCTCTTCTAATCCCTCTAGCAGCACTGTGGCCAAACCCCCGGCCACAGTGACCAGTAAGCCTGCCACCCTCACCACCACGAGTGCAACTAGTAAGTTGATCCACCCTGATGAGGATATCTCACTGGTAAGTTGCTTGAGCTTTCCGTTTTGACCTTTTCACAGTAAGTAATGACTGGTATCTACGTAATCGTACGTTTAGTGATAGATGACGGCCTGGTAAAATGTTCCCTGCTGTGACTCTGCATGAATATTTTACATCTTGTTACTGAACTCTTAAGATATTTGACAAATTCATAGTAAATGTTTTTGGATTGAAAGTAAACGTAGTTTCTTTTTTGTGGTTATGTTGAAGGATTATTCTGAACTTGAATATCCTCAGTCTGAAATCAGGCCACGAAAACGTCGGTACCCGATTCCTCAATATTCCTGGGGGTGCTGTTGTGATACCTGAAAGGGGCCGAACCGTGTTTCCTCAGTCTGAATGGTTGTTTTTTTTGTGTGTTGTCCCTGCCAACAGGAAGAGATGAAGGCCCAGCTGCCGCGCTACCAGCGCCTCATACCCAGGCCGGGTCAGGCCCTGGCGGCTGCTCCCCCGGTGGCAGCCGTGGGCGGCATCATGCCCCCACAGCAAGGCATGCCTCCACAGCAGCCTGGCATGAGGCATCCCATGCATGGTACGTCCGAGAGTCCGCTGAAGAGAACCAGAGGCTCAGTGCACCTCTAATATCAAAAACCTGGAGTTCACCTCTGCAGAGTTTTCCTGAATTGCTGTGTAAAAGCGTGTGTTCCTCCTGCAGGGCAGTACGGGGGCCCCCCTCAGGCCCTGCCCGGCTACATGCCCGCAGGGATGCCTCCATACGCGCAGGGTCCTCCCATGGTGCCCCCCTACCAGGGAGGCCCCCCCCTGGGTATGAGGCCGCCCGTCATGTCTCCAGCTGGACGCTACTGAAGCAGCAAAGCAGCAGCAGCAGCCACCACATTAGGTTTGAGGTTAACACCTTTCTCTCACCCTTGTGCTTTTTCAAAACTTAGCTGCAAGCAAAGCGCAGTCATACCAGTGGTGGTGAAGACGCTCCTTATCTGTTTGAACACATGGACATTTAATGTAACTTCTTCATTGGAAGCAGTCATTCACCACAGAGGTTGCAAACAGTTATGTTGTAATTTGACCACATGTGAGAATATATATTTTTTTTTCCCCCCCATAGGTTTCACTCAGGTTCATAGAGGTGATGTGTGTTAAAATGATTCATATTTCTTTTGAAGCTGCTGGAGTTACATGATCGTACCAACCCCTTAAAAAGGCAAGTTTCTCTTGTAAGCATTTGCTGAAATCTTTATTTTGTTAATTTCTTCGGGTAGCCCGATTGAGGCCCTCACAGCATGTTTAGGTGCTGTTGGACATTTCGTCCCCAACGTTGGTTGGTGAGGGTCTCAGCGATGAATTTGACTCCCATCCTGTAGTGTTATAAATCCATGACTCATCAGTCTCTAGCTTTATCCTTTTTTCAGGTTTGTTTTTTTTTTTTTAATATCTCCTGGTCAGAAGTCTACTTGTATCCATCCTTTGTAATGTTTTATCAATATGTTGTAATAAAATCCATCTTGAAATCCAATGCTGGTTTGTCCTGACGTACATGGAGGTGAGTCATGAAGGTTGGTACTGGTGTTGTATTTTTTTTTTTTTTTTAATGCATCTTAGGGCTCTGTTAGACGACAGGTATTCAACACCAAGTTTGCCATCATCTGTTTTTGTGTGTAGAGTCCACCTTCCATTGTCTCGATAAGAAAACTGGACTTTAAAGAAAAAGCCTTCCATCAGCTAAGAGTGTCCCTCAAAACTAAGATGTTGGCCAACTTCTGGTTCCAAACGCTGCATGTTCCCCGATATGATGGAAATGACTGCAAATGAAGTGACACTTAATGGTACCTTATCGGTGTGAAGGAGAACTGAAGTCACTCCTGATTGGTCATTAACCTTGTTTCTTGAGCAGAGCAGTTCACTGACATGCATGGTCGCTCTAACGTTGGTCTCTGTCATGTTTAAAGTCATGTTCCTACAAGAGAAGACAAAACGAACCCAACAATACTGCAGCTCTGGATTAAAGTCAGATCCTGTAGAGCTCCATGATTACTTGATTTTAGAGCACGGCTACAAACCACAGTTAAAATGATTTGCTGTACAAGCTTGTATTTTTTCTCATGATCACACAGACTTCTCTGGTTTGGTCTTGACTCGGTCTGCTGCTCAGTGTTAACCTTCAGTCAGTTTCCATCATTGCTTTGGACACATGGTCTTGCTAAAGCATGTATTATATAAACCAAAGAAAAGCTGCTCCAGCATTGAAACGGTTTTGTATTTTACCTTCATTCCTGCCATGTTGTCAGTAGAAGCCGCTCTGGCTGATTGGTCTTTACTGCAGAGCTGGCTTTGTATTGCTGGGAGGTTTTGTGTTTGTTCCATTGTTTCTATTCTAAATGTTTGTTTCATTTCCATCAGTCGGTCTCATCTGCTGTTTGTCTTTGTTGGAGATTTTTTTTTTTTTTATATAATCTCTGAAAGACCAACCTGACTATTCATGCTGGAACTGCGTGAGAACATATCTAAATCTCACACACGCCAAACCTCAAAGTGAAAAGTCCTGGCAGGTGTTGAGTGTGGCTCAGTGATTCTCCTTCTGGCCATATCACTTACTGCTCTGTATTTGTTTCTGTTGTCTGTAGCGCATCCATATCAGCTTTTCAGCCTTTAGACCCAGTCAGCTGCCAGGACAGGTCAGTTAAAGCCAGTAAGTACCTGCTGTTTATTCCAGAAGTGTTCCAGACACCGGAGTGACTGTGCATTCAGTGATATTTCTTTATTCCTTCACCAGAAGGTCACAGAGATTTGGCCATTCTCATGTACGCTTTGACTCACTTTGCTCTTGTCCGCTCTGCTGTGAGACGGGCTCTGGTGGTAAGTAGTCGGCGGCGAGCTTCCGGCTCGTTTCAGACGCTCTTGATGTTAAAGGGTCGGCTCACCCCGAGTTCTCACTGTGGTGTCTTAAGAGAGCGGAAACCAACCTCACCGATCTGTGACCCCTGTAGACTGATAGTCTAGGCCGGAGTTTCACTCCAAACATGCAAGAGGGATTTTATTTTAAGTTCGAAATCAGTTCTGTTGTTCTGAATTGAGTCACGCTCGCTTAAGATTCTTAGGAATCACAATCTTTATAATCTCCCTTTATTCCATCAGGCTCTTAAAAAAAAAAAAAAGTCATGGAACTATAATATGAAATGTGCAAGAAAAAAATTGTTTGGGGGGGGGGATCCCACTCTGTCCTCATGTATTAAATAGAAATTCACTGTTTTTTACTCTTTTAATGCAGCTTTACTGATGTAAATGTAATGAAGATTCTGATCTTTCCTCTGTAATTCCCCAAAATAGGAAAAAAATCTCCCCTCCTATCTGCAGTCCTGAAAGATCTATTTATATAGACTTGATACCAAAAAAAAACATTCATATGTTTAAGTATTTGAAGTCTTAAAGAAATGGCTTTCAAAAACATTTTTCAAAACATGGCCAGGTGGTGAGCTTGTTTGTTGGCACCTTTTGCGAGTGACAGGGTTACAGAGGAATTGACAGGTTTTTTTTTTTGTTTTTTTAATTCTTTTTTTGTTAACAGTGGCTGTGAAATGAGAGGGGGGAAATAGTTGCTATGGTGGTGAGGAGGAAGAGTCTGAGTTTCTTATCTATGCAGTGCATAGAGCCACAAGGCTCTAACAAAAAAAAAAAAAAGCCCAAAAACTGACCACCTTCCTATCTCAAAAAATTCCAAAGCAGGAGTTTAAAAATATCCAGTGAAGTTCCGAAGGGGCCATGAAGGGCTTGATGTTCACTCACTGGTTTTTACCGTGGGATGTTTACAGCAGTTTGGCTTTATTTGCCCCAGTTTCAGGATTCTGTTTGCAGTAAAACTGAAGTGGATTCTCCTGATGTTGATAATTGGACCGATCAGTTGTTTGTTTGGACATCTGATACCAGAAAGGCACTTTTCATATCAAGTTCAAAGTTCAGGGAGGTCTGGGACTTTTCCTCTCTTGCACTGCAGTGAGGAAATAATTTAAGAAAAACACATGAGAACCTTTTTTTCCCTCCTACGTGGGTGATCCAGCTCTTACTCTGAAATGTTCACATGTACCCTCACAGCTGATTGTTTTAATGTGTCCAGTTTAAATTTCCTGACACTTTTTAATCCCACTACTTTGAATTAAGTCTGTTTTATTTACTTGCTGCACTGTAAGAAACTGTTCGGAATACTGCTTTGAAAAATAAAATGATTTTGAAAAATCAAATTTGCTTGTTTTATTTCAGTGTCACTTTGTTTTTTGTTTCCTTTTTATTAAATTTGGGATAAAAGCGACGTCTGTTCTGTCTCTGGTCTTTTGACTAGGCGCCATCTAGTGGTTGTATTACGAATAGCAATTTGAACATCCTCTAAAATATGTTAAAAAGGAATAGAATGAACATAAATTTATTGTATCGTGTTAAGACTATAGACGGGTCATAGAACAATTTACTTCTCAGTAATTGCAAAGTTAAATTAAGTGAAAAATCATGTTCTAAGTCACAATATACATATTTTACAGAAAATAAGGATACTGGAGTGGGCTTGACAGCATACTTTACATTGTATGTGCTGACTGCAGTCATTTCATATTTATACAAATTTCATATTCATACATATTTGTATATGCAATTCCACTGTGCCAAGTTACGTGGTCGAGGGTTTGGAAATTTCCGTTCTCACTGACAATCAGTACTTCATACTTGCCTGGACATTTACTCAACAGGAAATATCAATGTGGTTAACCACCCACACAAGAAGGGTTCTTACAGCACAAGTCTCCTCTCCCCGACTGTTGATTACGTATTGATCCATTAACCTTGAGGCATTTGTGCCAATCAACAAATCAATGTCCATATTGATATGAGGAATATGTGCATCTTTAAGGTAGGACCACTTGGTCAATTCTTTACTGATTGTGTTGTGATACATTATACTTTTGCACCAACAGGACTTAGATGTCACCAAAAATTGGCCCAGGAACAATCCTGACTTGGTGCTCACTGAAGTTGACAAACATCCTTAAAGACAACTTGCTTCCAAGCTCGCTGCTTGGAACCAGCTTCCAGCTCTGCCTTTGGAACTAAAAACGCACTGATGAGGATTGAGCTCCAGATAAGATGCCGTTCCATCTGAAAGTTCTGTGTTGACTTGCCACACTGCTCTGTGATGAGCAACTTAGCACAAGTTTTGCAGCAGATGCTGCTGATTGTTTTTCAATTTCCCATTGTTACTGTTTCCTCTGTATTTTCTCCATTTGTTCCTCCAAAGCATTTCTTTTCCCAAGTGCAGCGTGACATGTAGCAGATGATGTTATAGCCTCGCTGGACCTTGAGACGTAACCTTTTGAACACCTGGAAATGTTGGATTTGACATTAGAAATGCTGTCCTGAGGCTCCATTCGTTTCATCAGTCCAACACTTTTTCAGTTCTTCCTGCAGAAGAGAACTTTTATTATTGTCCAATCAGTTGTTTCTTTGAAAGATCAGGGAGTTACTCTGGTTGTAACTCCGTCGTGTCACCTGTTGCACTTTGCACCAGTAAGGTCCCTTTTTCTGTATGAACTTTCCTGACTTATAAGTTGGCAACAAAGTATCAGTTTTAGGTGATGTCATCATCTAATTTGAGCCACTTATGCAAATGAGCAGCCGTGCCAATTAGATGATGAGGTCATTTAGAACTTTCCTGAGGAGTTGGCAAGAATGTTTCGATTTTAAAGCAACACTGTTTTAACACAATAAATTGCATCAAATGTAATTTAATTATTAAGCTTTCAATGTAAATATTATAATTTCACATTATGCACTGTCATTTAAATTATTATGACATTGGAATATGTCTACCATAACTCACCATTCAATTCAGTTCACAATTCAAGTAAAATACAGTCATTTCTTGGCACTTTTATTATTATTATTGTCAGTAAAGGTAACGACGTAACACTGGGAAAAGTAATTAGATTACTCATTACTGAAAATAATAATGCTGTTTATTTTAACGGTTACTGTCCTCACTGTTCATCACACAGTTTAGTATATTTATCATATCAGTTTAGTATATTTCTGTTTTTCGCCTCTTTAATAAAGCTTTTATTACCCATCAAATCAATTATGTTTTTAAGAATTTCTCTCTTTTTGCAGGTTTTTTAACTTATTACTTTTTCTGTCGGTTTGACAAAGTGTTTTTTCATGAAGAGATCTTGCATTGCTGCAAAGCTACTGTTTGTTTGTCTCTTTGAAGAGTTCAGTCCCATCCTCATTTTCCTTATTGTTCATAGCTATGCCAATAAGCAGTCTGTGCACACAGTCTTATGTAAATTGCCATTGCGCTCTGTTATGTACAGTCTTCACCAATGCGCTGGATTTTACTCGCAAAGCTGTGTGCACACATTTACTGGTAATCTTACCCTTTTCAATGGATATTCAGTGCAGCGGTAGTCATGTCTTGGTGTTGGTGTGCTGTGTTGGCGGCCCTGTTCCTGTGATGACTGGCTGGCGCTCCCGGTTCCTCTGGTTACTGGCTGGCTGGCGCTCCCGGTTCCTCCGATCCACAGACGGATCAGAACCAGCTTTCCGTTAACCCTAACCCTAACCCTATTGACCTCGCAGGGGTCACAGCAGCGATGCCCCTAGTGGTGGGACCCTCACAGGAACAGTAAATAAACAAAAATAAAATTGAAATGCACAACCCAGAAATGGCTCTTACACAACTTATATCATAAAGTTTGGCTCTTTAAAGGACTTGTGTTGATATTCCTGTGAATGAAATCTCTGTGTTTTAGAGCTTCTTTCATGTGCATAGATTTTGCTGAAACTGAAGAATAGAGCCGATGGACCACGAAAGAAATTTACATCACAAAGCACGCACGCACACACACACACACACATCCTGTTCACACTCATCCTGTTTCCTCTGGGATGTTAAAAAAAACAGTTAATCTCCAGAAATGTTTTTTTTAAGCACGTGAAACTCAGCTCATGGAGTCACTGAGCTGATAGTGGCTGCTACTGAACTTTCAGTCTCCGCTGTGGTGGATATAAGACCACGGTTTGGACTGGTGTTTGCTGTAGAAGCAGCTGATCCAGCCATGGTGGTGAGTCTGTGCTTCCTCTTGTGAGGCCTTGAGGTTTGAAGGTGGGGCTTCATGGAGTTCCTCTTGGTTTCATTTACTGTTAACCCAAATGTTGACATCCACTCGTGGGTGATGAAAACCATGACAGCGTAGACGCGAGCGGCGACTTCTCTCTGCAGCGGTACCATGTCGGAGTGTTACCTGGCCTGGCTGTGCGCCCTGCTCATCACACACTCTGGATCTGGTGAGTCTGATTCCGCTGCTCACAGCTGTGATCCTCATTTGTAATTAAGATCTGTGTTCAAGTGAGAAACGTTTAATACTGTTTTTTTAATCAGATTTGAATGAAAACCATAAATGAGAACACCTTCATAACCTTTTGGACTATTTTGTTCTGTTTCATGTAAAATGCTGTCTAAGGCTAATTGAACTCCATTTAATGACTGGCTCATGTCTTGTTTTCCCTGCAGTGTTTGGTGACATTACGTTCATCGAGCGTCATGAGGGAGAGTCCGTGGTTCTCCCGTGCTCGCTTGAGTCGCAGAGAGTTCCTCCCGTCGGCGTTTACCTGAAGCGCAGCTGGCTGCGTGACTCAGAGGTGGTCTTCATGTACACGGGGGAAGAGTTCCACTCCGACGACCCGACCATCAAGGCGCGCACGAGCGTGAGCGGAGATCCAAGCCTCCACTCCCTGAACATCACCATCTCCCAGCTCGGGGTCGGCGATACTGACCGCTACTACTGCGAGTTCATCGTGTCCAACCAGTCATTTGACGACGAACACGTGCGCGCACCGATGGAATACTTTCTCCATGTGAGCGCCGGTGAGTGAAATTTGTTTTTTTCTTTTTAACAAATTGAAAGAAATGTTTCACAGGTTTGTGGGAGGTGAAAGTTTCCACTGAGCATTATGGTCAAAGCCTCTGAAGCACACGACGTGACTTTGACACCATTATTTACTCTCACCGAGCTGCGTTTTCCAAATTGATTGCTAAATGTTTGTGTGTGAGGTTTGTTTCTGTGGTCAAAAAAAAAGGGAACCAACCAACTATTATTATTATTATTAGTATCGTCCTTCAGACGCAGGTACGGTTGGTGTTCACATAAAATAGAAAAGGCGATTCAAATAAAACAAGTCAGTAAAAATTAATGAGAAAAATCGCCTAAATGTACATGGAGTTCATCACTGTCCAGGAGTCAAGATCTTCTCCTCCTCCAGCTGCTCAATACACCACCTAGAGGGGGGGAATGGTTTTGTAACGCGATGCAACACAGAGTTGTCTTAAAACGATATCGTGACTGTTGTTTCTTCACATTCTCTTGAACATTTTTGTTACGCTGATGTACTTTTAACCAAAATATTAGATATTGTACATCTGAGATTACAAAAGTAATCATGTTAGAAAGATATCTTTATTTTTCAATATGTAAGAAAAGTACAGAAACATGGGAAACAGAAATTAAAAAAACATTTGATGGAAAAGGAGTATGATAGCAATTACAGTGTTACAAACACGTCTTCACACCTTGTGCGCCGCTCATCAATCGGATGTTATTGTTTTTATTCCTCTGGGTGTAATTTAACTTCAAGGTCTCTCTGCAGTGTCTGATATATGCAGAAGTTCCACAGGAAGCCGCTTTAGCTGTTTGATCCTGGTAATGAAAGTGCGATGAGACGGCCTGCACTCTCTATTTCTGCTTCACAATAACTGAATATTCATTTTCATATCCTGTCAAACTGTGTCTCATTCTAACATTTTCATCACACTCCTCACATAATGTGTTTTTTTTACAGATTGACTTTAGAGGTTATATTCAGTATATCAACTACTCAGTTACTGAAACTAATTATATTATTGCAGTAAGATTGTAAGTAATTGTTATAATTATACTCCCAATTGGAGAAAAAAAATTCTTTTTAGACACTGTAAAATGTAAGCTATAAAAAACATATGAACATTTACACTTTCATTTGGGGAAAAATGTACTTTATTTGAAGTTTATTAATATGTACTGGTCAGATTTTGATCCCACCGACGTCATTTAGCTTTGCGATTGTTCCACAGATTAAAATGTCCTGATGAGTCAGATGAAGATTACGTTACCTTTACAAGTAAAGAGAAGGATCCAGAACATGTAGCCTCTGGTCGCTGAGGCCGAACTGAACGGCTGCTGAGCAAAACATGCAAAGTTAGAGTTTTACTCTATCGTACTGTTTGTGAAACAGATACATACAAACAGTATCATGGATGAAAGAACACCTGAAGCAGTCGATGAAACTAAACTTTTATTCTCTTCATGAAGTAAAAACAAAGTTTCTTTAAAGATGAGGGCTCCTGAATGTTCATCATCAGTTTGACCGATGTTAAACTGTGTCCTTGTCCTGACCTTCAATGAGACGTGCTCAGGCCTCACTGGGGGGGGGGGTCCCCGGCCCCCTGAGTCCACCTGAGACCCCCTTATCCAAATGCTGTGGTGTCCGTGATGTGAGTTTTATCCCCTCTCTGGAGATGTGTCTGGATCAGTGGACCTGGAGCTGGTGGAGACGTGTGCGGGGGGGTCGGCCGTGCTGCCCTGTGTGGCCCCCCATGGGGAAGGCCGGGCCGTGGAGGGGGTGAGTCTGAAGCGGCGAAGGGGTCGGTCGCCCGTGGAGGTGTTGTACCACTCGAGGCGGCCCCCCTCCTCCACCGGGTTCTCCGACGCTCGCGTCCGCCTGTCCTCGGCCCCGGGCCCCGCCGGCCTCGCCTACAACCTGACCCTGACGCAGCTGCGGCCGGAGGACAGCGCCCTCTACAGCTGCCAGCTGCTGCTGCCCGGCCGGCCGGACGCCGGCGCCGCGCTGGGGAGGCGGGTGTTCTTTGTTTCTGTTCAAGGTGGGTCACCGCCTGGTGGCTTCAGCTCACCCCAATAAAAAGCTCCCTCTCTCAGTCGCCCGGTGTTTTTGCTTTTTTTGTCCTCCTCACGATGCGTTGGCGTGGCCATCAGTTTGTCACTGATATGTCAGGAGGTTTTGTGGCTTCCACTAACAAAGCTGCTCCTAACAAACACACTGTGAAACACATGCTTTCTGTCTGTTGCACAACGGCAGTGTTCCACTTTTTTTTTTCTTTTCTTCTCTTTTTTTTTTTTTTTTGTTGCGGAGGCCGTTTTGCTGGTATGACTGTTGGTGTGTGAAGAGCTGATAACACCACACAGCAGCAAAGCTTTGTGATAAAATAAAAGGACGTGTTGTTTGGATTGTGAAATATGTGAGGGGGGGGAATCTACCCCTCTGTGGTTACAACATCCCCTCTGCTGCTGCAAAACTAGACCAACAGACCTGACATGTAACACACTTAAATGTGTCAGTTTTAACACTGAATTTGGTTTATACACACGCACGCTTTAAACTTCATGTGTTTGGAGGCATTTAACATGTTTTCTGCCATCGGTGACTGTGCTGACAGTTAAATATTGAGCTGTTTCTCTGAATTGATCCTTTACAATAATGAAAATATGCATCACTGCAGGTTTTACTTCCACATATCTGAGAGCAAAATGAAAGAAGGTTTTGGGATCAGTTTTGGATCATTTACTGTGATAATTGGGACAAATTGACCTGAACTATTTGTCCCATTCAAAAATAAATATAATCATTTTGAATATCTATCAAGCCTTTATAATTAATAAAACATGACCTCAGAACCAAAGGAGTCATTTTTTGTACTAAATTAAATATCGCTGGTCCCACCAATTTGATTTTGACCTTCAACATCCGACAAACTTTCTTATGTTCTTATGTTCGATATACCAGAAGTGTCGGTCTGTTGAATTTAAGAGCTCCAGTTCTGAGCTGTTTAGCTGTTACAATGGGGAAAAACCCAACAAAGGTTAAAAAGCCACAGGTTTGAAACCCTTAGACATGTTTATTGTTAAAAAAAAAAAAAAAAAAAAGAAAAAAAAAGTGGAAATTCTCTGCGATAAATGCATCGTGAAGCTGCGAGTTTCTCGTGTGTTGCTGAAATGTGAGATTCACTGCGGTCACCTCAAAATAACCGAATTAGCGGAGGAAGGAAGTTTGTTTTCCACTGATGGATGGACGGACGTGTCACGCCGTTACTTTCATTCTGCCGCGGTTTCAGAGCAAGGCACGCTGGTCTCACTGCGTCTGAAACCTTTTGCTTCTCCACAGGCGGGCAGTGCGGCTGCTCCAGCTACTCCTCCCTGCTCTACGCTCTGTCGGCGGCCGCCGCCGTCCTGCTCCTGCTCCTCCTGCTCGGATGTGTCCTCGTCTGTAAAGTGAGCAGCCTTTACTTTGCTCATTTAACACAAAAGGGATAGATGGGAGGGCGAGGACGACGACCAACTGGGTACTGACAGCAGCACCTGTTTTGCCGGAAGCTTTCTGAGTAACTCGCCACAAAAACCACATTGGTTTCATCAGTTCTCAGCATGTATTTCTGAACACATTTTTAAAAAGAAAAGGTATTAAAATTCAATTTTTGTATTTTTTTCTGTCGCCAAGCAACAAATTGGTTGAGATTTAGACTTGAAATCAAGATCCTGTGTGGAGGGGAACATGAGAAAAGCTGTGATTTTGACACAGGAAACTGGGAGTGTCTGTAAACTCTGCTTGTTCCCCACACTGATTTGTTTCCCTCCCGTCTCGGCGGCTGTCAGGGCAAGGCTCACCGCAGTGAGAAGACACACCCTCAGGCGCCCATCTACGAGGAGATGGTCGGGGTGCAGCGGCCCGGCCGCAAGCCGGCCTCCCGCCTTCTGGAGGAACCCGAGTCCTCCGAGTACCGGAACTGCCCGCCGAAGAAACCCCCCTGCCCCGAGAACCATTACGAAAGCCCCAGCGGAGGAGGCCTCAAGTGAGATCTGCCTCGACCCCGCAGGACCGACAGCCACGCTCTGAAGTCTCCTCAGCAGCGAGAAGCCACTTTCAAACACCTTTGACTGCTGCTGTGATTAAAGCATTATGGGTCATGTTAGGGATGCAGAGGAAGGAAGAAGTTCTCTTTGTATTTTAAATTTTAGGAATAAAGCTGCAATGTATAGAATAAAAACGAAATGCTGAGGTTTTCGCAAATAAAATGTGTCTCTGCGCACGTCGTCTGGTGATGGTCCAATAAATGAACGTTTATCTCGGTTTGGTTTTCCTTCACATGGTCAGATCGAATTCAGGGAACCTCAGAACAGGAAAAGCTTTGGGTTTCCTGTTCGAGCTTTGGCAACAGCCACAGGAGGTCCATCACCCCAGAGGGGGAACTGCTGTGGGTGCTCAGCACGCAACACTCCAGTGTATGTTTAGTCAATTATGACCGTTCAACATAAGATCTTTGGTGTTCTGGGAGAATTCTGTTATTCTGATTTCAGAAGATGCTTCAAGAAATCGTACAAGCTTAAGTTTTACCACCGTTCAAGCATCAAGTCTGTAATCGTAAGAAAATATGATGTAACCGAAAGAGAAACAAAGAAAAAAAGAGAAAGGACACCCAGTAACAGCCAAGAAAATGTGTAATTTTATTAATATAGTCCGAAAGAAGCTCCATAATTCATGGAAACATTTTTTTTTCCGGTGCATGTCTTTAACAATCACATTCTATGAGGAGAGAAAGAAAAAAAAAAAAAAAAAGAACATTAAAAGCCACAACTTTGTATTTCAGTTACAGACATTTTTCCTTAATGTTTTTTTTTTTGTTTTGTTTTATTTTTCCAAAGTAAAGAAAGGCAAAGGCAAAGTACCCCCTCCCTCGACGCCCCCCAACCCTCCGTAAACCACCCCCCCAAACCCCGTTTAAAAAACAGACAGCCTTTAAAGTCATGGGCTTTTTTTGTCAGTACAACCCACAGTGCTTTAGCAGAAGGATAAGCGCTCATTGGTTAAGGATTACACAGCTTGACGATGCGATTTACTAAAACATTAGATGAAGGTGGGGGGGGAGCGGATGGGGGCGGGCAGGGAATGGACAAAGAATTCAAGCTAAATGAAAGAAAAACAAACAAAATCACAACCCTACATCGAACCCTGAACCCCAGAGTGTGAGTCGACTCGTCCCTCCCACTTGTGCATAGATCATGATCCTTTTAAAAACCAGCTTCGTTCACACCTGCCTCTGGAAAAACCCACCCGGTCACACGGTAAGACATCCCTCACTCCGCCGTCACATGTTCAACGGGAGAGATGATTTCAAAATAAAAGTCTTGCACGATGCTCCTGAACTACAGGATGGAAACAAAAGTCAAAAACGTACAAATGCATTTTTTTTTTCCTGTCTTTTTCCACAATCAAACCATTGATCATTGTTTAAAATGTAAAGCAATTTCTACTTAGATTTCACATGTAAAGCGCTCCACTTTTCTCAAAGTTGATTCTCAGTCTTATTTGGTAAATATGTAACTTGCTACGAACATTTTTTTTTTCTTGTTTTAAAGAAACAATGGTACTTCTCTCTATATTCTGTTAAACTCAAACTTCAGTGCTTGCTTGGAGTTTAATAGTTTTCGCTTTTCTTCTCGTTTGTCCTTTTTCTTTTTTTTTACCCCACACAAACATTAAACTTAGAAATGATGGAGTTGGTATCTGGAACCCTGGCCTTCCTGAGACGAAATCCACATCTTTAATGAGTGTGCAAGATAGTGAGCAAAAAAAAAAAAAAAACTGCGTCGCAGTATTACACAGAACATAAAATCACAACTCGGTACGCACACAGATAGTCCGACCACATGGAAATCAAAACTTGAAATATGACACAACACTGATCAATCCCAGAGTTCTGAAAGTAGCATAAATCTTCATTTTGCAAAGATTTTCATGTCCATATTTGATGGAAGATGAAATTTGTCCTTTTTTTGAGAAAAGAAAAAAAAAATGGAAACACATTCCTGTTATAAATTCTCACTTCGTTGAACTTCAAATGAAATGCTTGTAAACGACAGCGAAACCAAAAGAGAAAAGATAGGCACCTCTGAAATGAGCTTTGTAACAAACTCACCTCCCACACTTTCTCCCTTTCCATGAAGTTAACATCGGGATTACTAGTCCTTCTACAGCTAGCTATGGCCACAGTTCTTTGTTTTTCCTTTTTTTTTTTTTTTTAATTTTGTAAACCTTTTATACATTTTTTTTTTTATTTTTTAAATTTTTTAAATTTTTTTCTTTTTTTTATACATTATTGGAACAAAATGGTGCAATACTCAATGATAATCCTTGTTTTTTTTTTTTCCGGATTAATCCACAATAAAAGCCACTATAAGGTAGATAAAACTTTTTACAGATAGAATGAAAAGAAAAGTCCTTGAGTAAACTTGTACACATGAATTGTCACCGTCACCCCTCCGTACTTTATACCTACGATTAGCTGAGTGAGGGGCAGAAGACACTCAGTGCAACGTTAGAAGAGAACAAGTGTCCGTCAGAAGAGTTTTTGACAGAGCAATAAAGATAAAAATGAACACACACACACACACACAAAAATAACATACTGAGTGGAACATAACAGCAGGCCGTGCGCCCGACACACACATTCATAACGACATCTGACTTTCAAGCACGCATCGAAGATGACTTTTTTTTTTTTAATTTACTCCAACGATTTCGTATTAGTAACTTAATGCAATACTTATCTGATAATTTTCTAAAAGCCCCTAAGTGTACCTGTCAGATGGAGAACAAAACAAAAGAATAAAAAAAGAACTGACTTCACATTATGTTATTGGCGCTCCATGATTCAAGTATTTCTGGTCAATATTTTGTCTAGTTTTGATATGTCTGTAAGAATTTTTTTTTAAAATATATTTTCCATCGACTGGGTGAAATATGCATCGAACCAGGCGGTTCGTGTTGGGCTTTTTAGACAGGCTAATTTCACAAACAAATACACACAACATAGTACAGTACAAGCGCTTCAGAGTACTGCAGTATGCCACCGGGAACCAGAACGTGCATATCCAACTTCGTGGTAGAAAGACGCAGCTTTCAATCAATCAAGTATCAAGTTTACACCCGACCCAAATTCGTTCCTTTGTATCACTTATTTGCGGGGAAAATACATATTGCTCATTTTTCAGTTGTATCAAACCGAGACGCTTCAAAACGAGAGAGAAAACGAAACAAAAACAAAAAAAAAAGTTCAGAGGTTTTTTACGATCCAAGAAGTCTGAAGAGGTGATACCACACACCGTACTGGCAGTATATATATGTGTATGTAGCGTAGACATATATATACTGGAATCTAGAACAGAGCTGTAGAGAGGAGAGCCTCTCGATGCTGGTGCAGCATGGGAAACCCCCTTCACTGTCAGGGTTCTCCAGTTAGTACAGGATGCTGGGAGGTCCTCGGCTATTGGGTCTGTCTGAGCTTGGATCAAGGCAGTTACAGAAACAGGCAATAGTGATTTTTGCTCGTGTGCTGCAGGACCGGGAGTCCTGAAAGGTAGCCTTTTCCCGTTTTCTTGATTTTTATTTTTTTGTGTTTTTTTTTTGTTTCTTTTTTTTTGTTTCTTTTTAAGACTTTGTACCTCTTGAAATGTGCCTCTCCCCGCCCCGCTGCTGCGGAGTGAGAGAGCGAGGCTGATACAGTGGGCCCAAGCCATCTGGGTCTGTGGAAATGTACAGTTCAGTGGGCCCCGCTTTGAGCGGGACACAAAACATAAAACGAGATAAATACAGCATCCACAAAAAAAGGCACCCCGGCCACCGCTCTACTCCTTTAGATGGTGGTAGTAGAGGCCGACGGCCGGAGACATTTCAGCTAGAAGTGCAGAGCTTTAACATATTATAGATCTTTTTTTTTTTCTTCTTCTTCTCCATTTAGATTTTTTAAGCATTTTTAAGATTTTTATGTCAAACTTCATAAAAATGATGTTAAAATGCAATTTCATTTTTGGTTTTAAAAAAATATGTACCCGGGATTACCCATCATCAACTGTGCACTGTAGCAAACTGGAACCCCCAACTGAGTAAAGATTTTCCTCCTTAGCGTGGGGCGTTCCCCACAAGAGCGTTTAAACTAAAAAAAAAAAAAAAATCTCAGTGGTTTGAGGGCGTGATGCTGCCTCATCCCTCCTGTCCCCCGCTGCGCCTTCTGCAAAGGTTTTCAAAAGCTCCTCCGAACAGGGAACGCGATACAGTATGACACAGGAAACTTATATTGGCACAACAACATTGGCATCTTTTACATGCGATAACGTTCCCCTAAACAGTAACAATAGGCCGCTTTCCCCTCCCGTTAAGGATTCAATTTCGAGGCGTGAGGTCTGTACATCTCGCTGCTTGGATGGCCTTTTTTTTTTTTTCTGGAATTTAAGACTTCGCTCTCACAGTATAGAAAGGACAGATATGGAGAGCTGCATCTCGTACTTGGTGTATCGTCAACTCCCCTACCCTGAGATCAAGCTGGGCACAAGTGTCTTCAGCGCAAGAGAGAAAGGCCCGCCTTTTGATAAAGTGTTGAGACTTTAAGCGTGCGACAGTGTTGTGTGGTGGCTTGGCCGCGTTTGGAGTGCTGACCGGGACAATTGTCGGGTCGTGCCGAGCTCTGGGGGGAGGAGTGCTCATCGGTCCCCAGTCCAGTTTGGCCCCAGCCTCTAAGTCTTTGCATAGAAACAGATACGAGGGCCTGTTGGTGCCTGGTCAGGGGAGGGCTACTGGGTCTGGTTGAGGCGGAGGAGGAGAGGAGGTTTTAGCGTAGCAGCTAGACAAAAGGGCGAGGGGGGGACAGCCTGCGGGCTTCGGAGCGACAGACACCCACGTCCCCGTCTGAGACACCTTTTTTTTTTTTTCCTTCTTTTTCTCTATTTTTTCTTTTTACACATCTCAAGATACTACCTGGAAGTACTACAGAATACTGTCAAACATAAAAGCATGATCAGTTCAAAACAAATAGACAATCAATAACGGTCTGTAGTATTGATCCTCGTTTTGCATTCAATACACAGGATGAACATACAGAGGCACCTCCGACCAAAGTGTTTCTGCATATGAACAGTGAAGGGCTAGTTCAGCAGCCAGTAAATTTGTAGACCACTGCATGTAGACAAAAATAACAATATAACACATTGGAAAAAAAAAAGAGTAATAAAGTCAAATGATCTTTTCCAAAAAATACAAAGTACACTGGCAAAAATTCCAGAAATATGACTATTACATCTTCCAGCTAAAGTGATCTTTGCGTCAAAGAACTGAGAGATGGTGGGAAAGGAGCGGGAGGGCGGTGGAGTGGGCGGAGGGCGGCCCCCCCCCCCTCTGTTGGAGATGCCGTGATTGGCCAGTTGAGGAGAAGCTTTGTTTCTCTCGCCAGACTGAGGGCGGGGTCAAGTGGAGCCCAGGAGGAAGTGCTGCGCTGCGGGGCTGCCGCCCGTCGCCCAGAGGACCACGGCAAAGAGGCACTCAGTGGACACTCCCCCCCGCCCCGCCCCCACCCCCGCCCCTGCTCCCACTCACCCACCCGCCCGCCGGCCGGCGGGCGTCGGAGACAGCTGACGTTTGCGAGTCTAAGTGCCTCCAAACGGAACAAGGCGAACGATTTTGGAGTAACAGTGATATTCACTTTGATATAGTTCGAAGGAGGACAAAAAAAAAAACGAGACTGCAGTTTTCCCCAAAGTCCAATAGTACAATTCAGTTTTTGTTTCCCTTCATCCTGCTACCAGAGGACCAACGCCAGACACATTTCCATGGAATAGATACAGTACATACAAGGAGCAGCCGTTTTTTTTTTTTTTTTTTCCGTCGTTTTCAATGTTTTTCCTGCTCCTTTCTTGATTTATTGGATTGCAGTTGAAGCGATTTGCTCTTCATAAGTGCTATGATAAAACCCTTTGAATTTATAAAAGTCTTAGTCTCTTCTGTTTGTACAGTACCAAACGCAAGGAACACTCGTAGGTCTACTGCATTAGGAGAAACCCCTCTTATTTGGTATTGTGCCAGATGCCCAGGACCGGCCGGCCCCCCCGTGGTTTCAGTCTCTGTTGGGTGTGGCTGTGGCGCGCAGAGAGGAAGTGTGCCTTGTTGTGTACCCAGAGTCCCCCGTTGGTACAGTTTTGCTGCATGCACAGTTCAACAAGCTCCTTCTTCCTCTTTGCAGAGTTTTCCCAACAGTTTCAGGGGGGGGCTGGTGGCCTGGAGGGAATCCAAAGTTTCGAAAAGGGGGTATGTTTCTTTTTTTTTTTTTTTGTTTAGTTTTTTTTTTTTTCCTTGAAGTTCCAACATCATTTTTTTTTTTGCTGAAGTCAGCAACAATCCATGAAAACTAAATCAAAAAACAAAAAAGGGGGGGGGCGGGGGGATTGACAAACTCCAATGGACACTGAGTATGGACGGAAGAAAGGTATGTGGAGAATATTGCACAATGTGACTGTCACATGAAAGTAAAATACGTGTTTTTTCTGTTGTTGTTTTGTTCCTCAGAGAGAGAGAAAAGAAAGAAAGCGGCCCAGAAAGGTCCGCTGGGCTTCATAACAAAAGGGACAATAAAAGAATTGGACAAAGCACCAGATTGGGACTTGAAGGTGACCAGAAGGATCTGGACTCGCAGGCGATTTCGTGCCACCGGACACACAGGAGCAGGCTTGCAGCGAGGCTGGCGATCAATCTCCTCTCAGCTTATATGTTGCGAAGTCGAAAAAGGTTTGCTTGGATTCTGACTGAAGAAAAAAAAAAAAAAAAAAAAAATGAACGCACGAGAGCCGTGTCGTCAATGAAAAGCAAATGATTGGTAGTGCCAGTCACATGGCCAGGCAGTCTCACTGCCCGGTGGCGGAGTCGGTCACCAGTCGGTTCCTGTACCACTTGCTGGCTCAGAGGTGAAACTGTGCAAGATTTCAGCTATTTCATCAGTTAGAAAACAAACGAAAGAAGGCGGCTTGGGAAGGACCTGGGCCAGAGAGCACTTAAGGCTAATATTAGTGCTGAGAAACAAACATGAACATAACTAGTAAAGGTCTTTGAACAACATCATTGGCCATGAATATGCTGGGAATGGTTGTTTTAAGTCTTATTTTGGGATGATTTGTATTGTTTTTATTTTTTTTTCTTTTTGGAGGGAAAAAGGAAAGTCTCAGATGGCAGCTTTGATTGCTTCTCCTAAAAACACTTCACACAGAATGTCATGTATACTTATGGAAAAACTCAAAACACTTCAAAGGTTTCTTTGTGTTGTGTCTCCTTTCGGTTTCTTTTGTATAATGCATTTCCAAAAATATGAAAAAAGGGGAAGGAAAAAAAAAAAGGTCGTTTTTCTCCTTAAAACGTAAACGAAAAAGGGAAAGGAGTAAAGTGAAGCAGAAGGACTGAGGACTGCAGTCTGTGTGGGAGGAGCCACAGCCTTCTGATCCACAATTCACAGTTCATAACAGTTCCAATTGATACTGATTATCGCCACATGATTTGCTTGGGTTTTGCTCCTGTTTATATTGAATTTTTTTTTTTTTTTTTAAATCCCCATCCCTGTCGCCACCCATGGCTTACATGACATGGTGGCGGTCGGGCTGGCTGGTTAGTGTACGGTGGCGTCGTCCTACATGGACTCCCCACTCAGCAGATCTCCAGGCAGCAGGGTGTTGATGGGTGTCGGGCTCCCGATCACACGGGCGTCCTCTCCGCTGGGCGGCCCCCACAGGCTGGAGTACTGGGGCACGCCGCCCCACAGCAGGTCGCCGCCGCCGCCGCCGCTGGCCTTGCCTCCGCCGCTGCTCCACTGGCCAATCGAGTGGGACTGCGCCGCCCCGCCCATCCGGTTCTGATTGCTTGCCGGGTTGGCCTGCCAGCTCGTGGTGTTTGCGCCCAGAGACTGGCCTTGTGCAAAGAAGCGGTTCACCTCCTCCTCACCGGCAAACTCTGCCAGGATTGTGGTGTTTCCCAGCACACACCTGAAAAAATGAGACACACACGGTTTCATAATGAAAAGCAGCGCACACACACACACACACACACAGCTCGCTCAGAGCTTCCTCCGTTTGGTGTGCCGCTGCAGCCTCATTCTGCGCAGCTGATAAAGTGGGTCGCTGGTCTCTGTGCATGTTGTTTCTATGACAACCAGGAGCCGTGGCTGGCGCTATTAGCTCAGCGGAATCAAGGACGGATCCAGACAAAATATAGCGAGCGCTCCCTTCCAAAAGCTCAACGCCTGTATTTTCCCTCCGAGGAGCTTTCAGTGATAATCGCGCAACTTTCCAGACACAAAAAGCGTCACCCAGAGCTGAACTGGAAACCAGGAACGTCTGAACCGCTGGTTGTGTTACCCATTTCCAAACCCCATTAATGCCGCTTCCCTTCACAACCTCAAAGAAAACAAAAGAAAAACAGGAATACGTCTTGCTGCTGCTTACATATGCAGGGACTTCTGCGCTTTAGCAGCTTCGTCCTTGGAGCTGTAGCGCACCACGGCGTTCCCCTGCGTCAGGTTGAGGTGGAATGTGATCAGGGGACCGTGCTGCATGCACAGCGTCCGCAAAGTTGAGCCGTCAATCTGAAAGAGGAAAGATTAAAGACATCCACAATCAGCCTGGTCACTGGGTTTCTGTTTCTACTCAGAGGACAAAGCGACTAAAACCCCGATGAAGATTAAGGAAGTAGTTTTACTTACTTGTGGGGTGAGATTCCTCAGCACCAGCCAGCTGCTGGTCCTGTTGGAGCTGTCGGTACTCCACGTAGTTCCCTCTGAAACAGAACAAACAAATCAAACATGTCAAGTTAGAAAAGAGTCACGTTTGTTTATGAAACACAACAAACGGTTTATTTTATGCAAGAGTTATTAAACACAGATTCATTCAAGCCACCTCAGGTCGAAAGCACTGTAACATTCAGTAACATTCTTTTTTTCCTAACAAGGTTTCATCAGTGTGTCAGATGTTTTGTCCAACCAACGTCACACTTTCCCGACTGAAAGCTCAGGGTGTGAAGACAAAGTTCAACTGCAGAACAAAACATGACACCTTCTGCTGATCTGATCTGCTTCCACCCACATTTCTTGTCAGTGTCGCTGAAAGGATTTTCTCTTTGCTGCGTGAGTGCAGACGTGTTGTGTCAAAACAAGGCCACATGGTCACACAACGAGGCCTTCCAGTGCGGCTTTTCGCGGAGCCGGTAAACCTCAAGATGTCAGTTTAGCAGGGCGTGCTCGGCAGCGTCTAAACAGTGAGCGCTCTGAGCAGGCAAGCGTCACAGCTGTGAACAAAACCACGCCGACACAGCTTGTGTGTGATCGGTACGAAATTAAAAAAAAAAAAAAAAAAAAAAAGATCTTGTGATGTCTTATGCCTACAGTGTAAGCAGTAACGATAAGAAACATCATCAACAACTTGATATTTTGTTCTCTGAACTGAGAGTAACTCAGATTCTGATTATATCGTGACGCAGCGGTAAATGCCGACGGCTCTGAAGCCCCACGACCTTGAATGAAGGAAAGCAGGAGAGAAGATGAGTGGAAAAAGAAGGAGCCGATGGAGTTTTGACTGCAGAGCACGACGAGAGAACTTCAAACTATTTCCTCAGGACGTGAAAAGACAATTCTGGAAACATCAGTCTAATGACAATCGTCAAGACACTGAAATGGCTCCGAAACTCTCCGTCGTTCAGTCCTGGGGTTGGTGGTTGGATCCTCCATGTATCAGACTGTCCTTGGGCAAGACACTGGCAGATGAGTGTGTGTGAATGACTGCTAATGGATAAAAGTGAGTTATGTTTCAGCATGAAAATGTGCGATAAACTGAAGTCCATTCATCATTTACATTTACATTCAAGCAAGCAAGCCTGAATAAAACGTTAAGCTTTCTCTGATAAGCTGAAAATGGAGCCATTCATTTAAAAGAGTCGTAAACAAACATTTTTCTCAGAAACGACATGAAACAAACGTGTAACGAAGCAGCGTGATGTTGTTGAGATACTTTACTGCTTCAGACTTCCCATAATTAATTCAGCACTCAGAGGATCTCGTAGATGTGTTTGATGTTAAATTTAGTCTGAAACTTTGCAGAACTGAGACACACACACACACAAAAATAGAAGAGTCTTGTGAGAGTTAAAGGTGGAAACCCACTGAGTTTCTCCACTATGCATCCTGACTCTGAAATGTACATTAAACAGTTTGTCTGTACACTTCTAATTCACATTTTGTGGCTTAAATCTTTTATTTGCTGTTCCTCGTCATTACTAGAGCTCACCAGAGGAGTAGGATCCACTCCAGCCTTGGCTCAGACCCAGGGAGTTGCCGCCCCAGGTGGAGGAGGGCTTGGTGTTGGTGAGGCCCGGCGGGGGCCGGGACGGGGCCGTGGTGCTGCGTGGCCCCTGGGGGACTTTCCACAGCTCGTGAGAAAGAGAGCCCTGGCTTTGAGAGATGGGCCCCGGGGACCAGGTGGACTTCATGTCAGACAGTTTACCTTCGGGAGGAGAGAGAATAGATGGAACGTTTAAGACGGAATAAAATCCTGCAGGGAAACTTCACCGAGTAGAAACCATTCACGCTGAAACAAACAGCTCCGCTTTGATCTCTACAATCAAACAAATATGTAGAAAGACTTTCGTAATTTCTCCAAGTTTTACTGATTCGCTAGGAAATTCTATGACAAAACATAAGGGGAGTGAAATATGAACATGAGGTGAGAAAAAAATATCTCCTGGCTTCTCAAAAGAGATTCTTCTTTAAAAGGAAAATCGAGTGTTCTGAATGCAGTTTTTAAAGTTGCATCACACACGACATTCATAAAGAGCACGTTCTTCATGAATCGAGAAGCACTCGGAAACCCACAGCACAGCAGGTGTGTACCGAGGGCAGGAGCAGCTGGGTGAGGCTTGTTGTTTTTGTGGGTTCGGTCAAAGGAAACAGCATCTGGGTTTGGGTAAAAGCGCGGAAAGAAAAGGTTTAGGCGTGGCCGGGGTAAGAAAAGGTCGGGGGTTAGGTAAAGTTTAAATGGATTGAAAACCTCACAACAGTGTGGTGTCAGGGCTCAGCTATGGGTGGGGAGGGGTTTGGGCAGTTCCACACGTGGTGGGAAGGTGCTCTGGCCGTGTACCTGAGCCGTCTCCGTCAGAGGACGACAGGCTGAAAGAGCTAGAGTAACCACTGACTGTCCAGTCACTGCCGGCTGCAGGCAGAGAGCCGCTCTGGAGTGGAGACGCAGGGGAAGCGGCTAAGAGGCCGCGTTGCCATCGAGACATAGAAAAAGCAAAGTGAGTCACGCGTCGAGAGCAGCAGAACAAGAACACAGTGGGGGGGGGTCTGGGGCTGAGAGGTGATGGGAACGACTGGTCGAGTTTGATGATGTTGAATGTGCTTCTTTCCGTACCTCCGTTCCTGTCTCGCAGCAGGTATCGGTTGACGTCGTGGATGTTGGTGTTGATGGTGGGACCGCTGGGGACGCTGCCCGGGGTCATGTTGGGGTCATTCTCAGGGTCGATGTTCTGAAGACCCTTCCATGGCACGCCTGGGCAAAACTCTACGACAAGGAGCAGAGGACTGAAAAGTTACTCAAAACAAATGGAAAAAAGTTTAGGGCAAGGCTAAATTATCTCTCCTCCTCACCTGGGGGCCAGTTGATGTTGGTCCCGTTGGAAATCTTTTCATTGGGGCTCTTGCCCTGACCCCAGCTGTCAGGGGGCACGAGGGGGCTGGTGGGGGACTCAGAGCTGGAGATTAGATTGTAAGGGCTGTAAGAGTCCTCCAGGTGAGGAGGCTTCCCCGGGGGAACCAGGGAAGAGGCAGCAGATATGGCACCTGAAACACAGAAAGAGGAATGAGTGACCAAGCACCGAAACAGACACACCTTAAAATATAAACACAATCACGAAGGAAAACAGTGTAACTTTAACTTATTTGTTTTCATAAAAGCTTTAATTTGATCTCTGTGCTGACTGACAACAGTTACAACTACAGTTCTACTGACGCTTCTTAAGACTGTCACCACTTTTTTTCTACAGCAGAAGGGAAAAAGACAGTGAACAAAAATATCTGCTCTATGGCTTAAAAATGTGGTTCCTGGAGAAGATTAGAAAAAAAGGCCCTATAAATACCCAAGAAATAAATATAGAGTCGTCTTTAGTTTCTCAGAAGCGTAAACTGTGTTGCATTGTGGGACTGACACCGGCGTGTGACCATGTTTCACAGCAATGAGGATTAACTGAAAGATGTATGAATTTATTCGTGTAGTATATTTGAAATTGAATCATTTAGTTGAGCGCTTTTTCTGCCGTTTACCATGCTTATTGAGGTTGTTCTCCAAATTTGAAGAGTTGCCAGAGAGGTTGTCCATGGAGTTGGAGTGTGTCCACTGGGACAGGCGGGATTGGGGTTGGGGGGGCTCCTTCAGGGAGAGACCCCCAACCTCCATGCAGTTTACATTCATGTTTGGATTCAGTCCAGCTGTAAAATAAATAAAACAAGATCATCTTTCACACACATCCTTGAGCATCTTACTTGTACACTACAACCGCTGTGAAATCAGCAAAACTATTTACAATCTGAGTAAAAGCGGCAACGGCTCCAAACTCACAGAGAGGGTAGGTGCTGTAGGCGTTGGGCGAAGACGGCGGCTCTTTGGTGTGCAGTGTGTCGGCGAGGCCCGGAGCCTGGTGTGGGCCTGTGAAGGGGTCCAGGGATGATTTGCCGGAGCCAGGGCCTCCGGGAGGGCCACCAGGGGGATGCAGACCGGCGGAGGAGGACGAGGAAGAAGAGGAATGAGAAGGAAGTTGCTGCTGCTTCATCAGCAGCGCCTGGTACAGCTGACGCTGGTGCTGCTGGATCTGCTGCTGCATGTTGGTGATTGTACGTGCAACCTGGGAGGAAACGAGAGGGATCGTCGCATTCAGAAGGTTTCCTGCTCTTCTTGACCTCACTGGCAAATTTTACCTTTTGCAAATTCCATTGTGGTTAAAAAAAAAAAAATAAAAAAAAATAAAAGAGCAAATCAAAGTAAAGGTTGTCCGGTAATCTATTAGTAGGATTTAGCATGCTCTGACAAAAGAGGAGCAATAGGCTCACATTCAATGAGAAGCAACAAGTTCTAATGCAGCTATATAAATGTTTGGGCAACCCGCTGTTTACTGTGTTACCATCAAAAATATCTGTTAAACATTATAAAAAAAAAAAAAAAAAAAAAAGAACTTTTGTCACAGTGTTTTGAGTCAGCGTTCACACGTGGTCCATCACTCAGACAGAATGACCTTTCAGGATCACAATGAAATGATGAAACTGTTGACTCACTTGCTGCTCTTGTTGTCGAATGGGGCCGGAAACATTGCGTTGCGCCTGCATCATCTGCTGCTGGATTTGTAAACGCTGGTACGCCTGGAACCAGAGAAATTTCACTGTTGAGAAATCTTTCAAACATATTAGTTCAGTATTCATGCATCACCGAATATACACTTTCCCTCTGATTGGAAGTAAAATGAAATGATTCTGCTTTCCATCTATCGTTAGATAAGAGGCTCTTTTAAAAGACTGGCGCTCTCTGAGTCAGGTCCCTGAAGCAGCTCTGCTGGAAATGCAGAGAAAAGACAAACAGTGGCTCACCATTTGCAGTTGCTGAAGTTGGTATAACAGGGTCATCTGTTGAGGGTTTATTGGTGAGGTTAAAAGTGCAGGGTTCAGACCAATGTTTTTTGCTGCAAACTGCAAGAGCTGTGCTTGGACCTGCAGGGAAAGGAGGAATGGGGATGCAGGAAACAGAGATGACAAGTCAGTCAGTGCAGATCAAAACAGCGGCACACAAGAGGACCTTCGGGCAAGATGAAATTAGTCATTGCTACATGTGCACAATGAGATGAAGACCCTTGTGAGGCCAGAAGTTATGCCAAGAGCACGTCAAGCGTAAACAAAAACATTTCTAAAGCTATCAACAAAGATGTCAAAACAATATCTTTGCAATCTCAAGAGAGATAAAAGATTAAGAATAAGAGATTGGCATTTTGAATTTAAGATGAGAAAGTGTATTTCACATAAAACTGGCCATACGGTATTATAGCTGGTGTATAGCAGCGTCACAAGGTTCATTAATCATTAATTGAATCATTGGCGGTCCACGGAACAAATACAATATGCGGAAGGAGTGTGTTTGTCTACCTGAGGGGAGAGAAACTGAGGCACTTGAGCACGTAGACTAGGCTGGGAGGAGCTGAGAGGTGGCACTGGTGGCTGAGGAGGCTGCTGCTGCATGGCCCGGGTTTGTGCTGCTCCACTACTGCCAAACATTCCACTGGGTATCTACGAACAAGAGTCACAATCATACAAAGATATCTGCGATTCAACTCCAAATACACCTTTATGACTGAAAAGACGAGTTACTACTCCAGGACATCCAATAGATTGGTGGGGATTTAAGTATTCGGCTGTCTGGTCTTCATCAGCTTGACGGGATAAGTGGATAATAACCAAATTAAGAGGAAAACTTCAACTGCACTCAAAACCAAGCACGAGTCCATTATGTTCCCAGCTCACTTACTCACATCTGAAAACATATTTCATCTTCTTTTGCACTCAAGGGCTACTTCCAACTGCACCTCGAGCACCGATATGTGTTGAATACAAAGTGAGAGCGGCTACTCATCAGTTTAAAAAAATACAATTTGTTTTAAAAAGGCTGAAATGATTAACTTGTAAAAAGGCAGCTTTATCCACATTTCCCATTCCATGTTGGTGGAGAGGTTTTTCTATTCAGCTGAAATACAAAAAAAAAGGCCCGCTTACAGTGCCTTTGTTTGGACTTCAAGGACACACTAGTTTTTCTGGGCCATGGCTGCCTCTGGGGGTGGTATTTGATAGAGCATAACTATCTGATTTCAATGGGCACTTCAGGCAAGGTCATACACAGATAAGTGAGCAACAGAAAAGAGGAGATTTGGGAAAGCTCGCGGGCAGAGATGTGTGTAAAGCAAATTCAATTTATCTGCTGTTGCCATTACTGCATCGTGCACTCTTAAATCCTGCGTGAAGTCATTACAGCTGACAGGCCGGGTATTAGAAACACAGATTGAGATTGAAACTGTCAGCATATTCTGCTGCTCTTGAAGCCATTCTCCAAATGCTTGTTATTGCATGCTTATATATTTGAAGATACATTTTTTTTTTATATTCCATTTGGTGCGAATGTCAACATTATATGCCTCTCAGTTCTCTCAGAGGAAGACGAGACAATGTTAGTACCTGTCTGTTGTTCAAGTTTTGCATGGCCAGCCCCGGGTTGCCCTGTCCCAAACCCTGCCCAGGAAGGCTACTGTTGGCCAGGGGGAGCTTCAGGCTGGGGGAAGGCAAAAACGGTGATGGAGGGGCATCATCTGACAGGACACCATCCTGGACAGGAGCAAAACAGACAGTGAGTGCACAGGATAAACAGGGCAGGAAAAGAAGCATTAAACATCACATTTTAGCAAAATGAAGGACATGACCCAAACAAAACCATCTAAAAATTTATCAACACAACTTTTGTAAGATCTCATAATATTGACAAGGTAAACACAAAACCAAAGCACAATTCAAAGTAAATG
Source organism: Salarias fasciatus (assembly GCF_902148845.1). Lineage (NCBI taxonomy): Eukaryota > Metazoa > Chordata > Actinopteri > Blenniiformes > Blenniidae > Salarias > Salarias fasciatus. The sequence goes on along the minus strand of NC_043750.1, from coordinate 12,495,561 downwards.
GAAAAGGAAAAGCAAAAGGGGAAAATGCTTTTAATAAATGGATTCAAAACAGCCCCTCAGGTGTACAATTAACGATTGTTTTTACCTTGTCAAGAAATGTGGTGCGGTCGGAGGGGTCTTTGGAGAGTGCAGAGGGCCGGCAAACAAGAGGCTTGTTCATGCCGTTGCTGTAATCAGATATGCCCATGCCCCGCTTGTCCAGGTCAGTCTTCTTCTCTAACAGGGCAGCTGGAGGCGCAAAAGATTACAGAAGACGTTACTAGAAAAATCGGCATCTCAGATTCACTTTTTGATTGATTACCACACTTAAAAGTCAACTGGCTTAATGTGACAGAACAAAGACAGACTGTTATACTTACTCATTGCCTGGTCAAGATTCATGTTGTTGCTCTTCAATGCCTCCTCAGCAGGGTCTCTCTGCAACACACAGGTAATATGAAATAGTCATGAACTGGTCACTTAAATAACAAATATGTCAAAAACTCAGCTGCTTGTAAAATGATTGCACTTAATATTAAAGGCATTTCCCTCATAATTTACATTGACTAACATTTAAAATGCGGAATGTATGCATATTTTGCCACTGATCTCAATGCAAATTGAATCAGCAATTGAGATGCCTCCTACATGGACTCAAGAGAATATGCAGAGATTTTGGGGCAGAATATATGAATCAAAACTTTCTAATCAGCATTAAACCTTCCTAGTACACTGCGCCCGTACCGGAAAGCCCATGTCAGTGAGCTGCTTGATGAGACGGTTCATGATCCAGACCTCATCTGGCTTGTTGCCCATCTTCCCCTGACAAGATAAAAGTCAAAAGAAGTTAGTTTACTTGACCGATTACGCAATCCACCTCCATAGTTATGGAGAAAAAAAAAACAAAGTATGTTCTGACCTTGCTGGGGGGGCACTTCTTGGGTCCATTTCCCCAAGAGTTACAAGAAGAGCTGCTCTCCTGGGAGGTTGGGCTGTTCCATACATCCCCATCCTCAGCGTCCCATTGGCCAGTGGACATGCCCATCTCCTCTCCACTTCCCCAGCTATCTTGCATAGGTTTGGGGCCTAGGACAGAAACACCGATGACAGATCATGTGAAAAAAAAAGAAGTAATGTAAACTAGTTAGATCATCAATATTAAGTGAGCAGCATGCAGTTCTCATCCTGACCACTTGATGTCACTGTTGCCATTTGCTTGTCTCCACTTCACCCCACACCTCCCCTTTGTCATTTCCAACATTTCCAACCAAGACTACAAATAACCAAGACCCAGTGAGCCGTGGAATTGCTTTACTTTCAGCAACACTGCAATAGCACTAACAAAAACCTTTGGAACCGACACAAATGGCAACACTATTTTTTTTTAAGTATGGACACTGCAAGCTACCATCACTCAGATGTTTACTGGAAATAACTTAACACAAACTTGGAATGTTGAAGCTTGTTCGTTATGCTCACGGAGTGAGATGGAGCGAAAAAAATCTACAGTGTGACCTTCAAATACCGTTCAATTTCCTTTATTAAACTGACACAATCACACACTTGTGTAACATCTACACCGGCTTATTCAAAGTCTAAAATATAACAAGGACTCATAGTTTTGAAGTGTGTGACTTTATCAACACAAAGAAATACGGAGCACAGTTCAGAGTACTTGTATAGTTTCAATGCTGGAGCACACTGAATTTCTGTTACCAACAGGATGAATTGCTGTGTCAGAAAATATGATGAACCCCCTGGGGCATTACCTGGCTTGCAAGGTGCAGCACCTGGGGGTCCATTGGCTCTGCCATAGGGGCCAGAGGGCTCGTGGCCACCATCTCCCCATCCTCCCACACCGCCTGGAGGCTTGCCCCAGGCTGAAGTACCATTGTCTACGGCTGATGTTGGAGCTGCTGGCTCTCCCCAAGCTGGCTCTGACTTGGGCTGAACACTGGGAAGGTCTCCCCAACCTGGAAAAAGGTTCAAATCAGTACAAAAAATAAAATACATTAACTCTAGAATACAGTTCAGTAAGAAATTGGAAGTATTTTCTGGCCATCTCAGTAGAGGTGTATAACAGCAATAGACCTTTGACCACTGCAGTCTCTCTAGTGTGTGTCTATTAAAGTTGCACAGAGATGAATGAAAGCACAATCTCAGGAAAGACCAGCACTAAATAAAATAGATCATGCACAGATACTGATTAGGTGTGTATCTAGGGATGCTGCTCATGCTTTGTAATTGCAGTAAAAACTGACAAACAGCAGGGGGCAATGGTCCTTCTTCAAAAAGAAACGGAACTAGTGAGGAGACAGGCATTGAAGCTGTGCTATATGTCTACATATGTGTACTTTGTCTTCACAAGTATTGAATCATGTTGATAAAAGACTTATGCATCTATTTTCAATTGTGGATCAATTACTAGTATGAACAGCACCACGCCAACTACTCTCTGTGAGAATACTTAAAACTTGTTCTTTGAAATAGTAAAGTATTTGCTAAAGCTTTGTGATTCTGTGTCAAACAGTGAAAATAAAACTGAGTGGTCAATCTTACTTGTTAAAGCGAGAGAACAAAGTTACGCATACCCTTTTTGTCCCATAAAGCATAATTACGCTTCACGCATGCTTCAAGCATGTTGGAATTGATTTCAAAAAGCCTGCTTTGCATTGTTTGTGCATTTCAGGTGTAATTTCAAAAACAATGATAGATAGTGAGTTTTAATACCTGGGTTGGCGAGGGGTGGTCTACCCTGGGGGCCTGCACCTGAATGCGAGGCGGCGTTGTTGGGTGACCCGTTGTTGTTCCCATGATGCTGCAGGTGAGTTGGGGGCTGGCCATGATGAGGGTGGTGGTGCATGTGGTGAGGGTGGTGGTGACCGTTGTTGCCAGGGCCCACAGAGTGATTGTTGTTGTTATTGTTGGGTATAATAATTCCTCCATTCTTAGTCGGAGGTGGGCCACCGTTGCCTTGGTTATTACTGGGATTGTTGCGATCCCACATGTTGACAGTTTTATTGTAGGCATTGGGATCACCCCAGGTGGACGTTCCATCATCAATCTCCATCTTCCTGCGGATGGAGGGAGGAGAAGGCTCTTCCCAGCCAGTAGGCTCCATGCCTTGATCCTGTTTGCTGACATTTCCCCAGCTTGTGTTGTTCTGTTTCACAGAACTGGGACCACCCCAAGAACCTATGCTGCCGCCTCCTCCACTCCCGGTGCTGCTGCTGCTACTGCTTTCCTGAGGCTTGGAGGAGCCCCAGCCTCCCTGCACCGGGCCATTGGTACGTGGGGTCTCTCCCCAGCTGCTGTTACTCACAGCAGGAGCAGGTTTACCCCAGCTTCCTCCTCTATTCCCTCCTCTTGGGCTTTCCTTCCATCCACCACTTCCTCCGTTACTTCCTTCACCTTCCCACATGCTGCCAGACGACCCACTGTTCTTGGCGTCTGGCTCCCCCCAGTCCCCTGTGCTGGAGCCGTTGGTGCCTCCATTACTGTTGCCCCAACCGTGGGAGCTCTTGGGGCCCTCGCCCCAACTAGTGGGCTGGGTTTTCATCACGTTATCATCCCAATTAGGCGACTTCTCTTCAGAACCCCAGGATGGCGTGCCCCCATTTTTAGGACCATTGGCCGGCAAAGGTTCTCCCCAGCCACTGTTGGTGCCATTGGGGGCTTTGCTGAGTGACTGTGGGGGATCACCCCACCCTGATCCAGTCTGTATTGGCTGAGGTGGTGGGGCACCCCAGCTGGAGGATGACGATCCTTCACTGTCGCTTTTTCCTCCAGATCCAGGCCTCTGACCACTACCAATGTTGGAGTTGATAGTACCGCCATTGGTTGATGAGAGTCCGCCGTTTGAGCTAGATGCTCCAATAGTATCAGAACTGCTACTGCTCTTTCCATCATCAGAGCTGGCTTCTTCCATCTCCCACACGGTGTGCTGTCGGATGGGGGTCTGTCCCCAGCCTGTGTTACTCAGCACTCTGGGGTCCAAGTCTTGTCGGGGTAGGACAGGGGTAAATTCCATGCTAGAGGATCGGTCTCTGCGGCGGGATCGACCTTCACTGCTGTCCCCACTATCCTCACTTGCTGGAGCTGTCCCAGGCTGTTGGCCCCATGAACTTAGCTGCTGATCTTGGCCTGATCCAGAACTACCAGCATCGACTGAATCCCAACCTTTAGATGCATCTCCTCCTCCTGAGGATTTTCCCCAGTCACCCCAGCCACCACTTCCACTACTCCCACCACCACTGCCTTGGCGACCCCAAGCAGAAAGACCACCAGAGGGGGCTGAGTCCCAGCCTGAGTCCTTGGGGGAGTCAGCTGCCTTGGTTTCTCCACTACCCCATACAGAGCTGCCAGTTGTATCCCCGTTGAGCTGGGATGATTCAGTGGGTGATTGGCCTCCCCAGCCAGTTAAGCCATGGATAGGACTCATTGGCTCCTGAGCTTGTTGTTGTTTAGTGTGGTTTGGTCCATCAGTGTTAAGGTTAGCAGGTTCCATATTGAAGGACAATTTTGTGTTGGATGAGGAGTTGTGTTGATCATTTTCGTTAGCGCTTAAAATGCCAACCCAACCTCCCCCGCCATTATCTGAAGCTCCCAGGTTCCCATTTCCAATATTTACATTGCCATTAATTCCAGGTGGGACCGATGAAGAGTTGGACACCCCACTGGGTCCAATGCCACCACCTCCACCGCTCTCATGGCCAAGAACCGGCCAGGCCGAGGGGTTAGCATTTGGGTTGAGGTTCAAGTTGAAATTGGGAGATCCCCAGTTGTTTGGGGCTCCTATTCGGCCGCCATTCATACCATCTTGTTTTCCTTCCGAGCCCCAGCCTCTATTCCCTGCTAATGCGTTGGTAGACACGGGTCCTGTCATCATGTTATTGTTAGCTTTCAGAGAGGGGTAGTGGGCCTGTTGGCCTGCAGCACCTGTGGCCATACTCAGAAAACTACTCCCACTGGTAGTAGTGGCAGCGCTGGTGTCTCTGTTAGAGCTAGCTGAGCCCAAGGGGCATTCTGGTGTTGCAGGGTGGCTAGGGTCACTGCTGCGGCTGATTGAGGGCCAAGCTTCTGTGTCAGTTCTGTCAATAATCACTTTGTCCCAGCTGTTGGCACTACAGGGGCTGTCAAGTGGTGCAGTGGTTCCCCAATGAGAGGTCTCATAGTGGGCACCAGGGCCACTCTGGAGGGATATGTCTACAGAGAAAACGAGAGAGGACAAGAAAAGAGCAGGTTAAGGCAAATAGGAACACATGAAGTAGGTGGTTATGAGTGAATCTGAAAGAAATAGAGACTATGAATAATGGAAATACACTGAAATGAATCCAATAATAAGTTAAAAAAAAGGAGTAACATGAGTAGATAAAGAATAAAAAGCAAAAAACACTGATGAAGTTGGGAACCAAAAAGTGCAATATGTTAGAATAAGGAACGTCATGTTAAACAGGTTCAGTGAGGCTACAGATAGTTTCCTGAACCAATTTTATCGTCTTGGTTGGTTAATGCTTGCTATCAGACATGGCAGGATGAAATGGTCACACTCACACATTCCACAATCCAAGTCATAATCACAATGCACAGTCAAGCGTGCTCCATGTCATATCAGCTACGGTATATACATATATCCTTGCCCGAGTGCAGTCAGCCAAACAGAAACAGTGAGATGGATCTACTGCTCTGTGCCTTTTATCTATCCTTCACTCCCTTTTAACTTACCTTCCTCATTTTTTTAGTTGTATAACCTTGCCTGTACAATTTTGGCCACTCTGTCCTTCCGCATCTTTGTACGTGTTCAGATCTAATATTACACTCCCACCCCCCTCGTCTGTCCCCGTCTTCTCCGTCTTTTGTCCCCCACCTCTTTCCTCACCCTTTAATTTCTCCCTCTTTCCCCTCTGCACCCCTAACACCCGGCAGTGAGAGGCACATCCGTCTCCATCGTGCCTTCACTGGCTGTGGCTGTGAAGGGAAGCCCAAGTGGAACGCCGCTCATTTATTGGAATGAAACCAGGACGGCTTCTCATCCATCACTCCCTATGCTCCGCTGAGCCTCGTCCTTCTCCAACTGCACTGCTCTAAAGAACTACAAAACACTTCCTCTAAGCTTGTATGAATAATTGTGTGTGTCTCGCTATCATCCCACTAGCTGCAAATATAAAATATTGAATGCATCTGGATTACATTTTAGGATATTTCTGGACTGTTGATATATCTCACAATCTGGGAACTAAGATCGGGTTGTAAACTGTATCGCAAGACTGGAACATTTTCAGCATAGTATATAAAACCAATTTCAAACTACCGACGCAGAGCTTTTCTAACCAGATTCTGGTCAATAGGGTATCGTGCACAAGCAAATTAATTAAGCACAAACGCATCCCATCAGATGCAGAACTAATAATAGACGGAATCAATGCTGTAAAGGGGTGATCAATCAATGGGAGGCAGCTAATCAATGATCTTATTAATGCTAGTGGGTAAGAGCAGGGAGGCTATCGATCCGGCATGCAAACAGCCTAACCACTAGGGCCAGCCTCAGGCAATTGGCTGAAAACCCAACGAGAACAACTGCTATGAACATTACCAGCTCACAGACCAGCCAAGCACGTTGAGGCAGAAATTCAGCCAGTAAGATGATTAATGTGTACTATCAAACAGCCAAAATGAAGAACACATGGAAACTTCCATTTAGAAAAATGAAACAAACATTCAAACAAGTCTTACAGCATCTCCATAAAACACATTCTATACTAAAGCCAACATCTTTCATTCCAAGTATGTAAAAAAGCTTTAAGGAGCCAAGGTGCAATAAAAGACAAAAGGAGAAAATGACTGTCAACATGTATTAAAAAAAAAAAAAAAAAAAAAAAAAAAACAAGTTTCTTTTCTTTCAAAATATCCTTATGATTTTCAAATGGTGAAAGGTTGGCAAAGTATTTGTTTTACTGATTTATTTGCCTCACGCTCTATTCCTCTTTCATTAGCTTTCCATTAGCTTGTTGTCTTGATATCGCTAAAAACTAAAATGCATCCAACATAAGATAAAGACTCAGCAGGCAAAACAATCCATTCAAATGAGCTCCGTCTGTTTGAGGTGTGTGGACACGGATATGTGGCTTTAAATTACTGCACAACATACCACAGAGTGGCTGTGAATGAAATTTTTGCCTCAGTACTCTTATCTCCGCTTCCCAGGCGGCCTTATCGCACAGGGTCGTCAGACTGATGGCGCGCACAGGCACGCAGTTGAAAAGAGAAAAAGTCACTGAAACATCACAGCAAATATGATCACTCACATTTACCCCAACTGTTTCTCCTTTAAAGTAAAGTTCGAAGCTGCTCAAACTTGAAAAACAAGCCAGATGTGAGCTTTCAATTAGAAAGCCTTCAATTACTGTCTTGTGGAGTTTTCCGTCTTCTGAAAATAATTTGATCGTACAGTCAAGGCTGATGCTTAATCTCAATTTGATGACTGTCCAAAGTAATGGAGATTACTAATGTAATTTTGCACACATCAGCCTTGTCAAATAAAACTTTCATACTTGACACAAACAGGAGGAAGCGCTATGGTGTCCATAATTAAACTAAATACAGAAGAGGAAGTACAAATTTAAAGTTGGAAGTTGTCTTCATGTTATGAAAAAGATCAGACATTTTGACTTTCTTTCAGGATATATAGGGAAGTGTTGGATTTTACAAATGTTGAAACAATGAATTGGATTTGTAAGAAAGTATGTAAGGTAGGTTGCATTCACTCCTGTTCTGTAATCTGATTCACAGAGTGAAAACCATTTAATTTACCTTCATCTATATTAGCAGCAAATACAATTTAAGACATGAAATACGACTGCTTCCGATGCTTAATGAGCGTCTGTGTATAACAAACACTGGCTTAGCACCATTTACTCAGTGCATGCTCTTGACAACCCAAGTCATACTGCAATGAACAGCATGAACAAATTCAGCCAGCTGGTCCTTTCATTTACCATCGCACGCTCTCTGTGGCTTGTAGGTGTTTGTTTTCCAAACAGAGAGAAAAACATGACAGTATCGATGTTACTCTTTTTTTTCCAGCTCTGACAACGCTAACTCTCTAGGTAAAGAAGAGCACTATTTTATCAGACATGGACCCTATCCAAGAAGTTGCAGCATATGAAAATGTTAATTTGGTTCAGTCGATCCTCCACCCACCCAGTGTCTCCTGCTCTCCATTGCTATTTTGTTTACTAAACAATATAAAAAATAGCTTATTTAACAAGTTAATCAATGTCTGGAAGGCTGCAATCTTGTCTTAGTCCTGCCACAGAGATTATAGATAAAACTAATTTCACATATCAACACCAAATTAATCAAGATCAGAGCAGGTGTTGTTAGATAAATTCAGGGGGCAGGATAATGGAAAAATGCTTGAGGAAAGCTCTTCGAGACTCGTTCTCCACCAGCTTGCACACGCTCATGCAAGAACTGGAAATAGCAAACATCCTCTCAGTGCGTGTGCGGCAAGCTCCTCCATGAAACCACAAAACGTTGCAAAGGCAACATGCAGCGGCGACTGGGTGCTGACGAGGCTGTATCCTGGACCGGCAGTATAAGCTGCCTCTGAACACACTGTAACTGTGTGCTGAGTAAATAGCAAATGTGGATATCCTCCCCAACACAAACTGACCATTATAAGCTGCACAAAAGGAGTCTTTATATCAGTACGACTGGCCTGCATTATCGTGTATAGGTGTTAATGCTATCGTGTCAACACCTCTAAATACCAGCACGCATGCATGTGAGGACTGATGCAAAAGAGGTTTTTCTCCTTTCACCTCGACGTGTCTCGATTGTTACTCTTTCGGCTCCCTTCCCAGACATTCCACAAAGGTCTCGCCGATTCTTGGCAAAGCATTGATTTGAGGGAGGGGCATGAAAGCAAGCATGAACACGAAAAACAAAGACGAGGGGACAATTATTTCCATCCACCATTTGCAATCATGTGTCAGTAATGCATTGCTGCTTTCATACTGGTTGCAATTAGCAGGGCCGTCCCTGATTAGGCTTTGTGAATGGAAAGGGGTTAAAAATAAAAACAAAGGGGCCCTCTGTGGTTCCCCGTGCTTCCAACTGAGAGCAAGACTGCCTTTTTGTGTGCACATATGTGCACGTCTGTACATGCATACCCAAGCATGCATAGAGAGAACTTAAGAGCTGCTGGACGACAGCTTAACAAACACACACAAAAAAGGAAAAAAAAAGACACCGATCACAACAGCAGTGATTGTCCCAAAAAAAAGTGACAAACAGCAGTGGCACAGTGAAGCTGTGTTATGCCAGTTTTGCCAGCGTAGAAGCAGAAATAAGCAAGAGATGAACTCGTGATAATGAGACGAGCTGCCATCATGAAAACGGGCATTCAGCCAGGAATTAAATGCCTCCCCTCCCCTCTGAATGAAATGAAAGGCAGGGTGACAGAAAAAGAGAGGCAGAGGGTGGTCGGGAGAGATGGAGGAAAGTCGGGGGGAGGGGTTGGTACATGCTGTGGTAAGAGAGGAGAAAAGGAGAAAGAGAGAACGCATGAATACAACAGACGGTGTGGCAACAAACTGATTTCCTTAGTTGGTGTGTGTGCCACAGATCAGGGTTGGTTTCTGTGCAAATTGCGGGACGACATAAAACCAGAACTCAAGCAGGACGAGACGTTTATTACTCTTTTGTCCCCAAATAGACCCTCTCCATCGCTCTTTGAGGAGAGCTTTTACGCCCACTCACATCAAGGACGGTGTGTACTTGTTTTTCCGGAAGCGGGGAGAAAAAGAAAGACTGAGGGAATGGTCTCAGGGGGTTTCAAAAGCTCATCATTCATGTCTGTTTACCTCTGCTGAGAAAAGAAAATAGGAGAGCGACACCATGGTGACTTCTCTGGTTTCCCTGACAGAGGCTGGATTAATGAAGCCACTAGGGGGGTTTTCTCACTTGTGCGCCCCATGTGTGTGTCACAGCTTGGGCGCACTGGGCAAATCTCGACCGCCGTGGTTTCATTACAATTTTTTTTGTGATTATTTGATCGTTTTAAAATGCAGCAAATAATCTAGATCCAAGAACTGATTATCTTTACACTTTAGTGGTGCAGCAATTGGAAAAAAAAAGTAGTTCTGCTTTTGAGAGATGAGATGCTACTTGAAGAGCATTACATGTTTCAAAATAAGAATAATTTCAAGCGCACACACTCAACTCAGGATTTTCAAACAACACAGTAGGCTTTATAGCAACAAACAGATTTGGTTGAACTTGACCAGACTAAAATACAATCCACTTTACCTGCTAATCAAAAGAGAGCAAATGAAAGGGCCAAGTGTCTTAACAGCACCCGTCTGAGTGCCTTCTGGCTGCACGCTCTGTCTGGGTGACCAGCAAACAGCTGTTGGACTGGAGTTCCCACAGTCTTAAGAGACCCCCCATCTCAGCACCTGCTGCTGGGGGGGGGGGGGGGGGGGGGGGGGGGGGGGGGGGGGGGGGGGGGTTGTCTGTCTGGACGGCTGCTCGGGACTACTTAATGGTCTGCAGTCAGCTGGAGAGACGGGACTGGTGGGTGCGGCAGAGGGATGGAGAGTGGACAGGGGGTCTCTGTCTGCTGGGACAATTAAAGTGGGCAGGGAGAGCAGAGGTCACATGGGAGTGTGCTGTGTGAATGCCCTTAAATCCACGAGGTGGGGGTGAGAGTGCCTTTTAGGATTTGGAGAGGGGTGGTGTGTGATCGCCTGCTGGAATGCTGCACAATTGTAAAAATTCGAAACAGCTTGCAAATCACATGACTATTATTTTTGAGTTGCCTGAAATTTTTCAAAATAAAAGCATTTGCTAACCTCATGAAATCAAGTCAAACGCAGCTGATGGCTGACAAAAATGTACAAGTGTCTCTGTGTGTCTGTGTACATTCCCCTTTAAACTCTGAGCCAGCTGGCCTCCAAGGCAGACACACATCTGACAGGACACAACTAGGTCAGTCCAGTGTGTTCTCCCTGCTGCACAGCCACTTCATCTTTCTACATGTGCTTGAGTTTGCATGCGTGCAAATACAAAAGTGAACCATCGCAGTAACACATCCCCGAGGGCCCGCGTAACCTCAGCATAGGTCAAAAATCTGTCCTCAGCCAAGAGTTCATCTTTAACTTGCAGCAGCACAAAGAAAGGAAAACTTCGGCTCGGTATGTTCAGAATACATTAAGAATGATATATTTGTATTTTTGGGAAAAAAAGGAAAAATAATCCAATTTCCAAATAATTAAATATATATCATGTTCATGTAAATTTCAAAACAGACTTGTCAGCAAAGTAGAACTTATATCCATTTATCTTGAACACCGTTTTACCAATTTAGGACGGCATGACTTATTTTCACTGTACAAATAATAAAGCAAGCTTTTTTAAACATCATCCTATGCAAACATCATGACCAACTGAAACCAGGGGGTCGACGTTCAAAGCACAGAATCATTAATTTTGTTACAATGTCGTCTATTCTCTCAATTACGTACACCAAAACCATCGCAACAGCAGTTCATTTGGCTGGAGGCGATTAGCCGAGCAGACAGGGGGGAACAGGCTGTGGATCGGCAGCCCTCGAGACAACAACAAGGGTAAAGAGGAGGTAAAAACCCGGCGAATGGCTACTCTGCCACAGGCTGTGTTGTACTGGGAGACCCTTGGGAAAATCACTGAGGCCAACCAAGACAAGAAATGCTGTGCTCCGACAATAATAAGGACGTTATAGGTTAATGCACACAACCAGGGCATCTAAACTCGTGTGGAGCCCAAAAGACAAACTTATTCCTTCAGATCTCAAGGCTGAGCTGTGGCGTTTCTCTTCAGTGAGTTTAGCCTGCAGCCAAATTTAGCTGGCACACAGCTGAGGAAACTGCACCACACAGCTGAGACGAGAAATACTATCGCAATACCAATACATTGAATATTAATCGAAAGATTTTTTTCCCCCCTTGAATTAAATATGACTATACATCTAGGAAACATGGATTAATTCATTTTAAGGGCTGAGTTCAGCTTAAAACAAACTCAAATTACAAAATAACTTCCATTAATTTAGTGGCTGGACAAGTCCCATTTTGATGTTATGGCCTGGAGCTTTAAAACAGAACAACAGAGCATGAAGGAGCTGCCTCCGTAACGCTACGGGCTGAACATTTCTTACTAGTTAGCCATGTACCACAGCTGCTGCACATTTGTTTACAGGACGCCCAGTGTTCTCACAGCACATGTTGAGTCAGTAATGAAAGGCAGCACAGAGCAGCAATGTAGCACCGACCGAAAAGAAAAAAGTAAGAGAACAGGAGAAAATGAGGATAAACTCAAAGGCGCCAGCAGATTCTTAAAAACGAGTGGATTATGGTAGAAGACATGGCACTGTTACTCGTGTGATTTTGGACATCAGGCAGATGTTTATGACAAACACCACAGCACAAAATACAAACCAAGAAAAAAATGTGACGACAGATTTGGGATGGCAAAAAAAAAAAAAAAAAAAAAAAAAAAAAAAAAACCCGCAGCAACAAAGTTGAAAACTGCAACAGCAAAATCTCAACTGAGCATATAAAATAAAACTTAAGAACTGCAATTTTAATAATGATATAAATAAGTCAAGGCTATGGTTAAGCAACACATTACTTGCATACTTAAACCCAAAATCCAAAGCACAATGAGACCCTGAGGGCATGTTCAGTATTACTGATCTTAGGGGCCAACAAAAGAGTTCATTAAAAGCCTACCGCTGGCTATAAAGGTCTGAGGAGGAAGTATTCCTGCGAATCACCAAAAGAAAAGAAAAAAAAAAAAACTGCATGCAGATGCTAAAAAAGCTCAACTATCTTCTCCTCCCTTACACACTCAGAATTTTCTAGGCTTTTGGGGGAAACACAGACACACATACAACCTGTATCCTCTCTGAATGCTCAAGAAAAACAAGAGAAACGGTCAGCTGGAAATTTAAGCTGGCCGGCTTGCCCACCTAATGCTTGTGCTCAACCTATTCATTACCATTTCCTGACACGGGGGGAGCATGAGATGATAAACACCAATGATAATCACCACTATTTATTGTGCATACAATGCAGAAAAGCTGTCAGCGCTACTTTGCATCAAGCTGCATCTCCAGCAAAAATGAACTGAATCCAAGGTCTCAAGTGATGAAGCAAAGGAATCAATTGAAAGGCTGTGAAAACACGTTTGTGTGTATTTCTATCTGCATATGGGAATTCTCAGATCAACGTAGACAACTTACAACCAGCATGCACCAAAGTAATAAATAAATTTCCATCTAAGTGAATTTGGAATGAAAAAATTAATCTTGTTAATCCAAACAACAACCACAAAAAGGCAAAAGAAAACAAATATGTCATCAGATCTGTTGGAGGGCAATGATTTCACTATACTGACACAAACCTGGGAGGTGTCTGCCCGCAGTAGACGTGGCAGAGTTTGGGGTAGTGCTGCTGGTACTTGTAGAAGAAGGAAAGTAAGAAGAGGGTGAGGAGGAGGAGGAGGAGGAGGAAGAGGAGAAAGTGAGAGCGCTGAGGGCTCCTGAAGGCAGTGGCTGGCCTCTCTTCAGTAGCTGCTTGTGCTCCTGCTGACGGAAGCGTGGGGGCACCTCTCTGGGCGGGTAGCGAGCACTGGCACAGGACAACTGGCTCTGCTGCTGAGGGGGAGTCTGAGTCTGGAGCTGGCTACTGCAGGAGGTGCGCTTGCCATTGCCAGGAGAGGAGGAGGAGGAGGAGGAGGAGGAGGAGGAGGAGGAGGAGGAAGAGGAGGAGGAGGAGGACAGGGACAGCGTGGGGCTGGCGGGGTGGAGGTGGTGGGATGGGCCGGGACGGGGCTTAGTGGGAGCAGGCTCTGGCACTGGACAGATACAATACACGGGCACACACGCATTCACACACAGAAAGACACATGCAGGTAGCAAGGTATTAATGTCTGGGTTAACGCACTATTAGTCCTTTATATGAGACAAAGGGAGGAAAAAAATATTAGCTCAACAGTCCTGCTTTGTCTTTCAGAATCTTTCAACACAGATAAGACAAGTCCTCCCAAAGCTAAAATGTGCTTTCCATTATTTTCAAATGAACACCACATGTCAGGTCTTACCTAAGTTATATTTACAGTACGTGCACTCAGAGTGAAACCTAAAATATTTATGGGGAAGATCTCTAAAGAGTATCACATTTTTATTTGCACCACATGTTCATGCCTTCTCTGTACACGTAACTTTGTGTAACACACTGTATGTAATGCGCTCTGCAGGTGTTCTCAGGAGGTTGAGCTGCATCCCTGTGTGTTTGTGTCGACGTTCGCCGTCAGTGAACTGCCTTATGCAGCCTGTTGTTGAACATATGTTACTCGGCCAGATGCGCACCATGAAAAGGTCATATTTTTTTTCTGCTGACTGAACGCAAAAACACAGACGAAGACAGCTCCTTTAAGATTATCCCCGCATGCGCGAACACACACACACCTCACCTTTCCCTGCTGGTTTGGCCTCAATCTGACCCCTTCCCTGTGGTTACAGTGGCCATCCAGTCATGTAATTGAGTGTGAGCCTGAAAGGTGTTGTTATTAGCAGAACTTGGAATAGCTAGTCACAAAACAGATCGCTTTTGCTAAAGTTCGTCTCTCCAGGGTGCAACAAGGAAGAGGATAAAAAAAAAAAAGTTAATTTTTATTGCTGTGAGTCTGTGCCGTTTGTGCAAATGAGAGCTAATAGAGAGGAACAATAACTCAGATCTGTGTCGACTGTTTTCCACTAGCTAGTGAAACAAGAGCTGCTGTGAATTAGTTTTCTTGGTCCAGGGGTAAATGTATGATGAATAGTTGATGATGTTGTTTTCTACAGTCCCCTGGTAGTCCGGACCGTTGTACACAACAGCTGAGGCTGCTTTCACTCGAGGGATGAACAGAGTTTTCGAAAGGGGGGGGGAGAGAAAAGGGGGTGGCGCCCTTTAAAAACGGGAAACAAATGGGATAGAAGTAATTTGTTAATTAAAGCTTCAATCTTTCCAGTGTCGCGGTCTGAACTATGAATACAATATTCCTACACCGCAGTTCTTGCAATTAACCACGCAGTGACATTTGCACGGGGCAACAGCACCACACCGGAGGTTAAAATAAATTCATAGCGTGGAGGTATTTGCTGCGCTTGCCAAGAACTTGTCTGAAAGCGTGGCCTAAAAAACAGAGGGCCTCTGGGGCTGCTGAAGCACAGACAGGGCTGTAACGGGCAGGAAGCTCACACTTGCACCAATGGAAAATGTCAAGATACAACCGCTTCACAGGAAGAATAAACATTTAAATTTCTAAAGCTAAAATACCTGAAGGAGAGAGAGACTCCCCTCCAGCAGAATCTGCCTTGCTGTTGGCTTGTAGCTGCAGCTGGTGACGCACATCTCTGATTAAATTCAGCTCTGCCCGCCTGACACCGTGCGAGCCAATCAGACCGCAGCACAGCGGGTACACAGCACCCTGCCCCCTTTCTTCACTGTCCGACCCACTTTGTTTCCACCCGTTTCATGCCCGAGTCTTTCCCTCTGCAGGCCGCTCCACAACCTTGAAGCTATTTCTATACTGAACTTTATCATTGTTTTTTTTCCCTGTCCGATGCTACTCTCCTTTATACCAACTGACTTCCGTTTGAGAGAGAAAATTCTAAGTTTAAGTCTGGGTTGGGACTTTCTGTTTGGAGTTGCATGTTTACTTCCATCAATAGCTTTAATGAATTGTGCAGAAAGAAAAATAACTCATGCCACTTTTCAAGTGTTTCAAGCAAAAACAATTACCTAATAGTGATTGAATCATTGACCATTGTTTCTCTTGTAGTCTATGTTTATACATGAAATGTACGTCGATACAAGAAATAAAGAATGTACCTGTCTGTCCCATTTCTTTCCCTTTCCGTTCCCTCACCCCAACCAGACTAGCAGAAAGCCGCCAACTCTGAGCCTGGTTCTGCAAAGGTTTCTTCCTTTGAAAAGGGAGTTTTTCCCTTTCCACAGTTGCTTATGCTTGCTCATGTGGATCTGTTGGGATTTCTCTGTAAAAGTGTCTAGAAATGACTGTCGTAATTGGCACTTTATAAATAAAGCTGAATTGAATTGAATTCAAGTCCAGTGACATGCTAGTTTCTGCATATTTACATATGTTACATTTCATTACAATGCACGAAGGTAGTGTCACATATTTCCGAAGGCCTTTATGTCGTGTTTAAACACCAGTTCCCTCATGATGGAGATGACAATAAAAATACAAAGTCTTTACAGTTGAACAAATTCATCTGAAAGTTGAGCATCAAAAACATGCTTGCAGAGAAAGACACAACAACCTCTTGTTTTTCAAGAAAGGTGCTGCCATGACACTATCCAGCTGGGTAGTGTGTAACCATCTTTGGTATAATCTGTATTTAACAAGCATATCAGAATTGAAAATGAGAATCATCATTCTCCTGAGAGGGAAGGGATACGTGTGTCTGTGGGGTGTGTGCCGTCTCTCATGCACAGACACACACTCACAAATGAGACAGCAAAAACGACAGTGTGAACCCGTTAGAGGTGAGGGAAATAATGTGTATGAGGCACCGCAGCCCTCTAACCGGCACAAACATAAATACATTTAATGAGACACGTCTTTCATTTCGAGGAGGGCGAGTCTTAATCCATGATGGATGGGTAAGTGCTTTTGAAGAGGTGGGGGTGGGGTTTACAGTTAACACACACGCGCACACACACAAAAAAGACAACCAATGAGAAAATTGGGAGAAAAGGGGGGAAATCCCCGAGATGAGAGTGTGTCTTTTAAAGATTAAAGGAGAGTATTAACACTCCGCTGGTAGCACTCAGTGCCCATGAAAGTCAAAGAAACTCACACGGTAAATTTGTGACGTTTCATGTTATTGAATTTTAATTCCCGCGGATGGCTTGCGGTTTTGAGAACCAGAGTTTCTCTGCTCATTCAAAGCTTTTACAAGTACAGCTTTCCAGATCTTTCAAATATCATAAAAACAAAAGAACTTAAAATCAGCATGTTTGCTGATTACAAGACCCAGCTTAATACAGACTTTTACTTTATGATCATTGTAAAAACAACAAAAGCATCTCACTCAATTCTTTACCAATGAACCTTTGCAACCAGAATTCAAGGAAACTGATCTCCCAAATCTTTAAAAGACAACTGAAATAAGTCAAGGATGAAGTATCACTTATCTGTATCAACTTTAAAGAACCTTGGTTATGAACCAATGAAGCACAGAGACATCATTTTACTGTCCTGACTGGCAGGGCTAAAAACAGACCTATTGAAGTTATCGTAATGAGTGTGAAACATGCTGTGAATTCCAAATGATGGTGGCAACAGTGTTACAGATAACTGAAGCTGAAACTGAGAGCCAATTAAAGAAGCGTCTATATCAACCTCACTGTGAATTCCATGAACTTCTCCCGCTGAAGCACTCACAGCAACCTTGTAGCAAAGTTTTGATTAAAGCCTTTCTTTGCACTAAATGTTTAATTACACTGAGTAGGAGAGAATGAGACAAGTAAGCTCTGTAAGTAGGGGATTTAGGTGATGCTGCAAAAGAAAATGCAATGGAAATACATGAAAGAATCAGGAATAGAAACGCAACTGCACAAGTAAGGCTGATGTGGGGCGCACATTTTCTGCTGTTACAAAGAACTCGTTGGCTGCATGAGCCTGGTGTCAGGCAGTGCAGGTTTCCACATCTCCTGTGTCTATTGTCTGCAGAACCACTTTATTATGCAGTCATGTTTATAGAAGGGGGGAGGGAAAGATTCAGCACAATCTTAAACGCACAACACAATGGTGCATTTCTAGAATCCAATACCGACTGAGCAGTAAAGAAAACTCTGTTTTCATAGGGTTTAACATCTGTACATGGCAAATTTAGATGTGCTGCACTTCTGTAAGAGGCTATGAAAAAAACAAAACAAACACGTGTTTGTGTGTGTCAGCAGTGTCAAAAAAAAGCACAGACGCAAATACTTGGACTTACTGGATAAAAAAAAGCATCACACTTAAATTAAAAAAAAAAAAAAAAAGGTTGTCGTAGCTAATCTTATTCACAAAAGGCAAATATATGTGCATGTGTTAATTGATGCATTTAAGTGGTCAAGTGGGTGTGTCTGTAGAAGGGCCCATCTGTCAGTATTAGTATGAAAAAAAAAAAAATCCCTATCACAGACACGCAAACTAAAGGAAAGAAATTCTCACCCCTCACCCATCTTATAATGGGCCGTTGCTATAGAGACTGACAGTTGCCTAATGCACTTCCATGTGCCTCTTGTGACCCCTGTGCCTCCTGTGATCCCCTTCCTGCATCACGCCTCTTCCAGCCTCTCTCCAATTAACGTAGTTGCTTTAAGTACTTTTTTTTTTTTTTTTTTACATTTTCAATCTGTAAAGTTCCATTTCAAAAATGAAACAATTACTTGGTCATTCTCAAACTTGAGGGCACATAAGGGAAAAAAGCTGCATTAAAAATCTTAGCTACGCTGCTACAAGAAATATTTTTGCTATACCTTTTCTTAACCTTAATAGTAGTTAAGCCACACTGAGTGGGGAGCTTTAACATGATCAAACTGAGGTCAGTGCTTGAGGGCAACAGCTGCCGGAGGAGACGTGACTTCTGAATTCAAAAGCCCATGTGGGAGGTGTGAATGCTGCACCACTACTTCTTCTCACGGTACAGTATCAAAGCATCACCAAGCCTTGTTTGTCAACAACAGAGGCAGCAGTGAGAGACTCTAAACACAGAGAATACTAGTTAAAAAAAAAAAACAAAGAAAAAGAATTATAATTACAGAGTATAAAACTGCTGATGTTTGAGTTGGAAAAAAAAAAGCACCAACAATGCCAATGCAGTGGGAGGTGTTCTAAATGGCAATATTGCAGTAATAATAATAATGAGAAGTCTCAAATCTTTTGGTGCCAACATACTAATGACTTTCATCAGCCACTGCCTTTGGGTTCATTAGGTTCAAGGTACACCAGCAGTGATTTGACTACCAATCAATTTCTTATGCGCACTTCTTTTATGACCACAACTCCAAGGCATTGCAGTCTTACACTATACAAGCAGCAGAAACAATCTCATTAAGATAACGGCTGTAATAAAATACCATCTGGACAATTTTTGTGCCCCTCTTTGTCGTCTAACGGCCATTTCACTGCGGTTCATGTGAAGAAGAAGAGAAGCCCTGTCTGCTGACATGCAGTCTTTGAACCTTACAGACACACACAAATGCCTCGCCCTCAAAACACAGGCTGAACTGTCATTCATATCAGCTGTGCTACATCCTATTAATCTGCCTGATATTTGACATGAAGCGGCTCACTGCCGGGGCAGGAAAGAGGGTGGGGGAGGGACGAGGGGAAGTGAATAGGCTCTCTTGTCGGCAGCTTGTGAGTGATCATACAACATGAACACACAGAGAGGAAAGCATTGTTTAAGTCTGAGCGCCCCTCTTGTTCCCTTTATCTCTGCCCCAGTCTCTCCCTCCATCCCTCACTCTCCTCTAGCACTTGACATGCATGTGGGCCGAGCACACAGGGGGTAGAAGCAAAACAATTATGCTTCGCAGTCATAAATCCACGGGACGTAATTCACAAGCCATTCACTATTAATTCATTGAGTGTTTATAAATGTGGTTAACTGAAGAAAAAAAAAAGCGACCCGAATGCTAAAGTAAATTAGCCTCTAATTAGATTGCAATTCATGAAATTCCATTTTAAAAGTGTTGACGCAATTAATAGCATGTGAAATTGCAAATTAATCCCGTACAGAATAAAGGGACACACTCGTGTTTGTGCGCCTCTCTCGGCACTTTGAAAAACATAATGCTGTTATTACCATGGTGACACCGTGTAAATATGTTTCTTCTCAGATGTGGTCGCTGGGGCCCAGCGTAAGCGGAGCAAAGTGGATCAGGCGGAAGTAACAGTGAGAGGAAGGTGAGAGACGTGGTAGAGACGGACGAGCACTGAATCAGTTCTCTCACTCTGCAGCAGGCAAAAATTTGTGAAGATCCAAAATGAAGAGGCTGGATGTTCAGATTGCAGACACACAGCAGCATTACTGAGGTTTATCTGCTTATTTTGTATTTGCGGTGTAAAGTACACTAAGCTAATTTCAACAATATTAGCATGCGTATGGTGTGTAGTGCATGGCACCACAAATCTACCTACAGGCTCAAACTTACTGTGAGGACAGAAGGTGCACATATTTTCAATGTGCCACGGCCATTTAGGAGCATGTATCTGCAGCCTGACAGACACATTTATTTCTTAGACACTCCTGAGAGTGTATGTGTGAATGTTGGCATATGCATGTTTTTGTCAAGGTTGGTAGGTATGTGCAGCAGTCAAACTGACTGATTATGATTGCGGTGGTGGCAGAGATTGTGATAAAGCTGCGTGTGAGCCGAGGGTGAATAATCAGCATCCCTCCGAGGTAATGGGGAGCCGGAGGGAGGGGTGGAAGGGCCCTGCATTAGAGGTCCAGCTTTTGTGTGTGTGTGTGTGTGTGTGTGTGTGTGTGTGTGGGCTGGGGCAATGGGACACTGCCTCCTGGAACCCTGCCTTCGCTGAAGCTCCATGCCTAATAGGGGGCAGAGAAGTTAATTCCAGTGCGCCGGAGCTTTATCTCATTTTCATACATATGAACGCGCCAGGCCGAGATCGATTACCGCAAACAAATTGAAATGCCTGGGACCAAGAAGGCCTGCCGAGAGGAAAGCCGGGGAAAAAAAAAAAAAAAAAAAAGACTGTGTGGATCGAGGGGGGTGGTGGTGTGCATGTGTATGTGACTATGAATTTCTGAAAGTGTATAAGGAAGGCAGAATGCACTGATATGGATGGAAAGACACAAATCACTACCGCATACTGATTTTCTCCCTTCCTGAATACACACACACACACACACACACACCTCTATTATTTAGTGTCACGCATGAAAACCCATCTCATTCCAGTTGACGCCACGTTCCTTTTAACAGATATTACAGATGGGAGGTTATGAGCAAACTCACAGAAGTCCTGATGGCTTGCTGAACGATTAGTCTTCAAACAGGCCCTCTCCTTCTCTACTTTCTTTATCTTTCGGTCTGCACGAGTACCCACCACATACACACAATCAGCTTTCCATTCTCTCTCCCACTCTCTCGCTCTCATTAAACATACCATAAAGTAAATGTCCATGTCATTAGTCGTCTCCTGTATTAGTGCTGTCACTGACTCTTGACGGTCATTTTTGGCACTCATCTACAGCGCTAAATGCACCATTACTTTCTTTTCTCTTCACTTTTGGTTTCACTCACCCACAAAACAGCTAATTCCGCAACCCTATTCCCCTCTTTTAGCCAAGCAGAGTTGTCAATATTTACTCTTTAACACTCATCACTTCATGTAACATGTTTTGAGATTAGCAAGTGTTAGGAGTGTAATGTACTTTTTATGTTTTTAGCTATAATATGGCACATTGGATGCCAAATGTACGCATGAATATGTAAATATGAGCTAGATGCGTTTTATGTACTGTGCCACAATTTTAGATGGGAAAAAAGTAAAAGGACCTTAAAAACAGGCCATTCAGTTAACTTGGCAGTAACACGAGAGTGCACGATCATCAAGATGTAACATAGATATTTACTCCTCGTCAGTAACCATGCTTACATGAGACTTTTAATTTCTCTTCAATTCCAAATAATAGTCGATTGACCATGTAAACACCTCATTCCAAATTAAGTATTTATTCCAAATTAAACTTAATTCCAAATGAAGTGGCTGGTTTATTCTCATCTTAAAGCACAATTAAATAATTTCTCGACCATGTAAATCGAGGAATTGCAATCGAACGTACATATTCCAAGATGGCGACCCGGAGCGAGCCTTTGGCTTGAAGGAGACGATTTACTTATCGGCATCCAACACAAAGATGAATATTTTAATTCCAAATTACTTAATTTGGAATAACTTAATGCCAATTAAAAAAAAAAAAAACACCATGTAACTGTGGTCAGTATACTAGGAATATGGGTTATGAGATACAAGTCTTAATTCTGGATCCACATATGAAAACGCCATACTGATTTTAATTCACATGGAGAGTGAAAGTCTTAGTTTTAAAAATGTCTCTAATTCATCAGTTAAGACAAATATTTTGAAGACTCACGACTTTGTGGAATAGGCCAAGCTCACAGACAGCGCAGTGAAACAGAGGGAGAGTAATTAATTAGGCAGGTCAGAGACCAAGGCAAGCATTGGTGACCTTTGATAAAGCGCCACCGTTGCACCCAGATGGCCAAGCTGCTGCTCATACTGGGAGGGAGCTACCCTCGCAGACACACTGGGAAAGTCTGGAGACAGCCGCCTCGTATAACGCCGTCCTATTTCCCCCCCCCTTGGTCATGAAATAAGAAAAATAACATACGTGTTCAAGCTTTCTGTGCAACCGAGTACTGTTGGACAAAAATAATCTGGGAAGGTCTATGAGGTGATTAGGACCATTCCAGATCACAATCTCAAATCTTTTTATTGGGAACTTTAAACTACAAATAATTTAGAGAAAAAAAATAAGCACATAAAGTCAAATGGAGGAGATAAGAGTTTTTTATATGGCTGCAAATGGGCCAAAGTTAGGCATATTTTAAGATTTGAAGCCTGTTCAAAAACACAATAATCAAGATGTTCATTTATCTCCGATCCTAGCATAGCATGAATAGGGTGAATAGGGTGGGTTAAATGCAGACAAGTAATTTCCCCAAGAGGATCAATAAAGCATGATTTCTTTCTTTGCAAAAAAAAAATTAATTGTACACAAATCTTACGATCAAATAAAAACAGCAGAAGTAGCACATTTTAGGAGAAAACTAAAGACAATTCTGTGTAAATGTACAGGAAAAAAAAAATCTATTTGAGCATGTTAGGAGAACGCAGAGTGCATCCGAGGACAATGTTCCTTCAGCTTAACCGTCTCTGCGTTTCAGCTGATATCCAGTCACTTCTTTTATTCCTCTCTCCTCATTCTTACCCCATCCCCCCATCTTTTTTTTTTTACCAACACCACACTCGCTGAGCTGTCTGGGTGCCCTCACGCTTCAGTGCCTGGTGCTGCAGGCGTACTGAACGTCACTCTGCATTACACTTCACTGTATGTGCGTCTGTGTGTGTGTGTGTGTGTGTGTGTGTGTGTGTGAGAGTGTGTGTGTGTGTGTGTAAGAGAAACAAGAGAGTCAAACGGCACAATTGTGCATGCATGTGCAAAATGTGTGTCCATCTGTTTACAACAATGCTAAGAGCTACGTGCGTATACTACATGAGTAACATGTGTTAATCAGAGCTGACTAATGTACGACAGCGGCTGAGGGTAGATTCAGAAAAGGGTTTGTTTCTTTCATTGTGACACTCACCTTTGGG
This sequence comes from Salarias fasciatus, assembly GCF_902148845.1. Taxonomy (NCBI): domain Eukaryota; kingdom Metazoa; phylum Chordata; class Actinopteri; order Blenniiformes; family Blenniidae; genus Salarias; species Salarias fasciatus. The sequence goes on along the minus strand of NC_043750.1, from coordinate 12,472,107 downwards.
TTTCTGATCAGCAGCCTGCAGAAAAAGAAAGAAACTAACTTAAGAATTTAGAACACTGTAAATGTTTATCAATGATTTAAGAAAATACAGAGACAAAGACAAATGCATTTTCAGAGAAAGAAGCGTAGCAAAAAAAAAAAAAAAAAAAAAACCCTGACATTTACCTTTTTCTGAGCGACGTCCTTCTTGGTCTTTTCTTCTTGTTTTTTCTTTTTATTTTCTTCCATCAAATGGTTCTCTTTCTTTTGTTGCTAGCTTCTCTCAGCTGTGGAAAAAGAAAAGAAAAGAGAAATGAGCAAAAGAAAAGAGGCAATAAGGAGTAAACAAATCGCTGAGTGTTCTGCTGTTTTTGTGCAAACATTATGCAGGTCAAGAAGAATGAGGCAACCAGCAAGCTTCATACATGAGTGTGGAACAACAAGCTATAAGTTTTATTTAGATTGATTTTAGAGATGAAGAGGTGAGCACTTCTGGGCTGGACATTTTCAAGTATTGGTGAATTGTTTCATTGATTTAAAAAAAATAGCTAATGGAATCATGCCAGTCCTGTAGATAAAGTCTAAACAGATAAAACGTGTTGATAAAAGTGGACAGAAGGAAAAACAAAGTAAGGTTAGAATTGTTCCAGTGTGCAGTAATGTGAGAAATAGATCTGGCAGAGGCACAGGCACAGGAAGGAAGTGTCACACAGACGAAATACAACAGATAGAATCAAAAATACCAACAAATTGAAGAAATATCTCTCTTCATAGTGGGTCTATAGTTTGAACCAAACAATAAAAAAGTAATGGTGGATTATTATTGGTAGAAAGGTCCATTCTGAAGGTGTCCTTCCTCCAGGGAAGGCAATTACCAATTTTCACTCCAGAAATGAGTTAAATATGAAGTTTGCCCGGGGTGCCCAAATGCCTTCAGAGAGCTCCACGATATTCATGCACATCCACACCGCATGAAAAGGAGAAATAGCAGAATTTTATGTAAAAGAGTTCACGAGGGCATGCACATTGCATATAAACATGCCATGTCAAAACCTGAGCGTACTCGCTAAGTTAAAAAAAAAAAATCTTTCCACCCAGTCAACACTTTGAGCACCAGTCACAGTAGAAACTTCTGAGGAGCCCCTTACACCCAAGATCACAAACTAAATCAGATAAGATGCAAGAAGAGACTTCAGTTAAGAAAAAAGGGGAAAAAAGCAAAGGAAGAATGATAGTGTGGACTGTGAAAATGAAGGGCAACATGAAAGCAAAAGTTTAATGATAGCTACAAATGGCAAGGACATAAAAAGGCAAAGATTGAAGTAAAACCGAAAACTGACAGAATAGGGAATAGGACACAATGTCTTTTCACAAAGATCGGATTCCAATGGGCGTGAGTTAAACTAGCAAGATAGAAAACTGGAGGGCCAGGGGGAAACAGAGTACTTCATTTCAGCCTGTATTTCCTTTGGCTCAGCTACGGTAAAAACTCCTGGAAACTATTAGAGACCTGAGCTGGGAAACAGCGACTCAGTGTGAATGTGTTTAGTCTGCACCAAGTACAAAGGAATACTAATCTATATAACAGAAAGATGCCACATGAGATCATTGATGCCCCGCGCCCTAAAATGCTTTTCAAACATCCAAGTCAATCTAAAATAAATACTCTTTTATTGGCAAGCAGCTAACATAAATGTATATCCACACATGCCTGCCTTGTTACAGTCTGACACGCTTCATCATTGTGGGCTGTGGCTCTTTCAAAAACAATCATTCAAATGAAATCTGTTGCAAGACTAATAACAGTTTTATGGGGCTATCAGAGTATAGAAATTGTGAGATTATTATCTCCACTAACGATTGTGATTATTATAAACTAGTGATGCAGTCTAAAACTGTGAAGGATCATCAAGACAGCTGTCCAGCAAACTTTGCTTGGTTCAAGTTCATCACAGGTGAGAATTTGTTTTGAGCTGCGTCTCAGCTTCCAGAGCCCTCGAGGCGACGAGGTTGTGCTCCTCTGAAGACCAAACCCACATGATTTATTGAAGCAATAGTTAGATTAATAATGAAATTCATTATGTGAAGGTCTAATATTGATTAATGCAAACTGTCACTGACAAGTGCACAAAATATAAAAATGTGCCTTACACAGAGTCGAGATATGAATCAAAATCTGAATATGTGAATGAATCATAATGTTCATAACAGAAGATTAATGGAAGGCCTGCCTCCCACTGTGCTGCCCACTGGCAGGGGGAGGGAGCTGTCAATCAAGGAGACAGCAAAGGCAGTCTGATGCTGCAGTAGCGTCTATATGGCAGAAGAGAAAAAGACAAATCACATAAAGGTTAGAGATGGCTAGAGAAGCAGGAATGGCAGAAGAGTAGTGGCCACTGTTAAAAGAAGTCATATCTGCATTCATTTTTTTTTACTTCCTCTAATCTGGATTTTCAGATCCTCATTTCCTGTCCCCCCTCCACTGCTCTCTGCTTTACATTCAAACACACTCACAGTTCTATTTTTCATCCTGACTGTGTCATTGTGCTATCTCAGCAGCTTCGCCAGGGCTGTCCCCAGGTAATAAATAGGAGTTCGAATTATGTGTGGTTGGGTGTGTGTTTGCATGCATACCTATTACCATATGCAGTCTGTGTATCACCTGTATTAAATCGTATCTGGAGAAACTTACTTTCAATTCATTCTTGAGAATTTTTAACCACCTGAAACGAGACAATACATTCCCTCAACTACAACACATAACCAACTCTAAAACAAGCTAATCTGACACCGTTATCAGTGAATGAAAACTCAAAGTGACGGGACTCTGGCACAGAGAAAGATACACAAAGTGTGAGTAAGTAGAGAGTAGCTTTGAGATCAGTGTCAGATTTTTCTTTCATCATCTGGATAGAGCGTATGTCTTCACAGCAGACTGTGTCCTACTGTTACACTCATCCTTTTACCCTTGAAATGATGTTGGAGCGACTGTATCTAGTCACTGGTGTTGCTCTCACAAAGAGGCTTTGAGAAATTGGGTCAGGGACAAAAATACTATGACAAAACAACCACACAAGGCTGTAACGCTGTCCCAATTTCCCTGGTCCATCCTGCCAATACACTATGGAACCATTTTAATGTTTTCATCACTGAGACAGTATAGCTGGAAATGAGCCAAAGAGTAAAACTGCTGCGTGAAATAAGAGAGTGGCCAGTTGTCTTTTAAGCTGATGTAGTCGGTGCCAAAGTTAGCTTCACTGCTGACCTCTGTTGCCCTCACATCTACCCGTACCTGCCTCTCTGCCTCTCTCTCTGGCGCTGCCTCAGTACTGCTGACACGGGCGCTTTCTCTGAAGTGACCCTGGGTCGTTGCTGTGCTGCCTTTCAGCATCAGGTTCACCCTCAGCGGCAGAATGACACTGCAATTAGGCAAATTTAATGTCCTGTTTTGAGGTTACTGACCTACAAGGCTTGTGTGCCTTATTCAATCTATTCATATATTAAAGGCACCAAGATTAACATTGTCAATGTGACATGGCTCATAAAATTGGCTGGACGTTATTTCTTGAAATGCGTGGAAAAGTACATATTGGCAACATTTTTTATTAAGGCTGGTGAGAAAAAGAGACAAGTGCAAGTTTGGCCTAATCACAACTTTAGATAGAATGAGCAAAAATACTTAATTCTTGGGCAAGTGTCAAAACAAAATCACATTTTGCAATACATTTCTACGTGTACTAAATACACAATTTAATTCCCATAAGATGCAAAGCATTTTTTAAATGTTGATGCGCCTTTTCAATTTGAACCCTAATTCCACTAATTTAAACTAATGATCCTACATTGTCTGGGAGGCTTTTGTTATGAACTGACAAGAGCAAAATTCCAAATCTCAGCAAATCGAGGTCCCTGAAAAACTGCCAAGATCTGACACAGTGAAGCAGGATTTTCTCATATGCTGAACAAAACAGTTCTATACTTGGGGATGTGGGGCTAAGCTGCAGAGAAGGAGATGAGACAACAGAAATGCACTGTACAGGCTAGAAACTCAGAGCACACACGAGCCCCACATGAAAAAAAAAAAAACACAGACACACACAGGGAAGCAGTCTGTCTGATGCCTGTCTTCCTCCACGAGGGATGCAGAGAAGAGGGAGGTGGGAGTAGGAAGGGAGGGCAGGCGGAGGATGAAAGCAGACACAGAGCAATACCAATTAAGAACGACAGCCGCCGGAGAACCAGACAGGGCGCAGAGAGAAAGGAGAAAGACTGTGTTGGAAGAGGGTAAAGACAGAAGGAATCCTCACTGGAGACACGGAGGAGTTGGAAACAAAACTGAACGAAACACCGCTGAGACTGGCGGACGAGGAGCGACAGGATGACATGGAGGTGGGAGGCTAAAGTATCCATTCACCTTGAAGACGGGTGTCTGGAGACTCAAGGGGGAAAAAAAAACGAGGGGTGAGGGGAAGAAAATAGTGTAAGGGTGGTAGGGATTGAGAATGGGGGGTGCTACTGTGAAGACCCAGGAAGATAAGACAAAGGAGTAGTGGCATAGAGAGAGAGAGAGAGAGAGAGAGAGAGAGAGAGAGAGAGAGAGAGAGAGAGAGAGAGAGAGAGAGAGAGAAAACTTCAAAAGGAAAAGAAGTCCAATGAAAACATTCAGCTTCATGTGTTCGCACCAGCTGTCAGACCAACTGCAGACAAAACATCACTCGCAAAGGAGGAGGAAGAGGAAGAGGAAAGGACTTTCCTCTTTCAGCACCAAAAGTAATATGGTCAGACTGTGACCACAGAATGTGGTAAATCTACTCTCTACCACTGTTACCATTCAGCAAGCCACCCATTCCTGTGGCATTACAGAAGCCACAGGATTCTCCTGAGCCTCATTACATGGAACATTACGGGCAGCCCTTACCTGGGGAATAATACCTCAATACCTGCTACTGCTGCAAAAGACCTTAGCTACTCTCCACAAACGGGTGTGGGTGTGGATTTGTGTTTACTCAACCTGAACGGCTTGTGGAAAACAAGCCAGTAAATTCCACAGTTGATAAGCAGTCATAACAATGTAGGTATGTTTCTCTTTCCCTCAGACACAGAAATAGCCTCAGTGGCCACTTGGTTTGTAAGCAATCTGTGCATCCGAGCTTTGCTTCAAGAAGGTGGAGATAGCAGCTTGTGAAAACAGACAATACACTTTATTGCTACTAGACTGGACCCTGCTCAGTGAATCGTGGCAAAAAATACACTTGGTTGGCAAAATCCGCAGACACAGGACTGGCTGACTATGAACAGGTGGGTGTAGCGCAGAGATGAAGGGGGGGGGGGGGTTTGCAAGACAGAGAAAAAAGTCAAAGAATCAGATAGTAGGATAGTCTGAGCTGTGCTATAAATAACAGCTTTGAGGTTTGCCTCCAGAAAATTAGCTTGCAGTGTCTTGGCTGCTGCCTCTGCCAAGTCAATATGAAACTTTAGCATAGTGGCAGCTCATTAAATACAAAAACAGCACAACGCACAAGACCAAGCATGCCTGCTCCCCGCCATCACCACAGCTAAGGCGAAGAGAATTCAAGAAAAAGCTGTCAAGCTGACTGTGCTGGTATACATGCACACCTTCTTTCATGAGTGCTTTCTGCTCATTTCTATAAAAGTATGTATACATCCTCATGCACTTGACAAGACTTTGTTGTGCCCACTCCGCAAGCCAATAAAGGTATGCCTCAGTAGTGACACACCAACACTGATCAACACTTCTTTGGTTTGTAACCTGTAAAAGGCTTTAAATAACAATAACAAGTGTAATGCTCTAGTTTTTCAAGGGTTTAAACCTCACAAGTCTATAGGCTGCCAGATACACACAATGATAAACAAACTAAGACTCTGTATTCTTTTATATGCAATCTTGAAATGACGCATTGTCAAACTTTTTAGAGGCTCTCAAAATAGAAAATAAGAGACATTGAGAAACGAGGATGTACGGCCTCATTCATTGTCTGGTCCCTCAATACACATCAATCTTAAATCTTCTGAATCAGATTCACACATAAAAACACTTTCAAAACCTTTTAGGCTGCCTTGCAAATGGGACACTGTGCCCACATGATACTATTCCCATTTCTGGAAGACAAATATCAAAATTTACCACATTAGAAAAAACTAAATATCAAATGATTTGCTTCATCTGTACACTGACTCTTCTTCCTCTTTATTATATGTTATATTAATGAATGATAAATATAGCAAAGGAAACTAGTGAAGCTCAAAGGCTGCATTTTGTGCTCGCCTAAAAATTATGAGGTCTTGTGGAGGTAGAGAAGAACCTGGTGTGAGAATGGTCTTTTACTTTATTTCATTTTCAGAAGCTGCACAGCCTGTCCTCAGAGGCACCATCAAGCTGTTTAAAACCATAACAGCCAGTCTGAATCAAATGACAAATACCCATTCAACAAATCTAAACAGTGAACAGACAGGCCATGCAACATTCTGTATTCTAAGGATGACAATCAAGTGAAATACCTAATCCTTGCCTAAATTTTAACATGAAACCAAAAACCAAGTGGAACCTTCAAACCATCCCTCAAAAATGTGTCCAAAATTTCTCCACTGGCCAAAACATCCCATATTCCCAAGGTGTAAATCTCAGTCTCATCAAAATACAGCTGTCACACCACAAACACACAATGTCAATCAGTTTTGTGGCTGTCAACAGTGTCAACAGAGACTGAAAGACAGATAGAATTTAAGTGCTGAGATTATCTCTGAAGGGGGCAAGCCAAAAGGTAGGGGAAAAAGCGTAGATGGATGGGACGACAGAGGATTTACAAAAATTCAATAATACATCGTCAAGATGAGAAGATAGCAGAGGGATGAACCTTTTATTTTAAATCACTACTCAGCAGATAAGCATTGTAATTAGAGCTTCAAATACTAAAAAAAACTAATGCTGCTTTTAAGTTTCAAAACATCTATAAAGCAAATACATCACATGCCCAATAGCTTACATGCCCTAATTTTCACTGTTCACAGATACCCTGTTATCAAAGATCAAGCACACCAAGCCGCATTGAAATATCTCATGAATTGTTCTGAATAAACCATTTCTGTGAACAACTTTTTGTGTGTGTTTTTTTTAAATGATCTCTAATGAATGAAAAACAGTGAGTGGAAACACTCGAATTTCATTGACAGTACTCGAGTTGATGGACAATTCAGTCAAACAGTTGATCTAAGCTTACTTGCCTAAGCAGTGACCCCAGCACAGGAACAGGCAGCACATGCTAGTGCTATTTACATAGCCTTAACGGAGAGCTTTGGAACCGCCGTAGGGCCTAAGTCTTGTTACATAATGCGCAAGGCTGTCTAATGTTGGTTGGGAAAGGAGAACATTGTGGGTTGCATGTCCTGCATATTCTGTCAGTTTCCATGTGACCGCCATCTCCTGCTCTCCCCAATTAGCCAACATAGAGCAGGGGGAAGAACGGAGGCCCTCACCAAGCCCCAGCACATTGTACATTCTCCTGGACCCCCGCCAAGACTCACAGGCAGCGGCTCGCCGGGTTCAGCTACTCCCCACCTCCCCCTATCCCGTCCTGGCTTACCCCTGGTGGGCCCCCTAAGCCCCGGCCCCCTCTATTGGCATAAAACGTAGACGGGGGGGGGGGGAGATCCAGACTGTGTATGCAGGACTACTTGTTACAAGCAAATACCTGTGCCAAATGCTGGGTACTTTGTTTTGTTGCAGACATTCATCCACTAAATCATACTACAACCATTTCAGGCTTCTCAGCCTCCTATTAAAACTACTGCCAGAACAGGGCCAAGACTCACTCCTCCTATTGTGGGTTTACACACACAAACACTCATCATTTAGTACGATGGTCACCACAAGCACAATGGCCTGGCAAACCTTTATTTTGTCCCCATTGACATCAAAATAGCAATAGACAGAGCAGACGAAGAAGGTAATGTTTGTGCCAGCCAATCCAGCCGATTCTACTGTCAAAATTTCTCTACTGGAGCAGCACCCTGCGGTGGTGTTAAGCATATTATCTTCTAGGGTCCTGTTTCCACCTGGCATTAAAATGTGTCTTGGATTATCAACACAACACAAGTGACGAGCCCTAAAGACAAGCGGGAACAGGCAACAATGCATATTCACTCAAACCACTTCCTGAGGTGGTCTGGCACACATATGATCACATATGTTTATTAGCGGGAACAATATGAATCTTGAATGTACCATGGGACAGCGGCGTAGCCAGAAAATACGTCGCACGTCACCAGTGGCGGCTGGTGGTAAATTTCATAGTTGGGGTGCTTGATCATTCAATTTCAGCCAATATTCTGAGTGTTAACTTAAATATAGTGTATTTATAAACCAGATAGCTAAGCAGTGTGAAATTCACCCTGAGCGGCAGCCATCAAACAGCGCTGGTTGGTTTAATTTTATGTAATTCATTTCAATGGAATCACTATTAAAATCTGCCTCCCTGGGGCGATTTGTCCGACGCCCCAAGCTCTGATGCTCACTGCTGTGCTGTGCACTGGAGCGGTGAACTAGGTGATGTTAAAGGGTTATTGGATGAAACATGAAACAGCTAGCCAGGTACGCATGATATGGACAAGTGGAAACACCACTGCGTCTGGCCTTGCTACGTGTGCACGACTCACCCAAGACGAAGAATAGGCAACACCAGCACAACTCAAAGGGATTTACAATTGCCAACACAAAACCAGTTTTCAGTATCAGGAATGGGAATGAATTGAGTCAATGTCTTACTGAAAATAAATCTGAACAGACGAGACAATAGTGACACAGGAAAGGCAGTGCTAGTTCCACTTAACCTTGTAGTAAAAAAAAGTCTAATGGTAGCAATGTTATGGTAAGACCCTTGTTTTATTTTGTCTGTAAGGGGTCAGACAAGGGAAGGCAAGCCTTGGGTTTCCTCTTAAATAAATGATACTGCCCCTTCAGTGATAAGGGGTTGCAGATTGAGTTACTGCCAGGATATGTCCTTGTGGCTTTGTTATTATACACTCTAATCAAAACAGTGTCGAGATGCCAACAGCCTAGAGCCTGGTGAGATCCAAAGCCAAGATGGGTTATGGGTTTCCTGCTAGTGTGATGCCAAAATGACAAAAGTCATCATATAATTCATGCAGTCTGGGCCACAGGGAGAGACTGTGAGAGTAATATCAAAAACATCAAGATTAAGATAATTTACAATTCTGAAATGTTTCATCTGCATTTTCTGGACAGGTTTAGGGGCAGGCAGCAGATATTTCCCTGGCCTATACTGATAGAATATCTGTTCTTAAGAGATTATCTACTAACCTATATATAGGCTGTACCTGCCTCAGTGTGGGTTATCTTCAATGATTTGATTTACTCTCACTTATAACTTAAAACTACAAAGCTGGAGCACTTTCTAGAACTGCTTTTCGTAAGAACTGAGAGGAAACACTGACATCCATGTTGTATTGTGACATGTCTCACATAAGTAACCTAACCGTTGGTGCTCTAATGTAACAGACCTCCACATTTGCACTGGTGATCTTCAGACGGGCCACCTGCTGTGGGTTTAGCCTGCTGCTTGAGCAGTTGTTTGGCCATCTATGATGCTCTCATGAAAAATACGGTTTCCTATTGACATGTTTTACTCTCCTTTCTGTTTATCAAGTTGTTCTGTGCATATCAGATTAGCCCCGCAATATCTTTCTACAGACATCTCCCGGCATTCTTGTCAGCTCTATGGATGTGTATGTGTGGAAAAGAGGACCCTGGACCTTGGGTCAGAGCACAGCCCTGTGTGTGAGTCAGTTGGGTTTTTAGGGCATGTAAGAGGCAGCCCTCCACCTGATTAACAACTGTGTGGCATTAGCTAGTTGTCAGTTTTAACCTCGATGCGATGGACACAGCCCCATGGCACGAGCGACAATGGTCATAACACACATTCGTAACACCACATTTACATTCCAAGACAGAGCAGACATTCTCCCAATCATCTGCAGAGACAGCATGCCCTCCACACACAAATAGAATGCTCTCCATCCTATTGCAAATGCATGTGTGCCACTGCTGCTCGTGCACATTTTTCATTTCATCACCTCACTGGTGTGTGACGATAGAGATAAGACGGTGGTGACAGAGATGTCAGAGAGGGGGGGTATAAGGAAAAAGGGGTTTGAAATTGAACAGGAAATTATGTACTTCAATTAAGACACGAGGAGGAGATATTAAAAGCTATACTCCAGTGCCTGGGGATAGGATGCAGGAAAGGGGAACGCAATGGAAGGCGACAGTTCAATCAGACTCCCGGGCTTTTTCCACCGATCCAGGGGGAGGTGGAGGAAACAGAGACAGGACAGCTATGTTTAATAATGTACTTGGAATTAGTGTAGTGGAATGTACAACACTGTACAAGATACATGATGTGATAGAGTGATGTGGACGGCTACAGCCACAGCAATGGAAAAAATTTGGACTGAATTCAAGACTGCTTTTGTTACATAAAATAATACCTTCAACTTAAAACAGGGTGAAACAAACCTGGAGATTTTTTCTAAAAAATATATATACAATGTATCTCCCATAACATGACTCCACTATCCAGCAATCAAAAACTAGTAATACAAAATCATTGCCGTCTCAAAACTTCAGAGGGAGCCAGCTGAAGAAAACATCACATTACGCTCTCACATGTACAGAGTGTGTCCAAGTGTACTCCTCCAATCATGAAAGAGCTGTGATATAACACACAAGTTCCCAACATTTTTCAAGGATTTTCAAACAGACATAACAAACCAGGGTATTTACCAAGAGACATACTGAATATCCGAGAGCAGTGAATCGCTGCGTTTTTTAAGGTTTGTGACGATTTACAATATTGTGATGAAATCGCGCCACATTTAACTATTAATGGGTGTTCTGCGATGTGGCACCAGCAGCATGGTTGTTAACCGGGCTCGATGTCAACAGATAAATACATCCCATGCAGTGCAGGCGAACACTTACATTATCTTTATGTTTTTTTGTTTTTTGGTATGTAATCCAATGAATGTGCACAATTTGTTACATGATGTGCCATTTGTAAGGCGTCAAAGGCTTAGTGAAAGGATGTCAAACTTACCTTGCGTTAATCACAGCTTTGGCAGCTTTCAGTCAAAAGTCGATGCATGGCAGAGCAAAAAATATGCAGAAAATCATTCTCCGGTGTCTTTTTCTAAAGTTACCCGTAAAAAGAGGTGGAGCAGAGATTTAGTCTCAATTAAAGTCAGACTTGGTAAGATAAGCCGACTGCTGCTGAAGCAGCTTGGTGACAAGGAACCGAGGTAAACAACGGCTACACAGCCAGATATACACACAGCAAGTACGGTAATTATGCTTTCAGCAAGAAAGAAATTTCAAATATATATGCGGTGAAATTAAATTCGCCCAAAAAACACTTAGTTAAAACGTCACGATATAACGGGGGGCGGGGAAGGGGACGAAGCACCACTAATAACAAAAACAAAAAAACAAACCAACACGAATGACTTTTAAAAGCAGCTAAATTATGTAAAATAGCGTTAGCTGGTTGGCGTCCTAAAGTCGTCGACCGTGTCGAGGTTTTTTCGAACCAGAGAAATCAGGCAAAAAAAAAAAAAAAAAATCGCCGATCAGTTCTCGCGGAGCAAGCCGACGGCCGCCAGCCAGCCAACTTGTTTTAAAGTGCAAAAGAAATGTTTTTTTCTCCGTTTGTTTAAGTCGCCGATTGGACGACTAGCGACGGGCTGGCTACCGCGAAAGCAGAGTTGGTAGCGACTCCGGGGAAATACATTCTGTGTGGATCCAGACAGCGGAGCGGACACTCATGGTGGGCGTTCAGGGAGCTCTCGTTGACAGTGGTCTCGCAGCCATTTTGTTCAAACTAACAACACTGCAGCAGTCTGCCTCTCCTCCTCCCGGGGAGCGCCCACATCAGGAAGTGACTCCCGATACGTCACACGCGGCCAACCACAGCGCGAGACGGTAACTCCGCCCACCGGCCTAAGCTCCGCCCCCCACCTCCAGCTCTCCAAAACCTCCGAGCGGCCACTGAGGCTGGACAGAAGGGAAAAAAAACAGGACGGGAGGCAGGAGGAGGCTCGTGATTCCAGCAGCGTGCAGGAAACACCGTGTGCTTTAAAAAAAGAAACAAACGTCGTACTGTTGAAGAAACAGAGGAGGAAGTACAGAAAAAAGTACAGCCACTTAAAAAGAACTCTCCTCAGACTCTGATTGATGGATTTCTTTAGCAGAAGAGATTTAGTAGAAGAGATCTACTTAAAACAGCATTCCTCAGACAAACGTGGGGGTATTTCTAAAAATGGAGGTTTGTTGATATAAAATAGGATTTGACGTGGAGCTTCAACCATTGTGCTGCAACATCCATCACCCCCAGTATTCAACAGGCTTCTGACTTGCTTTGACACACACAACCTGTAATTTTGAAAAAAAAAACCAACCTTTTAAAGTACGTATATAATGTTTGCACATATGACCCACACAAAAATGTGTACCAGACCTTAATATCAATAATTTATACAGAATGCATATGGTATAAATAAATGCAGATCTAAAACTGGGGGTGTATCAGCAGCAACTCAGCCTGGTGCTAACCTCAAATAATATGGGTGAAACAGGGAATTCCCTGGGCAAGTTAATTTAACCAATCGCAGCACAAACACAGAGATGGATGGATGACAACCACTCACACAGATATTTTGGCATGGGGCCAATTTAGAGGCACCAATTAACCCAACATGCATGTCTTTAGATTGTTAGAGGAAGTCGGAGTACTCGGAGAAAACCCACGCAGGCTTGTGTGGGAGATTTAGGAAGTGAGGGATTGGCAAAGGATAAACTGTAGTCTTTGGTTGAAGGCAGGAATGCTCAGTTTGACATGTCAGCTATCCTGACTGAACCTCATGATAGCACAAGTATACCACCATGCCTGTATAAAATTACAATTCCATGTGCATTCACAGTGGCTGACACTTTATATCTTCTTTTTGAAAACCGGCAAGTCATTGTTAAGGTTTTAGTGTGCACAGCCATTTTTTTCCAGTTCATTATCATCACTTGCATCTGTTTTTAGTGAAAAGAGTCCCGCTAAAAGAAAGAGCATCAGATGTCTAGACAAGATGGAGGAACTTGTTCCTCAAGAGTTGGATGGCTGACCAATACTGAAAGTACAGGAGATCTGAAAGTCCAAAAAAACAGCAACTACAACTCTTCATTCACTCCTTCAGGTCATGACATTAGCATACAAGTAGTGCACAGAAATATAATAATTACGATTTGCTTTTTTTTCCCCCCGACAATGCCTGGCATTTTGATTTAACATCTAATTTGGAGACGAATGTCATGACAGCTCATCAATGTGAGCAACATTTTACCAGTGCATATGCAAAGTAAAGAACCTTTTATGTTTGAATATAATGTAATAAGTACAACATGTTGTGAAAACTACTTTAGAGTTAATAAAGTTTTATTATGATTCCACATGGCGATACAATAAAACTTAATGCAGCAGGTCAGTTGCAGTACATACAGTATCAAGTACAGAAGTCAAGAAACAGCATCAGTATTTATCAAGTTGTTCCATAAATGACACACGCATAGCTTATTACAGAGGTAAGTACTAATCACAGACGATACTAAAGGTATATAAGTGAAATGGTAAAAAAACAGCAGACTGTACTCAAGAAAAATAATAAAGAATATAATGTATTCAGTGAAGAAAACTGTACTTGAATGCTATTTGATCGCAAGCTTCTTGTGGTATAAATACAGAGTAGAATATATTGCCATACTTAGTGTGACTCGATATAAAAACTGTGACAAAAAAGCTTATGGATAAGATTCACCTAAATCTTTGAGCGTTTGGTATTTCCATCATTGACCTTATTCAAATGATCGAAATGCCTTTTAAAGGGCCTACCCCGGTTTGGGTTTTTTCTGGTTTTTTTTTTTTTTGCCCAAGATGACCTTTGTAAGAATCTCTTCATCACATGATGTCAAAAAACAAAATTTCTGGGCTATTCACAACATGATGGATGAGGTCACCCTTGGGCAACCTGAACAGCGATTGCAGCCGTCTCAGAAAGAATACGTGGCCCCTGTCCATTCTCTGCAGTCCTTTCTCATGGAAATGACCGCTCCATACACACATGCACACACGCACGCACGTAAACACATACGCACGCCCGCACGCATGCACACACACGCACAGTGTGGTGGGAACAGGTCAGGAATGCTTTCCACAAAGAGGAGAGCTGACCAGTGAGAACACTCCTATACATTGCTGGGAGAGACTGCTAATGAGAAAGCCAGGGGCCCTGGCCAAAACTTTTTTTTTTTTTCTCCTTTTCAAGGCAATATGCCCAGAGCTATTAAAACAGCAAGCTTCAACTGAATGGAGAAAGCAGATGTTCCTTAGTCAGGGTTAAGAGAGGTGAGAGCAGAGGGAAATGCCTTTGGAAACGCGATCAGGGATATTTACTTCACTGTGACTAATACAGTGAAAATTCAGGACTTTGCTGTTCAGGCAGGCTGCATAAATAAACTGCCACGGCTGTAGATTTTGTCTCAGAGTTAATTGAACGTGCCTCCTTGAAACATCAATTCAGTGATTTAACAGATGACATTCACACTGAAACACGTTAACTTGCTTATAGCTTAAGTCAGACGAGTTGTGAAAGCGGGACCTGGAAATGCGTGCGCTCCAACGGGCAACCGAGACGAAATAACGGCAGTAGTTTGACAAAATCTTGACTATCAAAGACAAAACTGAATCCAGTGAGCACATGTTTGTATTAATGAAGTTGCATTGGTGGAAAAAAAAATGTGTTTGTGCAGATTAGTGCATGTGGGGGCGCACATGTGTATGAACGTGCACCCATCATGCTTTCTCGTGCACATCCTCTCTCCAGCTCATCACAGCTATTCCTTTAGGTGTCTCTTAGATGTTTCTTTGACTCTGCCAATTTCCCTAATTGCTTTCACATTTAAGCAGACTGCTGACAGAAGCGAGTCAATGCAAAAGGTCTGCCTGACATTCTGATAAGAAACAACCCGACTCAAGCTGTGGGACCGCAGTGGAGGCAATCGCTCACTCCTTCCCCTCCCAGACAATGCAATCTCTCTTCCTACCGCTCTCACCATTCTCTTCTTCTCCTCTCTGTATTTTTTCCAGTGTGCTCTCTGGCTTTTGTTTTAATTCCAGTCCAATCATGAGCTGCGTTCCGCATAAGGTTTTAATTTCAAGCCTGCCGCCAGACCGCCACACTCACATGCACACGTGCACACATTCACACAAGAATGCATGTGCATACACCAAAGCTCAGACTACAGGATACTACGCAGGCACACTCATTAGATTCGCGGCACAGATAGCTATACACACTTATGTTACATGGCTACATGCATATTTAATACATGCGCTCTGTGGTTACACAGTATTATTTGAATTTGCCCCCGTGAGATAAAGAATCTCCTCCGTGAAGCAATAGTCACACACGCTCATAAAGTGTAGTGACATCAGTGGTACAGCCAAGGAAAACTCCAACAAGTAGTCCTTTTCAGCGGAAGTCCAGTTCATTGGTTTTCAGAAACCAATTTTTAGCACAAAGAACTCCTCCACTTCTTCAAAAGTATTATCTCAGCATGTAATCTTGTGGAATTAACCAAGGAAACAAACTCTGGGTAATCTAACATCTCATGACAGCACTGAGTTGGGGGGGAAAAAAAACTACATAAGATTAAAATTCTTTTTTCCCGACACACTGCACTATAGAGGAAGACATTTCTGGCTTGATGTGTGATATGGAGAGGCTGTTGAGTCGAGGGTGTCAGTGTTTTGATAGTGATTATGAATACACAATCCTCCTTCAGAGTCTGGACTTTATGCATGTGAGTAATCAGAATGCAGACGGCGAGCTGCTGCCTCGCTCAAAGTGACATTTCCAAAGGCATGACTTGACATATGCAAAAGGACCGTCATGATGATAATTCTGACAGAGGAAGAAACCATCTCCTAACTACACATAAAAGCAGAATGCTGCACAGAGACTCTCCTCGCTCTGTTACTTCAAGGCAAAAAAAAAAAGAAATTTGCAAGTAGTAGCAAAGCGGCTGAGCTGAAACATTCATTGAGTTTTCTCCCTCTGATTAGCAACATGATTGAAGTGCCTATCCATTAAATAACAGTGCAGGCTGGCAAAATCCTGCTGAGTTGCTCATTGCTCATTTCTAAGGTCTGCAGCGTTGCAACGAGAGATAAGACATTCTGCAAGTAGCTGAAGGCATGGTAGTCCAGGAGAAGAGGAGGGATCCTTTTCATTAACTTTCATTAAGAATAAAGAGTGAATTACCCAGAACAGAGGAGGTCTGACACGTCCAAGTCATTAAGGTAGGGAAATGTACACACATTCAACACTACCCTGTACTAAAATATGCATGCATATACTAACTGTTCATGCAAACGGATGAGCTGTTAAAGTGTTCATAAAAACACACAAGTATATTGTTGCTCTGTTTGCCCGTGCTCAAACACAGTGCAGAAATTAGGCAACAAATGCCTGAAATCCCAAATGCACTGCTGTGTGTCTGTGGAGTATGTAATATATTATGATCTAAACACAAAAGCAGGGAGGAACTGTATGGAGCGGCCGTAAAGGGGTTAGCCACACTGAGTGCATGTTCACAGTACACAGCGCGTCTGTGTGTTTGTGTGCCTCCATATGTGTGTCCCGCACGGGCGGAGGGAGAGGCAGAGCGGAGCGGAGAGTATTGCAGTGCAGTAGGACAGCATTTCTGAGCTGTGGTAATTTCCCCCGAGACAAGCAGGCAGGTAAAGGCCAGCGAGAAAAGGGAGGGAGGGGCAGATGAAGGCTGGGATAGAGGGAAGAGGAGCGAGAGCGCGCATCGGCAAGCCGGTATGTCAGAGAATAATGAGGAATGATACAGCAGCGGTGGCAAAGAGGCCGTCAGATTTACACAATCAAATGCACATGGACTGCATTAACGGCATCTCAAGGTTGAATTCAGCAGCTTTCATTGTCAACACATTAATGTTAACGTTTCTATTTTCATTTCAAATGCCTTATCTTGTTAATGAGTGCTTCTGAACTGACTCATTGTTTTTGTAATGAATTCATCTATTAATTACAAGTGTGCCTTTTCCTGATGACCTTGCTTTATTTTCTTACAAGCTGCAAACCTTTTTATTAGCATACATTAAGCCCTGCTTATCTTTCATCCCCAATAGCTAATACGTCAAATTATCACCCGAGAAAAAAAAAAAAAACTGCATCAACCACAAAAGTGGCTTGTGTACAAAGGTTTGCTGGTGTGTGTGAGTGTGTGTGTGTGAATGTGTGTTTGTGGGTGAGCACCCTCAATTATTAGCCCTTTCCCCCTCCCTGCTTGCAAACTCATTACCAGCATATAAGACCTGCGTGGATTTTATGGTGTTTTGGGAACTGACTGGTTAATCAGATTTATTGCACACTTAAGCTTAATTGATTGCCTTTATGGATTCAAATGAATAATTAAGTATTAACAAGCCTAGTTTCTGTTTCATCACTCTGAAATGATGACAATGACCTACAAAAAGGGAAGGTAGCAGAAGCGTCAATCAAGAAAGGTAACTTCACAGTGTGTGTTTTTGGCCTTGGTCCTCTGTTTAGTAACTGATTATAATAACACCATGTATGGATAACAACAAAAACAATAACCTTAAAGCTTAAAGCCCTGATACAAAACATATTTTTCCACCTAATCTCAAGTATCATCCCTGTAAAACCTTAAGCAAGACATTTATCTTGCTTTCTGCAGCTATTTTAAAGGCCTCTCTCAGGGATGTTTGATGTTTCTACTCCCAATGAAGTCGTATAAGCTGCTCCACACGGGCAGTGAAAGGACAGACAGTGTATCTGGAGCAGGCCGACCCAAACAAAGACAACATATCCTGACCTTCAGATGATCTTCATCAGATCAATACTATCATCAGCACAGACAAGCGGTCACAGATTAACCCGGCCGTCCCCCAACTCAAACGGATGCCCGTGCACGCACACAATCGCACAACAACACACACCTTGGCCAGAATGAACCCCGCGTGTATCGATCGGTTTACACTGAATGACACACAGACGCACCGCGTGAGCACACGTGCTTGTTGACTTTAGTTTTCTCTGGCTGGCTGGTCTTGCATGGAGCGGTGAGTGGGAGGACGGATAACACGGTATTTGGGCGAGTCGAAGTGTGTGTGTGTGTGTCTGGAGCTGTATGAATCTGTACGAGGAGTGACTGCATCACCTGCAGCGTCACCATAACATGAATATGAAACAATAGAAACGCCATCTCAAAGCCACAAAACTGTTTCTATAACAAGAGGGCATCCGGTAGAAGTGCTTCTGTATTCACATGAACATCTGACATTAGAGAAAAGGGCACAATAAAGGCCATGTTCTCAGGACAATATCAGGTTCTACATCACATATCACTTCCCACATACACTATAACATCCACACATATTATTATCTGACCCCCTACCATACATGAACGCAAAATATGAGGCAACACAGTGAGCAAAACAACTAAATTGATATCTATGTGTCTGCCTGAAAGTGGCCACAAGGCAACTACCTTAATCTCACATGCAATGTAAATGTTGGTGGCATATCCACAGGCGAGAGTTGATATTTAGAAGTCCATTAACACAGGGTGGAGATGGGTTAATTCACTTTGTGTGGCTGGAGATCCAGGGGGAGTTTAAGGGCATACAAAGAAGAGGAAGGAGGGAGAGAGATAGTGATTTGAATGGGAAGAGGAGAAAAAGAAAAGAGGGCAATGTGTTAAAAAAAAAAAGGGGGGGAAAGAGAGAAAAGGAAGAATGCAAATGAATGTGGAGAGAGGCGGATGTGCATGCGAGGCGGGGAGGGGGGTGGGGTGTGTGGGCATGGTGGTAGGGGAGAGTGAGGTGGTGGCGGTGGAGGTGGGGGTTTGTTGTGAGCACTGCTGCCTGCTATCATCCGCCTGAGCCTGGGCGTCAGTTTGATTAATGCCGCTTTCCTCCAGCTGACCTCCAAGGTCACTGGAATAGTGGGTATTCAGCCTCTCCCATTCGCAGCCGCACCGGAGGGAGGGTAACAGCCGTATAATACGCTCCTTCAGAGTTCCCTCTGTTTTTCCTGTTTTCACTTTTTTTTTTTTTTTTTTGCTGTCTGTCCCTCATTTAAAGCTGTGTGTGTGTGTGTGTGTCGCTCTTCTGTCTCCCGCTCTTTCTCTCCCCTTGATGTGTCCTTCCTCTCTTCTGACATTCTCATCCCCATCCATCTCTTTCTCTCTGCTGCCATTTCTCTTTCTCTCTGACTCTTCTGCTCTCGCCATCAGCGCGCTCTAATCTGAAATGCAATCAAAAGTGGCAAAAAAAATGCAATGTGTCCGAAGATGCTGGAGCGAGGTGGGGGGGAGGAAGCAGGCATGCAAAGGTCTATTAGGACACAGAATGAGTTTAGATCAACACACACACTCACACACACACCATTCGCTCTGCTCACAGACAGACTGCCAAGGTGAAGGCACATGAATAGAGTTGTCCCACACTAATAGACACTTGGCACCGACACACTTCCTCTGGCTGAGAAGCTTGGAGCAAATGCTTCCTACTGTGCCAACCAGGATTTTCTGGCATGAACCTGACACGAGGGGAGTTACGTACGTACATACAAATCACTGTAAAGAGAGAAAGGACACAAGGCCAGAAGAATAGATGTTTTTTTTTTTTCCAGTGGTAACTATGTTTTCAGGTATTGTCATTGTTGTATCACGTTAGAAAACATATTTTCCAGTCGCTGTTGCTTGACAACAATTGAAAGTTTGTGTAGCAGAGGACTGTGGGCAGTAATTGCCAGCACAGGACACGTAACGTGTGTATCTGTGTGCGTGAAGCTGTGTCCAAACCAACAACACCTCCTGCTTCATGGCAGTGGGAACAGTGAACTGGCGCAGTCGGGAGTCCTGAAGCACAGCCCTCTGGCAGGTGGATTTTCCCCTGAACACACTTCTAGTTAGTATTTTAAACTATTATAACAGTGTTCAGGTGGATGTATTACTCAGCCTAAACCTCTGGATGATATTTCACCAGTACCTGCAGCAATACCACAACACAGAGAGAGCTGTGGTGACGTTTTTGTTTTTGGACCTCATTTCTATTATTGGTTTGTATAAGCAACTTAAAACTAATTGTATATAGATTGTATTTGTAATTACGGTATACACTGTTTTGTTACTATTTAGTTAAAAAGATTAATTAAATTTTGTAATGACCCCTGTTGTGGATGATCATTACTTTCTAAAAAAAAATATTAAAGTGAATCAGAAAAGTTAAAGAAGTACCTTAATTTCAAAACAGGATATTTATCAGTGCTATTTATATATTTAGAACAGGTGTCTTCAACACGTTACATGTTAGGGTGAATGATTCAGTCAACTGGTTTAAATTTCCATCCAATCAAAATAACAGATGTGCCGTCGATTCCCAAAATAAAAAGATTCTCAACTCAGTGTCAAACCAACATTTACACTGTGCTACAAGTAAACATATTCAGGAGCATGCATAAGCTAGTGGATGGTCTTTTTTGAGTTTTTATACATGAGTGGTCTGTTTTGATCTTTTTTAAGGATGGAAATGCATACGTGTATTTTTTGACACCGTGCCATTTTGTAAAATTGAAAAAACTCAAATATTTAAAAATAAAATGTGCACATGCATGTGAAGGTAAAATACAGTATATGTGCTCTGTAATCCTATCTCTGTAGACTATCTGGTAAGGAGTATTTACTTCTTTATGGAATTCAATCACGTGGATAAATTTTACTAAACATGAAAAGCACAAGATAAAAGACTGGAGGTCCCCATCTCAAAGAAGAAAAACTGAAAGATTAAAAGCATCTTGCCAGGCTGAATGGAGCGTTAAGTTTGTATTTACTATTCCAATGAAATTAAAGTATGTAAAATAGAAAAAAAAAAGCATTTCATTCACAGGAACAGAGGTCTGGACTCACACTGGGGTCTACTATTTAGTCTCATTTGACTCAGTAGGCTCCTGTTTAATTGTGATGGCTTCGAAATATTTTGCAAGACCCTAATTGATGTTAGAATAAGCAAAATATTTGAAGAAATGTAATGAAAGACTCTTTGACTGGCAGATATGGAATTGCTTACAAAATGAATATCTTCTATCCATCTATTGCCAGGTTGATTCCTGCATATTTAATTCTTGAAGCAGCAGGTGAAAACAGGACTTTCAATTTCTTGTTTAATGATGCATATGCACACAAAATGACTTTGAATCATTTTCAGGCCTTTACATTAATTCATCACACATTATTATTGATAAATGCATGCTTATTACAAACCTCGTTGTTTCTTGATTGAACGCTGCTCCTGAGAGATAGCTCTTTCCTTAATATGCTCTGTTTGGGACTAATGGTATTTTGGATACGTTATTATACTTGGGGGTGGGGGGGATAAATTGGGTCTGGTGTGTAAGGTTCTACATCAGACCAAATTTTGTCCTGTGAATGTAAAATTGAAGATTGCAGAAGCAAGGGAGCAGCTCTCTGCCTGCTTAGTTAGATATCTTGTAAAATGTCTATAAAATCAGGGATTATCTTGAACAGCTCTTTTCACTCTAAGCCCAAAATTCTTATTTGGAACAAGTTCAGTGTTTTGGCCTGCAAACCCAGGATATAACTCACCTTGTTGCCTCTGAACTATTTCCATTTAGCTTTTGCTGGACAAGACTTCGAAGTCATAGATTTTCTCCCCACAACTTTGCATCATTTACTTCATACACGTTTCCCTTAATATTTACAAACCTCCCAGAACCTGCTGATGAGAAGCAACTCCAGAGCATGATTGTTCCCCCGCCATGCTTCACAGTGGAGACAGTGTTGGGTTGTGTGTGTGGTAGTTTTCATTTAAGCACAATTACAAAGTAATTTTTTCCTTGCCACTCTCAGATAAAGCTTCGAATAGTGAGAACTTCCAGCGACAGTCTTCTCACATGGTTACTCAACTGGTGAGGATGGGTGGTTCAAAGTGCCATACTACATCCATCTTTGAATGATGGATTTACCTGAAAGTCATTGGATATCCAGTGAGTTGCAAATCTTTTTATAGCCATGTCCATATATTTGACTAATGTTTTCTCTGAGTTGCTTGGATTATTCTTTTGCCATTATGCATGCAATTATACTGATGAACCCTTCCACACGGGTGTTTCTATGCTACAGTGACTCGACACACACCAACCTGGTTCATCACTTATGTTGAATTAGGACTGTCACATTAAAGAGAGGGACTTTTTAGATCAACATGTTCATACGATAAATATTCTTAATAAAATTACATTATTTCACGTTTGATGTGAAAAAAGTTATTTAGTTAAAATTCTTGAAAAAAAAAAAAACTCAATTCTGTGGAAAAAGCAACAAAATAGGAAAACAAATGAGGGAAATACTGCTTTAATACTGCCAATATCATTGTAATTGCATGTAAACTGACCGGTGAACCATTAAACATGAGAAAATCTTTGGATTCTGGTTTTGACGTTCAGCTGATTCCACATCATGAAGCCCTTTATTGTGCGGAGCTCCTAACGGAACTTCAAACATCACCGAGTCTGAAGGGGCCCGTCTATTTGGCGGTAATGTCAAACTTTTGGTCATTCTTCTCAGGCAGACCTGGCCAATATGGTGTCTGGAAATATGTCCAAAGAAGCCAGTAGTGTAATCGCAGCCTGGAGAGTTAGCCCTGCTGTGCACTGTCAATTTGTCTCACACTCTGTACCCTCCATCCCCCCACCTTCTTCCCCCTTTTTTTTTTCTCTGTCTCTCCATGTTCCCTTTTTCCAGCCAGTGCCTGAGTGTGAGGGACACACACATACACACACACACACACACACACACACACACACACACACACACACACACACACACACACACACACACACACACACACACACACTCCTGAGCATCATGAATCTTTCATGCAAGCGGGCTGTATAATCCCTGAGGCGTGCTCTCTGAGACCCACACACACCCGCCTCCATCACCTTGAGAGAGAGGGAAAGCCATCACCAGGAGAGAGGAAAAAAAGGAGGGAGAGAGAGAGGGAGCGAGGAAGGAAAGAGACGGCAAGTGACACGGAGAGATAGAAAGATAGATAGAGGGGGGCATGCAAACGGGAGGAGGGGGGGTATTAGAGTGAGGTAAGGAGAAGAGGAGGGAGGGGAGCAGCAGACAAATTGAAGGTGTTAAGTAGGACCTGGATGGAATCTTCCTTTTTTGACCACTAAGGGAGAGATAAAAGAGGACGGCGAAATAACAATAGAGATTATAGTTCTTTTTCTTCTTAGCTGCTGGAGGCAGCCGTGCAAAGTCACGAGCGTCTCATTATTTGGCTTTGTCTGACAGAAGAACAGTGAACGTGAAAAGGCAGCACAGCACATTCATATGTTACATCATTTCACAGACAAACAGCTTCTGGAACCGAAAACAAAAAACAGCAGAGAGACTGCTAATGCGCCGCGTTCTCACAGAGAATCCAAAACAATACAAATGGCGTGCTAATATGTAAACACTGGGAAATGTCATCAATTTGTCCGGGACAAGGCAGATTAAGAATAGTCTATTCGTTTTTAATCGTCAGGAGAGGAAAAAAATCAGAGCCGGATAAATTCACAGGCTCTTTGACCCTGTGCCAACATTCAACAACCAATTGAGAGAGATCTAAAAATGAACATATGCTTACAAAGCACAGGGAAATGATGAAAGATACCAAAGCGCTTGACATTTCCAGTGTTTGAAATGTCATTAAGAAATGGCTGTGAAGGGGTACTGTTGTAGCCAGGAGAAGATCTGATAGAGCAAGCGGCCAGTCGCTGGCACAGCATGCGAGGAAAAGAATAGATTCCTATGAATATCAGCTAACACTGGACCAAAATGGCCTGCAGTCAATCAAATCAGAGAAAAAAAGGGGTCTGAAAAGGTTTTTTTTTTTTTTGTGAAACAAGACATATCCTAAACTCCTCCATAATTGATTCCATAAACTGCAGCAAAATGTGAACTGAAATATCAAGTGTTAAATGTAAATAAAGTAATATACTACAGGACGGTAAAGAAAAGGCACAAACCAAAACCTGAGTCTTGACAGAAAAAGTCCCCACAGTGGGCTGCTGTGTTCATGTGTTGTTCAGTATGTAATGAAAGTGGATCAGTAAACTGTTAAGGCAAATAAACTTTGAGTTTATTAACTTTTTTAGCTTTTGTTGCATTTAGTGTGAGAGCTACCAACAAATCATTAGAGTAAGTTAAACCAAGTTCATCTCTGTAGTCGTCTCTTCATCACTATAACCACAATAATAGAATCCCAATGAGTTAATGCTGTCGTTCAGTCTGTAAAATGACATGTTCGACAGTAAATGGCGTCCTTTCGAAGCGACCGATCTCAGTCATTATAGAGCCAATCGCCTTATTGCTAAGAACAACAATATCATATCAATGGAGTCTTGTTTCTTTCCAACTCACCTGTTTAACCTGGAGAATAGTCAGACAGCACCAAAAAAGAAGAAAAAAAAAGTGGACTATCACATCAGAATGATGACCAGAGTTCAAAGCTTTATGTGATTTATATGAATGCAAACTTGAATGGCAGTGGAGGGTTTTAATGGAGAGTTTTACTCTTAATATTAAACATACAACCCACATCTGGCTCAAGGGAATACCTTGGAAGAAGTAGTGCAAACAGGAGATTGACTGGAATGTCTTCACAGAAGTAGCTGTGTTTTCGGGGACAGAATTATTTTAGTTAAAAAAAAAACAAACACTTAGGCTCAAGATGAAAGATCAGCAGTGCTGCATGATGATTGGTGAAGAAGCATTAGCATCAAAGTCACACTGTAAGTGTGAAAATAATGTGTATAAATATACATTTTTACAGGATGCAAAATGCTGAGGATGGATGATCTTTTGCTTTGTGCGCTTTTGATGTTTCCCAGTATTTTACATCAGGAGGAATTGTTGAAAAGGGCATAATGTTTAAATTTCCCTTATTCTTCTTAAAAATGTTTAACTTGTTCAGGTTTTGCAGGAAGACATACAATTAAATATAAATCTTTTCACAAATATGTGCACCTCTTGCTATGAAAAAGTTAATATTTGGAGGTGCCCAAAAATGTTTATCTAAAGGTTTTAATATTAATTTTCTTCATCTGCAGTTCAAATAGGTTTGTATGAAGCCCCTGGACTGAAAAGAGCTTGACAATGTTGACCTAGAGCAATAATTTAATGGGAATATATAACATGTGATTGATGCGGCTTTAATGGAATCTTTACACATTCAGAACTAGCCGTTTCATAGATAGACAGCAGTGTGCTTATAATGCATAATCACATTATTCTAACAATAACAGACAGGGTAATGCTGCATCTTCTGCATTTTCTCTTTTAATCTGCTTTTACTTTAGTTATTCAGGAGGGATTTGTGGTTCGCTATCCCTTTTCATCCTCCTCCCTCAGACATGTTCAGATAAATACCACATAATGGTGAGTCCAACACACTCCCAGCACACTTTATTAGCATCATACTGGCTTTCTTTGGTGCATGTCAACCCAGATGCAGGTTGTCCAGGTTAGTTGCTAATAGAGTGACAATGGAAGACTCACAGGAGACCGGACATCGCAGTTGTGGCTGTTGCTTTAATTACCTCAGATGACAGTCAGCACAGCAGCAGAGAAAACCACCTCACTGGCTAGATGAGCTTATAATGCCCCCCTACTTTCGCACAACAGGCCTGTGATTTACTATGACATTGATTAACAAGGCTACAGGAGAGAAAGAGGTGATAGTGTGAATGTGGGACTTTGCAGACAGGCTTCAAGTGAGTGTGTATTTCATGTCATATCTGCACTATAAATGCATGCACAAAGTTAAAAAAAAAGGTTAACCTTTATTTTAGTGTGCAAATAGAGTTGCACGTATCAGACCGAGATGTTTCAAGGTCCTCGGTGTATGCAAAGGTTGAACAAAGGACATCAACCCTTTCATAAACATGCACTTTCATTAACGGGAAATCACATATGCATAAGCATATGAAATCAGTAGGTGTTACATGTATGCAGACTTGACTGTAAAACACATTCTGTTTTGTGTGTGGGCCACAAATAACGTGCAGGTGTGTGATTCGGCGTACATTCATTGCAGTGTGTTCACGGCTGCTGCAGTGTGAGCACGTGTGTAAGTGTATGCGAGTCCACCCTTAATGTATAATGTGTGTTTTCAGGGGCCAACAGGTCAATCGTTTCACTCCTTCCAGTACCTTGCCCTCACTCCCATTACTGCTCTCCCAGGGCCCCAGCCACATTTCACCCAGCGCTGTGCGTCGGAGCACCACCTACCAAATCCATCTGAGGTGAGTTATGGCCACTCCGGCGGTGGAGGAGTGAGGGCGGGCTAAAGTGTGCAAATGTAATCCAATAGGTATGGATGTACTTGTGCATTAAATACACACATGTATAATGCATACCTGTATAAAGCCACTGTGGACGCACAGACATGGCGCCCGGTTTGGCGGAGCGGAGTGGAGGGGGCATGTGGGCAGTAGGTTGAGACAGGGGGGGCTGTGGGAGGTGGACGGTGCAGTGCCAATTTCACGCCTCCACTCCTCTCTGCCTCTTCCAGCTGCACGCTCTCCTCTCTCTACCTCTCCTCCCCCAACTATGCTTCCTCCTCTACGAACACACACACACACACACACACACACACACACACACACACACACACACACACACACACACACTTTCTCCAGTGATTGCATCCCCCAGCGCCCCTCCACCCCTCCCATCGCTCTCCCCTCGCCCCTCCCTGTCTCCATCCATAGGTTGGAGTGTGACAGCGCAGTAGCTTGAGGGATCCATCTCACAATAACAACCCAGAAAACATATTAAACCACATCAAAGCTACCTCAGTAAAAAAAAAAAAAAAAGGGACACAAAGAAACAAAATAGCAACTCAGCAACAGAGCAAAGAAGCACAACACGATTGTGCTCCAGTGGCACCGAGATCCAGCTGAAGACGGACACATCAGTGAGCTCACGCTTCATGCTTGGTGGAGTAAGGATGGAAAAAGGTCACACACATACACACACACACACTCACAAAAACACAAACCAAAAAAAAAAAAAAAAGGGAGCTCAATTTGCATCCACAGAGGTAACATTTGTTTATAGCGTGTGTGACACCTCTCCTAATGACTCCGCCGCTGATTGAAGCAAGCTTTCTAATTAAGCATTAATTACACAACAATAGAAGTGGCAATTAAGGTGGCGGCGATGCAACGCTGACATATCCCCACCTGGTCTAATGTCAACACGGTATTATTACCGTCGCCGCCTGCTGCGGTTACGGCTATCTGAGCAGTCGTAAACGTCAGCTCCTGCTTTTGTTGCACTGTTTCTATACGCGGAGCAATATGTTTGCTCTCCGTCTCTGCATGTGCCTCTCTTTCCCGTTCCCGTCTCCGTCTCTCTCTTTGGCACTTTCCTTTTTCTGCCGGTAAACGCCGGCAGACGGCACACACGTGGTGACTTTCATCCCAGGTGCTAATTGGTGAAAGCAGGGGGATCTGCGCAGGCAGCCTGGCGGTGCGGAGCTTCCCTCGGTAGTGGCGGCGCGGTGTTCACAGTCCTGCTGCAGTGCAGCCTGGGGCCGAGCGGACGCTGCCCTTTGTTTGCATCGCGTCACACAGAGACAGGAGATAAACCCTGCTGCTGTGCAGACTGAATGTACACAAACACACCAACACACTTGACACAAAGAAAGGCGTGTGTGCGCGTGTGCATCTTCTAGCAGACAGATAGAAGCTCAGTCCTGTGTGCAGATATGGAGTGCATTGGTTTATGACCACAGCAGATTGGAGAAGGGGAGATTAACTAAAGTGAAGAAGAAGGTTTGGTGAAGTGTGTTGGACACCAGACAGCACATCAGTTTGGTGACATGGTGATACAACAACAAAAAAGCATCCATCAGACTGTGACTGCTCAACTCATTAGATCAATACTAGAATTATACTTAGCCTTTATGTGAGAAAGTCTATAAGTTAAGTATAGTTATAACCTAAAATATCTGTCGAGACGGTACCTAGTGAAGCCAAATGCTCCTTGAACTCTGTCTCATTGTGAAAAAAACCCAGAATGAGGATTTCACACATGAACAAACTTTGCTTCAGTCCCCCCTCCCTTCATCCTCAAAGGCATCAACCTCTGCCTTTGGGCTAACTAACCGATGGGAGAATCACCCCACCGTCCTGATCTGCTTTTCCCTTTGGCCCATTTCCCCCACCCCTAAATTAGCGGAATTTTCACAAAGCGGGAATACATTAGGGAGAGATCAGGGCAAATGGCACATTATGAATACTGTCAGAAGTGGCCTATTAAAGAGGAATCAGACATTATCGACGCCTATGTATCTGGAGAACAATCTCAGTTAAGTTAATAATGTGCAATTAATCATAGGTCACTTAGCGCAGGATGGGGTATAACATACTGCTGTGGAAGCAGCCGTAATCTGCTGTCCATCCGTCCAGAAGAAGAGAGAGATTGATGGAAAAAGGCTGGAGAGCTGCAATCCAGAGGAGGAGCTGAATTTGGCTTCTGACAGCAAGCCAGATGCAGACTGACGAAAGCTCATCACTTTACAGCGTTACAGATTTACTCAGCAGTCCCCTTTGTATGACTGCAGGTGAGTATTTTTCTTTAAACTTAATTCATCTTTTTCATGTGAAAGGTCACGCATTCACACAGGGCGATTTAATAATTATTCACACTGTTACTAAATGGTGAGGTCGTAGGATCAAACACTTTCTTACAGTGTTTACATGTTCTTTCTACGTTAATTTTATCTTCATGAACTAGTTGGAAAAAAAAAATCCTTCCTGTTCACCATTTTCTGTCTTTATCTTAAGGGTTGGCTTTGAAGGCAACGACCCTGCAGCTCTGAGTGCCACTTTGATCGTGATCTACATCTCCTGATAACATCAATAGCTGAAAACTTTCTTTTTTTTTTTAAATTTCTTCTAAAGAGCCAGCCATTTTCAGAAAATTCTTCATGCAGACTACTTCAGCTTTCAGAGAGCCACTCATTCCCGTCTGAAGCACTCACAGAAAAAGGCAGAGAGTTTTGGAGAGACTTTTATTGTCCAGGCTGCGCCTTCCAATAGAGCTTGGCTGATGGATTTCATGCAGAATGGTACCGAGTTCAATAATGATGCAAAACACATACTGCCTACCACTGAGAAGCCCTTGTCCCTGACACACGGAAAATCCATATTTCAAAAGCATACACGTGTGGAACTAATGGTGTTGCAAGCTAATGTCATCACTTTATCAGCCTGCATTATTTACACTGCGATACACACGGCTCAGCATTATGATCTGATGCTGTGTACTTTGCCTCGTCCCTGCTCCGTACAGGATCTGACAGATTGTGATGCACTGCATATTCTAACACCTTTTCATCAACGCGAACTTTTGCCTCATTCCACAAAAAACTACTGTTTTGGAGATATTGATGCAAACTGTGTAGTACCACTGATGGCCTGTAGAGGCAGTGATGTGCAGTATAGCGCATGTGTGACTAGTGAAAAGAATGGAGAAATCGATGTGCAATTTTTAGTTAAAATGAAATGTGAAGGCATGAATAAGTTACCAAATATGGCCGCTTGGCTGAAAAATATCTAAACTTACTCCAGTCCTTACGAAGCCCCAGAATAACTGTTCTTAACACAACAAGTGTGAAGACAAACAGCTCACTTGGTTCAAAATATAGCCGAGCCACAAGCATGTGTCATGATAATCTGAGAAAATCCGTTATTTTTTTTGAGCTTTCAGTAATCATGATGTTAAGACCCACCGATGTATGTTTCAGTAAAAAATAATAATTCCGTTTTTCTTTATATATGAAAAACTTAGAGGGCATTTTTTCCGTTTAAAAGTGAATAATAAAAATCCACTAACGCACATGACCACTCTGTTACCCTCCTCTGAGGTTTTCTTAGCTTTATTGACTGAGAAGACACTCAAAGTGACTGCTTCACATACCCTGTGGGAGTGTGCAGAGTCTGCACTGCGGAGCGATAACATAGAACATGACCAGACATTTTAATGACTTCTGAGAAGAATTAATGTTTATGACAGATATTAACCTTTACCGTTCAGTTCGGCAGTGTTGACAGACGAGATGTAGCCTGTGTACTAATCACAAACACACTCATTTGAACACAAATTCACTGAGATAATGCTATAAGTAGCTAAAAAATTAACAAAAAAGCATGGATATTTCACTTCTATTTAGTCAGATAAGCTTTGACCTATGTTTGATCTGTGTGAAAACTTGATATTCAATTATGTGGGCATTTTACAAACCTTTATTATTCTATTATCTGAATATTTCAATGTAAAACCACTCTGTGCACCGATTAAAGTTATCTACTGCCCATTTAACCACCTTCAAAGCCTGATCAAGATGATAATAAGCAGTAGTAGAATAATTTTATTGGTGTGGTGCGAGACTCCGGGAATTGTAAAAAGACAGTTTATGAGCTACATTTTAATCGGTGGCCAATCATCTCAAGTAGTACAGTAATGATCTGGGAATTTAACTGCTAATAAAGCTGCTATTATTACATTTTAGACGTCACTGTACAGTAAAGTATTTCAAATCAAGGAATCAATATGGGAAACAAGAGTATCGTTTCTACTTTAAAGATTAATGTGACTAAATGTTGCCCAAAGGCTTTATATTACTGAGATAAGACTTTCACCCAGGAGAGTAAGGTTACTAAACCCCTGTGAAAACAGGATTCCCCCCAGACGCGTTGCCCCTACATGTGTAAAGTAACTAACACAAAATTACATTATCACCCCTTTCCTTCCTCAGGAAATTTGGTGCCAAAATGTCCCCAAAGTTAAATTTGAATAATGATTAATGCTGAAAAAAAAAAATAAATAAAAAATAGATAAATGGACAAACTTCAAAATTACTGTGACAAAAGTTACCTCACTGGGTCATTCTTTTAACTTCAAATGCTTTAAAATGTAATTAAAAACGGGTGATTTTCTTTCTCGCATTCTATTGTATTCTGTTCTCCAATTATTAAAAAAATATATCAAAGAAAGAAGAATTTCTCATTTCAAGTAACAAAAGTGACATATAAAAGTCAATATTTGGCTTTTTTTTTATTGGTGAAATCAACTTGTGGGATGCAGATCTCACAGGAGGTCAAACACACTCATGGAAGCCTAACAAGCACTTTAAACCTGACAAGTGTTTTTCTTGATTTTTGAAAATGAACTCCGGACCCAAATGCACCAGTCATCTTTACCATCATTCAGCCAATCTTGATGAGAAAAATGAAACTGTCCCCCAAAAGCAAGTAAAGATTTTCCAAAACTAGCATTCCTTCTCTCTTTTGAGACTTGAAATGAAATCATTGTCATTCCTTATCTCTCTGGCAAATGATCTTTCAGATTTCAGAATTACTTCAGCTGTGAAGATAACAATGACAGTCCAGGAACATGCAGGTACCAGAAGACTGACGAGGACCACAGAGCGAGGATAAGAGAGCATAATCTGATATCACAACAGTATTGGAAAGGAAATAGGAATTTAATCCGTTGCTCAGTGAAGGGGACGTGAGAGCGGCACAGAGGAGATGAGGGAGAGGGAGAAAGCGCCAGAGAGAGGCGCAGGAAGAGAGAAAGTGAGAGAAGCGAGAGAAGACAAGTAAGGGAAAAATTCACTTCCACAGTTGGCTGATCTAGGAAATCCTGCAATCTCGCGGCGGCCTGAAAGCAGCAGCAGATGAGCCATGTCCGTCCGTCTCTCATGCCCCCTCGCTCTATCCATCTTCCTCCCTTCTTTTCCCCCGCGCAACACTCTCCACATGACTTGCCCCTGTATTTCTCCCTCTCCTCTTTGTTCCCTCTCCTCCGGTTTGTCTCCAGCTCACTGCGCTCCCTCGGCCGCCCCTGAAACATCCCTCTCCCTCTCTCATGATGTCCTGAGCGGCCTGGCCGGTGCTGAAGCCAGACTATAGCCCCCTGTGGGCTCATTTCACACCTCTGGGCCGGATGCCAGCCAGCCGGTCGGCCCGCGACGCTCCAGCTGACGGACAGACGGCTCTTGGCACTCTGCTGGCCCTGATTAGGATTCATACGGTGGTCCTTGAAGGGAGAACGAGGGGAAGAACAGCCACTGCAGTGTGGCAGGTTCATTTTCTTTCCCCATTTGGATGAGTTCAGTGAAATGAGTTAGAATGGGGAGATGGAGAGAAAAATAAGACATGAGCACGTACGTATGAAGTTCAGCACTGCATCCGAACACTGAGTGTCTTGCCTTGTCGGACATCGTAATTCATGGGAAGTGTCTTAGTATTTCTGGGCGTGTGGCTTTCTGCACGCGTGTATCACGCCACAGAACACCGAGCGGCAGCAACACACCCGAAGCTCTGAAGCTCATTCAGTGTATGTCACCGCAAACCAGCCATTGCCAGCCCAAGCCCACTTCCCTTCCATAAAAACAATAAAGACAACTCTTCATGCTTGCACAATAATAACTGAAGGGGGTGTCAACTATTACACGGCAGGTCAAGTATGGATGAGCGCCGGCATTGTATAATGGCAGGAGTAAACGGCGCACAACAAGGACAAATTGAGATGCTCTAACAAAGCAATTACATCTTCTAATAAAGCTGTAATTGTGTTTCATTATGGCGAGACGACATCTATTTGCATCATCTTTTATTCCCTCGCTCATTGAGTAGTGGCTGCTTGCTAACCTCTGACTGGCTCAAACAATGCTTGTTATGCTTAGGGTGGTGATCACACGCATACACACAGAAACACAAGCAACAAATACGTGCAGACGCACGCACACACACACGGAGTCAGACAATGGAGCAATGAAGTGAGGAAAGCCTCTAGCGTCGCGGCGTAGATCTCTCCATTGAGAACCTGTAATTATAGACTCGTCTCAAGATAAATCAATTAACGCCAACATATAGCTTTTAATTTAATCCGGAGCTAATTAAAGTGAGCAGACAGGCAGGAGGGGTGGCAAGAGGGAGACGGAGAGGGGGCGGCGGAGGTGGTGGTGAAGACGGTGCGGGAGGTGCCTGTATCTGTGGAGACTGGGGGGATTTTCCTGGTCCCCAGGTTCAGCCGCGCGCTGCAGAGATGATTGAAATGAATTCCACCGGCGCTTCAGTTTGGTTTGGGAATCTCTGATGTTGGCTCAACATCACACAGCATCACCTGGAGCTGTCTGACTGACAGGTGACACTTTAATTGAAATAATTTAGCTGCTCATCAAGGGAGGCGAAAAAAAAAAAAAAGGAGCCTTGAAGAAGACAAGAAAGAAATGACAAAGTGTGTTTGTAACAGGCGTTCAGACAAAGAAAGAAACGGAACCGTTTGCCTTGCAGGAGTCTTTTTCTTGCTGCCCAGTGGTTGCTGGTAAAAAGTGGCGGTCCTGGAGCTGCTGCCTCTTATTACACAGAATGGAAGAGGAGGAAGTCGCTCTCTGCTGTGCCTTTGCCATGCCAACGGCCTATTTATAAGATTGCTTTGCCTGGATACTAGATAGATGCAGTTTTAATGACAAGACAGAGTAGATATGTATGAGATGTGTTTGATCAAGGCTGGACTGTGCATGTATGTCATTGCTTTTGCATGTTGTTTTATTGAAGAGCCCGCTCATATCTCATGCAGCCCCCCATCCCTAATCACGGCTGGAATCTCTCCTGGCCGCCGCGGCGTAAAGTCCAATGGTGATGGAAATCACAATGGTCTTCAATTTAAGCATCGCCGTGGTTTACGAGGCAGGGTTCCGGTCCTGCTGATTATCTGCAGTTTCAATCCCGCAGCCCCTGCCAAACACACACACACACACACACACACACACACACACACACACACACACACACACACACACACACACACACACACTGCACTATCAGCTGCCAGCTCCCAATCCAAAGCATTCTATTCTCTGACCATGTATTATCACACATATTAAAACAGAAGGAGAATCAATACTCCACAGCTTACTGGTGAAAATATGAAAACTGAGTTTGAGTTTTATGTTTGAGCTGAAAGCAAAAAAAGTCTTATGTCTTATTAACTGTTGAAAATGTTGACTTGAGGAATGCACAGAAGAAAAAAACAGAAGATATGTGATGTTATTATTTTAGGCTGTGGAAACAAAACCATCCATTGGCTGGCGTTGCTGTCAGCAGGCTGGAGATCATGACACATATCTCCTCTGAACGCAGGCTGCTTTGCAATATCTTTTTGTATTTTTATGAAAATCCAGTCTGCCTCCAGGATGTAGAGTTTCCATGTGTTACAGGGCTTCGTGTTTTGTTTTGTTCTGTGTCTGAAGGCAGACATTTTTAACTCTAGATATATGTTGAAAGTTTTGTTTTTGTCAAGTTAACACATTTGGAGTTTGTGTCAATCTACGGGAGAGAAAGGCTGTCATTTCTTGTCTTGATTAGAATGCTTGCAGACAGAATAATCAAAAGTAATGTCTTGTTGGACGTCCATTGTGAATATAGAGTCCCAGATATTCAGTCCCAGAAAGCTTAAAGTGAGAACTGAGTCCATACAGTTAGACCTGATCAAGACGAGTGACGGACGTTGTCAAAACTGAGCCTGGTCTTCACTTCATATTTGTGAATTTAAGACGTGATTAAGGTAACGAGAGCATCATGTGTGGAGGCCAAAACGGGAACAGTTCTGCTCTTTGCAATTTAACATCACCCCACTAGAGATTCTAGCATGAACAGAAAGTGTCTGCAGCTACGAGTGAAGCACCAGGTGTGTGGATCAGCACATCCAATCATTCACTGATGGGAATGGATGCCATGCATGTGTGTGCAGGAAGTTTGACCAGAGACGCTTAAATATGTTTAGGGTGTTATTCTCCACTTATAGGGAGATATTTAGGGATTATGAGATGTGATGAAGTAGAGCTGAAGCTGCAGAGTCAAATATTGGCCATCCATATGACAAATATTTATTGCTTGATCTTTTGTTTGCTATATTAGAAAAAGCAGTTTGGTCATGTGGGAAGAGTCGCTCTCTTCAATATTGAACGTTGGTTCCAGCATCCTTCTCGCCTTTCCTCTGAGGTCAACAAGGCCCGCATGAGAGACTGCGGTATTTCCTGGCCAACACACAGCTTGCTATCCCGCATTAAGGTGCAGGGAATGGAGACATCAAGACTTTTTTATGATGGCAAATCCCAGCCAAAATGTGAGCGCAAATGAAATCCGCCGGCATGAATATGAGCGAGCTGCATATACATCTCCAGCAGCTGGACTTGTATATTATTTTCGTGAGAGCTTTCACAGC
This sequence comes from Salarias fasciatus, assembly GCF_902148845.1. Classification (NCBI taxonomy): domain Eukaryota; kingdom Metazoa; phylum Chordata; class Actinopteri; order Blenniiformes; family Blenniidae; genus Salarias; species Salarias fasciatus. The sequence continues at coordinate 12,436,620 of NC_043750.1, read as the reverse complement.
ATGTACGTGCAATATTCTGTCCTGCGAGGAGAAAATCTGCTCAGAGCATGCACAGAATGTGAAGGAGTTTACAAAACTTTTACTTGCTTGCGAGAAGTTTTTCTTTTTTCCAGTACAAGAGCAGAGCCAGACATCACTGCAACCCGACATATGAGGGGATAAAGTCCAGTTTCTCATGATTTTACTGATCAGTGCTCCTGAAAAACGGTTGGTGAGCTGCCTTATTTTATATGGAGAAAACTCATTTTGGGTATAAAAAATATCAATAGTTGATACTGATGATGGTTACTGATATGGTTATGGCCTTAAATATTATTCTGACTGAGTGCCTGCCAGCCAGACATCCAACTTTGAATGAGTCTTATGAGTCCAGATCTCGACACAGTAATTCAAATATTCAGTGCATGGTGTTACAGGTCAAGGAATCTGTAGTGATTCATCATCTCCAATATATATGCTTCTTGATGGCTTGAACTGTACATGTTTTATTTGCAATTTCCAGTTATTTTTTTTTTCTCACAAGAATATTAAATTTGTGTGGCACTGCTTTAAAGTCCCAGCTCATTCTTACTAATTGCATTTCAACTGAATAGTATTGACGGTTCAAGAAGAACAACGCACAGTGAGAAGAGTATCAAAACGTTTAAATGGACGCACAATGTTTTTCAAGTCTATGAGTAATATGTTAAATAACTATGAGCTCAAAAAGCATGTTTTCTTCATGACAAAGGCAAAAGCCAATCATAAGAGACAGGACTTTAACCAATCATGTGTCAGGATATATTGATGACTGACTCCACCCAAATGCTGAATCCCTGAAAAAACAGCAAAACTTTTGATTTGTTAGTCAAGCCAGCACTCACCCAAGTTTATGAGCTTTTGGTAGTAACTCTGAGAACTAAAACTAAATTGCAAATAGGAGCTGTATGAGAATAATCAGAGAGAGAAGAGAAAATAATGAGTAAGGCCAAAGGAAGACTCTTGATTGACGGAGCAGTGACGGCTCTCTCCACTCGGCTCTCTCATTACTTGGTCCCAGGACACAACATGAGGCCATAATGTGTGTTTGTGTGTGTGCGTGTGTGTATTGAAGACAAAACATTGAAAGGGACATCTGATACCAGTTTCAAATTGAACTCATTCCAGTCACTTTTGATACTGAAAACCGATAGCCGACCCTGTTATAAGGCAAATCATGGGCACTGTTTTTTAAACTTTATCATAGTTTTATTTTTAACGTTACCTGGTTTGATGAAACACTTCCAGTGACTGATGATATTGTACTCTATGAACAGCACCCCGAAATTTGGCTACTGTGAAATATGAAATGCATGTACAACATCAGAATCTCATTAATAAAACAACACACATAAAAAATCACGTTGTGTCAAAGCTGTTCATCAAAATTACTTTATAATGAAGCCTGTGAATCAAAGCAAGTTTTTTTTTGGAAATGTTGCTTGAGGGGAAGCAGACTGAAGTATTGCCTGGTTATTTGGCTGATAAAGTGGTCTGTCACGTGTGCTAGTGTAATTAAAGTCACAAATTAACTCAATGAAGGCATTAGTTAATCTGTATTTTTTGGAAGACACGTGCATACGCATATAAGAAATGAAGTAAAAAAAAAAAAAATGAAGAGATAGAAACAGGGGAAAATGCAACAAGCCCTGCAATACAGGAAAATGCAACATTTGTCCGTTTCAGCCTCCTGCTACAAACACATCAGACAGAGACACTGCTCTTGTGTTGCCCCCTGAAAATCAGACATGGATGTCTATTATGCTTAATGGCTCTCTGTATCGTAATCCATATGGACACAACATATTGAAGGATTATATGTGTGTACAGAGAGCACATGACCATTCTTGCAAACCCTTTCTGCCCTGGGGGATCGTAAAATGCTCATTAATTCCCTCAAATTAGCTTAAATGCCCTTATTGAACACCACCTTCATGATTATTTTTTTACTTATTAACTATTCCCTAAGTGGGCTTCCCAGGGTCCTGTTAGGTCAGGGGAGTGAGTGTGTGTGTGTGTGTTTGTGTGTGTGTGTGTGTGTGTGTGTGTGTGTCACAGGAGCAGAAACAGGCCAAGCCCCCCCCCCCCCCCCCCCCCCCTCCCCCTCCCCTCCGTCTCTCTCGCCAGGCACAGGGACCTATCGCAGTTGCCTTGGTGACGCTGGCTGGCAGCCGACAGGAAAAGAGGCTGGCAAATAGAAAATGTCAATTACTGCTGAAGATATGTAGATCTGAGTGAGAGACTGCAGCAAAGAAAAAAAAAAAAGATGGAGCAGGAATATGGGGGGGGGGGGGGGGGCAGAATAAAAGTAGGAAGACAAAGTGGTAGAGGAGAAAAGGTGGGAAGAATAGCATGGGGAAAAAAACAGAGGTGTGAGAGAGCGGAGGTAAAGACAGAGACAAGGAGAGTGACTGCCAGAGATAGTGAAAGGTTACAGAGGACTGTTGAAGGAAGAGGGAGAGGAGGGGAGGATGGCGAGAGCGTGTTAATGCAGGAGATGAGAGCCTGAATTGAGCGCTGGCTGCTGACAGAGAACGTCTGTCCACATCTATTATAACACCTTTCCCTTTCCGGCGGAGCTGCGTCGCTGTGTTCATTATTCTTCCCTTTACCTCCCTAACTCTCTCTCTCGCTCTCGCTCTCTCGGGCTGTCTTCCATCCCCAACCTTCAGCGCCAACCTCTACATCTAACTGGCAATTTGATTAAGCCTGGGAGATAAGGTCGCACAGGAGAGAGGGGAGCGGAGTCGCCGGGGGTGGGGGAGGGGGCGGTGGGGTGGCGTTTGAGCCATTCTGGTCTAATCACTGCATTGATCTCTTGAACATGTGGCCAGTGCAGATTATGGGACCAAGTTAGGTCTATCATGGGCTTTGGAGTCTCAGATAAGTGTGTGTGTGTGTATATATATCTCTGTGTTTTCTGCCTGTGTGCTGAACATTCAAATCCTTCCAATATAGTCAATCATGCATGCACATCCTGCACCGTGCGTGTCCACCCTATATCTATATGGCTGCATTTTTTTTTTTTTTTTTTTTGTCTTTTGAGGCGGACGTGTGCGTCTCAGGGGCGTGTCCGTGTGTGTTTATATGTGCATCGCGGAATGAGCATATCCTATTTGAACGTGTATCGCTGCACCTTAGTTGAATTAATGTGTCCCAACCCCCCATTCCAATTTCCATCGGAGGTCTCTTGACCTCCCACTCTGCAGACACATAATGGTCCATTTGGGGTTTAGCAGCACGCATTACCAGGAAGCATGGAGACACTGAGCTAGACTGTATTTCCATAAGACTGGGACACAGAGGCCCTTCTATACATATATTACCCCCTTTGTGTCTGAGAGGTCTCACGTGGGACTTGTCTACACTCGGGCATCTGCAGAGGTAAGTTGACACGGATGTACACACTTATAACAAAATACTCAAAATATATATATTTATACAACCTCAAATGGATACACACAGAAATATACTGTAGCCGCCAGCACTGCTACAGCGATCAGGACACATATAAGTACGATATACACACATGACAATGAACACAGTTATGACAGCTACAATGGGCCCCAGACGGCGAGCTGACTGTGATTGACACTGATGAGCTCTGAAGGGAGACACACCACCTTTTGCTGTCACGGTGGAGCCGCAAAATCTCACACAGACAGTCCCTCATGCTTCCAGCAGGCTGTGATGAAACCTGTGTTCATTTGTTATCTTTTACATTTTGATCTCTCACTCGTCTTACAAGCACAAGCCGCGCTTTGGACGGGAAGTTACGCAGCCGCACGGAAATGCTGAAATCCACGACAGCCGCGTTGGAGATGGGACAAGTTGTCAGGACGACCCAAATACGAATTCTCACACTTCAGCTTCAACTAAATGTCCGCCACAAAGCATCGCTGCCCACTCTTCAAAACACATATGTCAGGTTAAATCTGAAGGAACTAAAACCATACTTCACTGGAAGATTCACATCTTTCCTATAGATAAGTGGATCTTCAGCACAGCGCTTCAACACTGTCATTTCCCCAGGGAAAGATGAGAAAAGAAGAAATAATTATAAGTGCATTTAAGCGAACAATATCCCTGAAATCAAAGGTTTCATTTGTAAAGCAGAAAAAAAAAATGTTCAATTTGTTCTTTGTTGTAATTCTTTGGTTTTATGGAGTGCCTGTAATAGACACAAATTGTCAGGAAGAGCGTAAATTGCCATCAACTATTAGGGCCGGACTGTTATCATCCAATCATTTGATCATGAGCACGGAAACCCTGAGAGCACCTTAATGAACACAGCGCACGGCTTACTCACTTCAAACACAATGTAAATCCATCTGTCTTTAACACACACACGCGCGCACATACACACACACACACACACCCACACTAAAAATATCAGCAAACAGCTGATATTGCTCTCTGTTGACCCACTTCCGATGGTATCATCTTCAAAGACAGAAAGGGGGGAAATCAAATTCAAAGTAAGGCGAGAAAAGGGGATGGGGAGAGATTAAACCGAGGGAAAGGGAGTAATTGACCGGCGTTTCTTTATCTAAAGGGCTGTGAGACGCCGCGGCGGTGCACGGAGGTATAGGTTTCGTTGCCCAGAGGCAGAAAAAAAAATGCTCCCTGTTCATTTACAATTTACAGGCTGCTGCTGTTTGAAGGCAGCCACTCATCTTCATTTGGGATTCACACACTCCTGCCCGTGGCAGATGGCTATTTCATCATCATCATCATCACACACACACACAAACACACACAAACACATACACACACAGTCCAAAGTATCTTGCATGCAGATGAAGTACGGTGGTATCCGTGTGTGTTTGTGTCTGGTGGCGGTTTGAAAACTATCATTATTTGGGCATAATTGGCTGACAGGACCATTTGGAGTTAATTGGTTGGCTGTCAGTGTGAACCCCAGGGCTTATGGGTATTGTAGTGCTTGTAATACAGACATTCTGCTTGGTCACACAGTCCGACTGCAGTGATTATCTGAATGTTTGAATGAAGTTGTCTTTGGGGTTTTTAATTATTTGTGACTGAATGATTCATGAGTCATGATGGAGGAGAGAAACTATGACCAAATCAACATTTACTTCACCCTTCTCTATTCATGATTGGAAATTTAAGTATGTAAAACAAAAAAAAAAAGGTTGTTTCCTACAGAATCTAATGATTTTACCTTTAATTTGCTTTTTTTTTTTAAGTTTCCAGTTACCAACTTGGGTGTTTAATATCATGCACATATTTGGTCCAATTCATATATTTTTTAAATGGAAATGAATGAGTGAATGAATGTCTAGTGGTTGAGGGTGTCAAAATGTGTCACTCGATAGCCCTGCAGGTTGTCTACATGGTCTGTTCAAAGCAATATATACGCCTATTGTGTTACCAGTCCAAGCAGGGGTCAGTCTCTATTACCTGGGGTTAGACATTCAATATATTTCCCCCCATTTTTTTCTATACACTTGTCCTGCTAAACCGTGCTTCTATAGGACATTCGCTCATAAAAAGGTACTTTACGGATTTCAGTCTATCAGTGGTGAAAGGACGGGCTCCCGGGTGTCTTCCAACCCCTCATTAAAATCTGCCGGCCCGCTGTAATGCATCTCAAAATCCAATTGCATGCGCTACAATGAGGAACTTGTCGAGGGTCACCCAAGAAGATCACATTTTGATTGAAATACTCTTGACTTCTGTCTACAAAAATGTATAACCCGGTGTAAGGAATGGCGAGATTATTCCGGATTAAATACATATTGGCCGTAGTTACCAGTCACAGTAAAAAAAAAAAGCCAAATCTTTTAAAGTGCAATCTAATTTATGAAGCCTTGAGTTATTCTTAGATAATATAGTTGGTCACAGTGAAGCTTTCACCTTCAGAAGATTTAAAAAATTGTTTTGACAGCCAGCCCTTTGATGGAGGACTGCGGTTTAAAGTGAGATATCTATGATAGCGAGTACAGAGGGTCTAGGTCAACAGCAGAGCAAATCTGCTCGGAGAAATCAAAGAGGAGAAAGTCTCACGCTGAACTGTGCCCCCGAGGCAAACTCCAACTTCGGCAGAAGCGGCGGCGTCTGTATGAGAGATGCTGCCACCTACAGCAGGAATTCGCCCGGCCTGCGCCTGGTAATGAATTCAGCCCGACGCAGCGCAGCAGAGAAAAAGCCTCGGGCAAACACGAACAGAGGTTCCCAAATCTGCTGCAATAAACCTCAATCATACGCTACTTAGGCTGACTGACAGTCAGTCAAAACACAGGCACAAGCCGCCAGATTAAAAGGGGAAATGGAGTTAAAGGAGGTGAATTTTGAAGAGTCACTTATTTTGGAGGTCGTTCCCCATAAAATCCTAACAGCTGTAAAATTGTCTTCACCTCACAGGCATCATGTCGGATTACAGCAGCCAATGAAAGCCTCAGCCAACTTCACTGATACTCTGTAAGGATACCAGAGAACTAAGTCCTGCGAGTCCATTTTGCAGCATCCCTAATAACTTAAATATCTTTTTATTTCACAAAAAACAAAGTTTTTTTTTTAAGAAAAGTTGTTTCTTCAGCCTCATGAAGGCTAAAGAGTGTTTGTGCTACATGTGTTTGGAGGCTCTCACCCAGAATTAAGGAAGGGAGTAAATAGATCACCCAGCACAAATGTGAGATATTACCTCGGGGCGAGACGAAAGGACAAAGCAGCGAAAGGTCAAGGGGAAGCAAGGTGGAGGAGCAGGAGGAAAAGGTCAGCCGGCACCACTAAAAATTAGGCGGATGTGAACAAAATAATGTGTTGGGAGTCAGGAACACGGTGTTCTCTAACCGGCGACGGAATGAAAACCGATGAGGAGAATAATAAACGTGTTGGAGGAGCCATGAAAAATCTGCCTTTTTTTAATGCGCGTTCAGTTCTTATCTTCGTATTTTTCAGATTCCGGCTCGGCGTCTCTCAGTGGGAAAAGTGTCTCAAGAAGGGCGAGTGCACAATAGAAGCCGCTCTTTAAATAAACATGAGTCACAGTGAGCTATAGATAGATAATCAAAACAATGCCAAGACAGATAACCAGAACGCCCACCTCGACGACGTGTTACATAAATGATAATCCAGCGGATGCACACAGAGCTCTAATGACATTAAATCATAAACACACCCGCAAATTAATCTACCACCTTTGTGTTATTCTTGACACACACACACACACACAGAGAGAGAGAGAGAGAGGCACACACTCGCGCGCGATTAAAGTGCTAACTCGGAACATGATTTACATCATTATGATTATGACTGTCATAATTACAAGCGCTGTTATCACTCTCATTATTAATAGCAATGACACTATTATTAGCCTGTCTGCTGGCGTGCTGCTAAGTCTGCCGGCTAATTACCGCGTCTGGCCGTCCAGGCGTGGTGCCGGTCCACAGCTCCAAGGTCACAAACCTGCTCCTCCTCTCATCAAGGGCCACTCATACTTACTTAATTCTGCCACTCAGAATCGCTTTTAATCTCGTAAATGATACCGAAAGCCCCTAATTCTCTCCCGCGCAATTTATTAGTGTGTGTTTGTGCCGCCGAGGCCCGGCAGTGCATTACTGTCACGGCTAATCCAATTAGCGTGGATGTATCTGGCCGGGCCTGCAGGGGGGGGGGGAGGTATAAGGGGAGCAGGTACAGTCGGGGAGGCGTGTGGGAGGACGACGCACCCCGCTGTGGCGGGAGCACATTAGGGAGACTCCCTTCCTGTGCAGCCGCGTCTTTTTATCACTGCAGTGATGGCCCGAAAATTAGGATGTGATCACAGGAGAGACGGTGACAATATAAAGCATTCCTCTCTCCACGCGGGGATTGCGTCCGCCTGTTTGTGTGTGTGTGTGTGTGTGTGTGTGTGTGTGTGTGTCACTGTACATGTGTATTTATTTGTATGTGTGCCCACACGGGTGTGTGAGGTTGTTTACACAGCTGAGGTGGTGTGATGATGAGGTCCTTATGGAGCGGCCCAATTTCATACACCATAGACCTAAGAGGAGCTTTGGCGCCCGTGAGCCCACAGCGCCTCTGCAAACACACACACTTTGTTATAATACTCACCCACACAGGTCTGGCAGGATCTGGATATAAAGAAGCTGCTCTAATGCGCTGAGCTCCTCCGGTATAGAATAACATGCACTAAAAGAAGCCAGTTGGCATGGAGTGGTTTTCACATGAATGTAACTGCAGCAGCACATGAAAATTCTGTCATTGGTACAAAAACAGCTCAAAAAAGAACAAACAAATATAACACGTATTTCGTTCTTGAGGGACGTACATTCTTCTCTCTTCTAGACCTGGGTAGATCAAAGATGTGGTCATTATGACGTTCAAACGTTGATTTTGTGTCCTTGGTGATGAAATAACAAATTTTTACATAAAGAAAAAATTATATATATGTATACAGAGAGTTTGGGTTAGGATTACCTTGAGCATGAACCAATCACCCCAAACCCAAAGCACTGGATTGACTCATGACGACACGAGGAGTTATATTAGAATCACAGGGACAGTTCAGGCTTGGACTGGAGCATACCAGAGGGAGACAATGCTTACTGCCCTGTTCTACTTGAAATACTGGGGAAAAAAAAACAAAAAACAAAATTGAAAGATCAGAGGCTTCATGGCTTAATAGTATAGTTTAAAGTGCAAAACTAGTGTTTTCCTATTAGTTTTAGCACAAACAACCAGAAAATAAGCACTTTCAAACACAGGAAGAGACAAAAATTGACATTTTATTACGTACAGTTTGTGTTTTACCCCCAAAAAACCTTCCATCTTTACTTATAAGAAAATCCCATATGTCAAATATTTACTATTATTGTCTTTAAAAGGGTACAATCTTTGTAATTAAAAAACAAACAAGTAGTAATCCAACCCCCTCCCCTATGTAAAGCTATTCACTGATTCTCACAGCGGTGTTGTTTAACTCCTTTCCCATCGCGCATATAAACATAATGTTTACTGAACTTGTGACACCAATTATAAGCGACTCTTAAATTAAAGAAGGCAGGAATCATCCACAGGGGACAAAAACAACAGCTCATCTGACGTTAAATACAAAAGCATATGTCTCTCATCTCAGTAATTAAGACGTGGCGGCACGCTGACAAAACAGCACAATATGCTGCGTGTCGGATTAGGAAATAATGCAGTTTATGTTCACGTTGTGTCGCGTTTACTCCTCTGCTTCCATGGATGGATGAGGGGCATGTTAGATTTTTTTTTTTTTTTTTAAATGAATAATATAAAACTAAGTTTTCATTTTAGATAATCTGTCTGCTCACATTTTAATACTTGACTTCAGTTTTTATTTTTTTTGGAAATACTTTCTTGGCGCTGAAAAACATACCGAAAGAGTTCCTGCAAACCCACACATACACACACACATACACACACACACATTACCACTTACTTATCAACTACCCATTTGCCCTGACTAGTCCTCTTGTCTCCAATCCTCCATGCGGAAGAAATGGATAAACACAGCTCTTGAGACAGTGATGAGGCAGACGGGGTGATAAGTGAGAGGAGAAGAGAAAGCAATTCGGCTAAAAATGGGGATTCTTGGGAGGTCTAGGCTGTCTGCATCCAATTTTAATAATCAGTGCTATTGTCCTGATCCTGTTGTAAACATCAGCACAAGAACTGAGTGAATCACTGCATGTAAAAAAAGCACAAGGATTTTTCTTTTTTCTCCAACTTGCTTCTCTGAAACTGCACTTATATGCTGCGTTGTTTTTTTTTTTTCATTATTATTATAAATTAAGAGTTCCTCACAACAGCCTCCTTGGGAGATAATAGAACAACCATTTTCCAGAAATGAGCGCAATTTTTCTGACACTTCAAACCAGAAATCAAAAGTTGGCAGCGATGAATGCATTCAAAAGAAATCCAACAGGCATACATTCAAAAAGAAACTTCTGAAATATGGACATTTTATACAAAAATGATGGGGAGTTCAAACAACGTATCATTTTTGCTTTATGATCTTTGCCAGAAGAACAAAATCACACCTGGTTTGATGGCAAAAAGGTTCACAAAGGGGTGAATAGAATGTAAAACAGAAATGTTGGGATATTCAGTCTGATTAAAGGCAATTTCCAGTCATTCATTGGTTAGTTGTACTGATGTCAAACTAACATCTTGTGAAAACACAATAACATACTAAATTACGATGTTGAAAACCTTCACAGTACATAAATACATATTTTCCAGCAATACTTCTTCAATACAAACTGGACCGATCATTTCTTTCTGGTGCATCATGATGCAACATTCAGATCAGATTTGGTTTTGGAGGATTTTGTGTTTGTGGAGTTTGCATGTTTTCCCTGCGGCTGTGTGGATTTTTCCAGCTCTCTCCCACAGTCCGAAGACAAGTTAGTCAGGATCGGCTAGCTGGTGACTCCAAATGATCATTAGGCGTGTTTGATGTTGGTAGCTATACGTATGTGAGTCTTTTTGTTTTTTTCAAACACATGCAGATGGAAAAGAACAAAATAAATCAGATAACAAGACATTGGTGTATTTTAGAGAAATGTGTTAGGTTGATTTCTCATAATGAGATAGCTGCTGCTATCGGATAAAACACACCGCATTATGCTGTTTACATTGTGTGTGAGTGTAAATGGGCTTCAGACCGCAGGCTGCTCACACGTACATCTCTGCACATAGTAATGATTTTAAAGTGGTTAGTTTGCGCAGAACAAATTGCAGGGATTAAGTAGCTCCGTGTGAATCCTCATTACCGGAGAAAACATACAGAAATACAAAATCTTAACTAATGCAGAACAAGGAAGAGCAGGTTTTCACAATCGTGGACCTTCTATTTAGGGATGTGTTATTTTTTTTTATATAACCGAGTTCAGATCGTTCACCACTGATCGTATCCTGAAAGAAAAACGTGAAGAAGATTGAATGTATCTCTCAAAGAAGAAGTCATGAGAGGAACGCAGAGTTATGTATTTATTTTCATAGGTAAATTCCTTTGCCATGCACATTGAAATTGTAACAAAAAAATTTAAAAAAAGAATAATTACAATTTTTAAGAGGTAATTTTAAAATTCCTTGTATCTAAAGTGTAGAAACTGATTCTATAAACGCAACAAACTGTACTTCCATATTAGCTAAATTATTTTCTAAACTACGGAGCGTGTTTGTATTATTCTCTGATAAAATTTCAAATCATATCTGTGATATTGCTGTGAATTCTTGGTGAAATCAGCCGAACGACACAGCCGGTGTCACCCCACTGAGGAGCAGTGGAAGAATGCACCACACACACTCGCGCTGATAAAAGCCACCGTAAAAGAGGGGTCAAGCTGTTTCTTGGCAGACAAAAGCTATTTCGAAAATCCATTAGTGACTCAATGTACCATCATTATCACCAGCTGCTTAAGCATACAATATCCTGGCTTTGACTTTTTTTTTTCTTCTTCTTTTTTTTTTTTTTTGTCTTCTTGGCATTTCCCTCTGATGTGAGTTTCAAAATACCACATGAATCAGGAAAAGTGGGGAAGGAGAGGGTTCTTTAATGGAAAAAGCGAAGGCGTATTAAAAGCCATTTTTACGGCTGTGCTGAGATGACATAAAGTCCTTCCATTAGCTTTCGTGTTGGCTTTGTGGCAGGACGTATTTTTGCAGCTTGCGGAGTATTATGCAGCCCCGGTGCGTCTGTTTCTGGTACGCTGTAATCAGCCGCTCCACAAAAGAAAATCAGACTTGACAAGTCTGAAATGAAGCGGTACTGCAGGCTTGAACACGAACTTAGTCCAGATCAGACAGTTAGTGGGAAACAAAAGAAGACACACAAATCTGTGCCGACGCACAAAGAACAGGAGCGCAGAGACACGCAACAGACGGCTCCCGTCCCGATCGAGTTTCAGAGGAGCTTCCTCTTTCTTCTTCCGCAGTGCCGACATTGTTGGGAGGGTTCCCCGAATGTGGAAAAAAAGATGAAACTACTTTGGCAAACCGTTACAAAGTCAACTCTGTCTCGTTTGCCGTGATGCCCGGCAGCTCCAGTCAGACATGCAGAGTCCATTATGAAAAGAAAAAAAACTACACTGAGGGATCGATGTCTAGAATTTGCAGTCAGTGGGTGAACAGCTGAATCTGACACTTCTAAATGATATGGAAGACGAAATCAATGCTTTTTTTTTTAAAAGTCACTTTCTTGGCTGTCTGGACTCGATATTTTAAAGAAACCAAGTCTTATACGCTGGAATTGTGTGAACTGTGTTTGGTGAAGTAGTGTGACGACTCTGGGGTCTCGTGCAGGGTCTCTGTGGCACGCCAAAGGTTCCTTGATGGACGAGGAGGAGGAATCCTGAGGAAACCGGAGACAGCTGCCCACTGCTGAAACATCCACCTCTTCCTGACAGACTTTTTACCACTTTCCTTGTAGCCTGTTGTTTACATATAATTTGGGTGTTTTACCAGCTTGCCTGTTTTGTTGATGTTTATATGTCTGATGAATAAATACAACTATTCCTTCACCTATTTTTTCTTTTTATGTACATAACCAATGGGAAGGTCGTCTGAGGTTTGAACCAAACGATTTCAACAGCCCTGATATTATTCTTGATAACTTTGTTTTATTTAAAGCCATTTGGAACTCTATTTTTTTTATTTTTTAAGAAACTGACTTCAATCAATGTTGTTTTGTGCATCAACACAATAAAGCTTCAGGAGTTTTTGGCACCAATGAGCTTTTCATCAATTTTAGCCTTTTTTTAATTGTTTCTTTTCCAGATATTATCAGTGATCTCTCTGATTATTGCGATTAACAAAGGATTACAAGGCATCACGTGACACAAACCTCTCAAAAATAACTGCGTACAGTTATTGCTTTTTGATTTTTCGAGGTGGAGCGCAGCGTAGAGGAAAACATTCTTGCCTCCCGGTGATCAGACCCAGGTTGGATTTTTGTGTGGATTTTAGATGATCTCCCAGTGAATAGTGGATTTATGCTGGCGTTGCCGTTTCCTCCCACAGTCCCAAAACCTGACTGCTAATTGGTATCTTCAAACTGTCTGTGGGTGTGAGTCTGTGTACAATTGACTGTTTTAGTCTGTGTTCGCTCTGTAAACGACTGATCACCGACTTGATTGACTAAACAAACAAAGCATTCGGGTTTTACATCAAACTCAATTTGAACAAACTGAGTTTACCATGTGAGCAAACAGCTCTGAGCACCAACCCATTGTATTTTATTCTAGCTTACATTTGTTTTGTTTTTTTCCCCACAATCAAACAACAGGCTTGATTTTCTACTTTTTTTCTGAAACTTAAGAGTCATTTCATTCTCTGAGGTGAATACTGTTCTTTTGTGATCTTTTTTCATTAAAAAGAGCCACGTCCTCTGGTTGGAAATGAAACTGATGAGAGCCGCATTGTTGGTCAGAAAAACCCCAACTAAGAACATTAGCAAGAGCGCCGAGTTGAGCGGCAATTTTATGTTAATTCATCATATCAAAAGGTAATTTAATCTTTTGTTAACAGAATGAAACCATTCCTCGGCGCAGCTTTAAAGTTCAGGTCTGTACCGGTAATATATAATATTTTTTTGAATGGAAACAGATTAGTGGAAGTGTTCTTGTGTGACGGCTCACGCTGGAGCTGTTTGTTCTGTGTCAGTAGAAGCTTATTAAAGGTGTGCCAGGCTCCCTCAGGATCAAGTGAGACTGGAGTTGCAAAGGACCAACACAAAACACAAGCTTCTGATTCTCACATACAAAGCCTCCATATCAAACACACACACACACACACACACACACACACACACACACACACACACACACACAGGCTGACACACAAGACCCCGTGGCACCGTCTAATCACACAGCCAGTATGTATTTCTGTGTAGCCGTCTCAAAGGAGTTTTCTCGCTGGGCGTACAGTTCCTTGGTGAATGCCAGCCCAATGTGTGTCGGTGTCTTGATCATGTCTTGATCACAGCGGCGGGCGCTGCCAGGAAGCTCCATCAAACGGGGCCGAGTATCAAGAAGGTACAGGACAGGACACGATGGGTTGGAAGAGAAATAACCGCGGGGAGGGTTAAAAATAGAGATAAGCGGAAAATGGCAGGGAGATAGAGTGTGTGTGTGTGTGTGTGTGTGTGAAAAATCAAAGGATTCTGTTCAGAAATGGAGAGAAACCACCTGTTAAAGCTAAAGATATGTTTCTGTCACGACTTACATTCCTCAGAATTGTGATTCTGGTTCAGTGGAATATGTGATTTGAGTGAAGATATTTTGATAGAATAAACAGTGGCACAAATGCATTCAGGCTGTGAACTCTGTGAACGAGGCTTCACACTCCCACCAGAGACACACCGTAAACACACACACATAACCAGACACAACCTCATTTCACTGGCCTGTGACACAAAATGGGATTTCTGTGTTTGAGCGGAGGGGGTCCGATGGCTACAGAGGGACACATCAAGAGGTGAGGGCTTTATAATCGCTGATGCCAGATTGGATGTCAGCTGTGGCATAAGTGACAATCTATCACCGGCACGCCGCACGTGAAGGGGCCTCTTTACAGACGGCTAGACTTCAGACGGTACGGAGGAGCCTCCTCCCTCCAGCCCACTCCACTGCCCTGCAGGTGGGATTCGCACACAGAGGACTGCATTCATGCATACATGCACGAGGCGGACCGGCACAACACTCACAGCCCATACGGCTGTAAACATTTGAGCACATGCGGTGGCAGAGCGGCGTTTAGAGGCGCGCACACATATGCTCATTTGCACTGCAACCCTCACACGCCTCCTTCTTCAAACACATCACAGGCGAAGCCTTGAGCCTCCTCTGAGCACAAACACACACACACACACACGCTCAAACACACATTTTTGCGCTTGTTGCTGCTGTATATCAACTCAGTGCATTGCTGACATTCTTAACAGCAGCATTCAGTCAGTTCAAATGAAGCTTTGGAAACATAATAAGATTTTAAGTGATTAAAATGAAGGAGTTTGCCTCCTAATTCAAATGATGATAGTGTTTAATGCTGTTTTTCTTCCGTTATCTTGTGCTCCGGATACAGTTGACATCGTTGGAAAATTTAATTTGTCTTGAGATGAAGGGCGGTTTTGTGTTGATGGATGTGTGTACGTTTAAGAAGGCGAAAGAGTGATTGCAGTTCAACATAAAGGGAAACGGATACCGTGTTTGTTTTCATCTCTGGGATCCTTTTTGCTAAACCATGCATGTAATTTGCTGTATAGCCTCAATGTGAACATTTTCGTCCCTTTGTGTGTCGCCGTGATTATGTGCTAATGCATATTCTCTATCTGCAAGAGAACGTGTGCGTGTGTGTGTGTGTGTGTGTGTGTGTGTGCGTGTGCACACAGTCTGGTGGCGACGGCGGCAGCAGTGGCAGATGCTAATCTGTGCTGAGAGTCATTATCTGCGTTTCCTGGGCCATTAGACTAATGCTAAGGGATAACACGGAGAAGTGGATGAGACCTGAATCTAACAGGAGCTAATCATCGGGACCACCTCTCACTGCGAGTTCAGCGATGACACTAAATATCCCTCAGAGGCAGGAACCTCAGGCACCGGCAATCAGATAATTACAGCAGCCTTGAGCATTTTATTAATGAAATTTCAATAAATTGTCTCAAATATTTGAACTAGCCGAGGTGTGTGTGATTTGATTTGACACTTGAATGGCCTCAGAAGTGCTAACAGCTCTTTTGTCGCCACCATCACTTCCTCTTTTTTCTCAAATACCAACAGTTTTCCGGTCCGATATGTGAAGTCTGGAGCAGCATGCTGTTTTCAGGAAGACACGCCAAGCGGTAAACAAGGTTTCGAGCACTGGCTAACACAAAGATATTCACTTGAACAATCTTAGCCCCTTATCCCCCCTGAAGTTCCCCTAGCAACAGCTTCCTCGGAATATTCCCGGCATGTGGTATTTCTCTTTGCCAGGCATTGGCACAGCACAGCGGCGCTCATCTGCATATCACCTGATCTGACCAATGAATCGCTTCCTGTTTAATCATTCCATTTGACCCAGCAACCGAAAGCACCCGGTGAGCTTTTGACTGGCAAACAGTAAAATAGAATACATCCCCGGGACCTCAAAAGATCAAATGTTGAAGAAAGCGCTAACGAGGCAGGTTTCTCAACCTTTTTTTTTTTTTTTTTTTTTTTTTTAATGAGCCAGTACCCAATGAGGGTGACCCTGCTGCTTCACACTGCACCACCACTATTGAATACACCTTCACAGATTCATCAAAGCTAACTCAATATTAAACAGCGGTGGGTACGTATTTACCGGGGGTTAATTCGCCATCTTGCCCCCATGAGAAATAAACGAGATTGCATAGTGAAATAGAAAAAAAAAAAAAAAAAAAAAAACATAGAGGACAAGCAGCGAGGAGGGGCGACTGTGTATCAGGTAATTTACAAATGATAGAGAGTGTTCATCTCTACATGCGCAGTGTGTGTTCGTGTGTGTGTCTGCCACCTCTTCCCTCAAATTTTTTTTTTTAAAAAGCTGAGAAAGCTGCATCCCGGTCTTTTGTCATCCTGTGTATTTGAGCTCTGGCTGCATTTCAAAGCCAACCTGGCTGAGAGAGGCCTGGACTCAGAAGAGGTGTGGGGAGGGCTGCGCTCGATTGAAGGGACGCCGAAGAAATATAAAAATGCACATGCACACACATACGGGAGAGGCACGTTCTCCTCTGCTGGAGGAAGCCGGCTACAAAGAGACCCCACCGAGGCCGGGCAGACAAACAGAGGTGGCCTTGGGCCAAGACGGATGATTGAACCCAGCAACCGGCGAGGGAGGGAAACTTCAAACAACCTCCAGGATGAGAAGATAAAGGAAAAGGGAAAGAAGGGTGAGGAGGAAGACAAGCACGAGCAGGAGGCCACAGCTCCTGCTTAGCATACCAGTCTCTTCATTAGACCTTGCAGAACGGGCTGGAAGACTCAGACATGGACCGAGGGATGGAGGGATTACAGGAGGACAGGAAATGGCAGAGGAGAGGAAAGGTAGGAGGATGGGGCGGAGGATCGGAGAGGGCCCCTATTAGCAGGGTTCGTCACCTTTTGGCCTGCCTGGATCTCCTCATCTCCATAATGGGCTGACCCCCCCCATGTTCCTGGCTCATTAGAAAGGCAGACGGCAGGGCCGGGCAGACACACGCCTGTCACCTCGCGGCTCCCACCGGGGACCTTGATGAGACACAGATAAAAGAAAGATGAATGGAGGGACAGTTTGGGAGAAGGGGATGGATGAGATGGACGGCCGGACCCCGGGTTTGATCGGGGGGGAAGACACCGAAAGATTCACATCCATTATTCTTCTGCTCAGAATAACAGCGAAATGAGAGAGAACGGAGAGAGACGCCGTGTGGAAATAAATCTGCCTGGAAACAGCTATTTGATAGGCGAAGGGTGCACGGAGGAAAATAGCCTTCTGTGATTTGCCATTGCGAGCCAAGCACACAAAATTGGTCTGTGAATCAGACACAATGCCACAAAACCCGAGAACCCTACCAGCATCTGTCAACAGTACTCAGGGGCAAAGACACCACTTGATTATTATGACGCTTTGTCCGCTACTCACCGCTTATTGAGTGCAGACTGCACGGCTGAATCTCTGAGTCCTCTCAGCTTATTGTCTAGCTGTCAAATTTCATAAATGCAAAGATTTTTTACAATCCGAATGTGAACATTGTTACCTTTGACTGTCGCCGTGTGCTCACAGCGATGAGCTGAAGCAATAAGACGAGACGACGTTATTTTGTCTTTGCTTTGCATTTGAGAAAAGAACTTAACTGCTTTGAGTTAATGTTTTTACAAATGTCTGCATTTCAACAAATGCAAAGATGTTGAACAGATGAAACCAATGGTTTTAAGTCTTTAGGGTTATTTTTGGGCACACTTTTAGTTTATGCATGAATATCTAAAAGTAAACCATTGTCTGAAGGCTGTGCAATGTCAGTGAAGATATATAAATATCACTCTGAATAAAGTGAATTGCTTGTCTTGTGCAAACATCAAAAAAAGATATTTTATTAAATCAAAGCTGAGCCAAAGTTTATTCATCTCATTTCCCAGACTTGTATTATTTAGTATTTTTAGAAAGTAACTTATTGATAGTAAAAAAAAAAATACCAGAAAGCTAAAAATTCTCCGTGATATTTTCATGAAAACTGATAACCAAAAGGCAGTGAGACCAAAACAGCCTTCCAGTTCATTATCAGCACAGTTTTGCTCCCTTGTATTTTTCCTCTGCTGCTCATAAATAAGGAACAATCTTGTTTAAGGAACCAAAAACAAAAGCAAGACGCCTGCATTAGCAGCTGACTGACAGGCAGGCTGGCCATTCGGGACACTGATGGCTTTTTTGGTGCTCTCTCTGGGGAGTCCTTGTTTTATTACAAGCTGCCTTGCTATTGATTAACCAGGCGTCCTGATGCCAGACTCCCGCCAGACCAGACCCAGAAGTCACGGCGGGAGGGGGGGGGGCCAAGGTGAAGGGTGAGGAGGTTGGTGACCTCCTCTAAACCTTCCACTGCTGGATGGTGATCCGTGACCCTACAGCTGATTGACCGGCGGGTTAAGTCGATGCTGTGTCTGGCCCGCAGGGAAATCATGGCAGATAAAATCACAACTGTTCCAAGCACATGGAAATTAGAGATGATTGATCCTACAACAACAATATCAGTAACATGATAAAGTAGTTTTCAAAAGCTTCAAAATGAAAAACTGGAGCAGGGATTCCTTTTTAAGGGTCGCCTCTCCTGACGGGCAGAGAGTCGTCTGATGAAGCATGGTTCCACATTAGATCTCCGCACACCCTTCATGTCTCCATCCGTTTCTGATTCCCCTGCTTCCAAACCCCAGACGACTCACTGCTTTCAGGTTTTTCTTCTCATTTTAATCTCCTGCCCTCGTCTCGTGCAACACTCCTCCGTACAGTCATCCCTCATCGCTCAGACAACTCCTGCTTGTTCTTTTTTAACACGCACACACACACACACACACACTACAGTGTGTTAACTGATGTGTTTTCTCAGGCAACAGAAAACTTTTCAAAGATCACCCCAACCCTCTCAAAGTGGCTTTCAATCATTTAAGGGGTAAAAAAGCAACATCAATCAATCAGTCAGTCGTGTATGTTTACTCCTGCCTACCTGCCAAACGGTACAGGTGGGAAACGGTACAGGTGTGGCTGAATTAGCCACAAACAGTGTGTGGAATATCGAGGCACCACATGGTTCACCACAGATTTTGTTTCCTATCCGATACCTGCCAGTAAAACCAAAACTTGCGTCATGAAAACATTGTATGAAAGCCTGCATGTGTTGAAAGTCCAGGCAGAAACTGGTAAATCGTAATCAAGAGACTGATTTCCTATTTATAGAAAAAACAAAACTCCCTATATAACCCTCTTAAAATATTATATATAAATCCATTTCTCTATGTTGGGAAGAAGAAGCAAAAGTGTCAGTCTACCTCTCTGGTTTTTTACATACTCATTTGATTTTATCCCCAATGACAAAAAGTCCAGAGCAGTTTTCATTGTTAATCACCTGCAATAAAATTATCTCCTGTGGTTTAATGACATGTTGATCCTACAATATGGTATCTGGTTTCTAGATCGAGTGGAAATTGAAATCTTTGGCTGTCACAGCAGGAGGATGAGTTGATCTTTTGCTGCCTTCATATTCAGACCCAAATCTTTTTTCTTTTTTTTTTTTCTAATTTCTAATTATGGTGTATTCTATATTTAGACTAACCCACCGGGCTGGAGTTATCAAACATGCAGTAAAAATTGAATTGCGCTGAGAACTCCCAAAATAAAATAATACCAAAGGAGAGGCACACACACAAAGGTGAGATCACTTGATAAGCTTCATTAGATTCCAATTTTCCAATTTTGTTAGAAGAATAATTAGATAATGACACATCCATGCGGTCTCCTGCAATTCATCTCCGTACATACAGCTAATCTGCAATTGAAAATTAATTGCATATTAAAGAAAAAACATAACTCCCCCAGTTGTTCTCTATTTACATAATGAGGGAATAGTTTTAATTAACATATCCAACAGTGGCCAGAGCACCCAGTCTGTGATACAATATCTGTTCACAGTAGCATCAGCAGTAATGAATGTACTACCAGTGTGTTTAGAGACACAAAGCACTCAGTTAAGGTCAAATTGAGGTCTTATTATAACACAGGAAATAACTGTTGCCACATTAGTGGTTATAAATGATTATTTAAATGAAAACTCAATTATTCCATGAGTTCAAATGAATTGTTTCAATACTGCAGATCTGCAGACTCAGAACAAAATGGCTTCATAAACGGAGCATAATTCTCTATTTAAGGAATACAATCTATCTAGAAGATACATTCGTCAATACAATGCAGCAGGAACAATATGACGTAAGTGTAATTTATGGGATGTGTTTGAAATTAGGTCACAAAAAGCAAATGTACATCCATACATACTAACTCCTACTACAGCACCGTGCAGTTACAGCGACGGATGAGACAGATGATCACATCCCCTGTGTTGAAGCATCAGTTCAAGTGTGCTGAATTTCAGAATCTGTTTTTCATTTCAGAGGAAAGCAGTGAGAACTTATAAAGTCACCAAAGAGGGCGATTCCCTTTAAGTCTTGATATGTTGTGCTTTCCCACACTCACCAACCGCTACACCAAGAGGAGATCGGTCTGGATGTTTTACAGGTGCGGTCAGATGAGGTTTATACAACCAGCTTGGATCTTTCCAGCTGACCATATATGCGATTTTATATGTTTTTCTGCAGTCCAGCGTCATCCCATTGGCCTTGTAGCATTGATTCCCAGATTACTGTCAGAACAAACTCTCCAAATACTGAATTTCTCTTCCTGTTAGCTGATAAACTGCATCAATATCAGCCCTACAACAGTGCATGCATCAATAAATGATGGTGTTGCAGTTCTGGAAGGGTTAACAGTTGCACTTGAAGAGCAACTATGAGATAAGAAGCAAATACTGTTCTTCACTACGTGCCTCGATTAGTTTAGGTTTAGATTAAAAGATTATCAAACAAAATTAAAGATCACTTGAACCAATTTGCCATTTTATTACACTGAAAATGCAACAAAAACGACCAGAATGAATGATCAAGCAATGTTCTTTTACAGTACTATTCAGATAGTAATGCGTCAAAGCAAGCAGTGCTTTAATTCAGCAGTGATTCAATAGCATACTTATATGTATGACAGAGTCAATTTCTGCATATTAACTACTACTTTACTCCGTTCCCCTGCCACATAATTATATCACAACTACTGCACTTTCATTTGAACTCCATAATGCTTCAGTAAAATTTAATTGCAGGATTTTACCCGCAGCCAGGGGTTTTAATACTGTGTTTTTATTCCAGGAAATGATATGAATATTTCCTTTGCCACTGGTGACACAGCAGTGAAAGATGAGAAATATGAGCCTCGCGCAGAAACATCGACTTTATCGATGTCGAGAGTGTCACTTGCCTCGATAGATCAATGATTTCTGGAAAAAAAACTGTACTCGGCAATGAGTGTTTACTCCCTTTATCAATGCAAACAAGCCATGAGAAACTACAACCCTTTCTTCAAATCGTTCACGGAGCCTTTGGACGACTCACACACATGCATGCAGACACAGACACACACACACATAACACACACTTCTCAGCGAAGAGCACACAGAACTAATTGAGTGGATTTCAGATTTTACTTCCTCAGGACTGATACACTGGAGATCCCTAAACAAATTTATCCAGCTTTTGCACAAAGCTCTCCCCGGTGTCTGGGCTCTGTGCCCCCCCCCCCCCCCCCCCCCCCCCCGCCTCGCTCTCTCCCTCTCCTGTCTGCCTCTCTGAACTCAGCCACTTGCACTGGCTGCCCTCGCCGAGCGGCTGAGGGAGACGGAGAGAAAAGATTAAAACATTAGAAAACACGGCAAATCTTTCTATGTGTCTGTATGTTCCCCGTCATACTTTCATATGTTTCCTCTCCGGCTGCTGTTTGCTTTAATTCGCCCTCCTGGCCGTGACCGCGCACTCGTCGTTTATTTTGATGAATCGAAGGGGAAGCCCTGCTAATAAATCAGGCCTCATGATGAAGAAACCCCTTAAAGAGGATATTAAGATTTATATCAACTGGCAACTACACAATCGCTCCCTCTTCCTGCCGTCTTTTCTTTTCTCTGACACACCGAGTCGGTGTTTCCGTCTTGCTCCAGTCGAATCGTCCTCACTCCTTCTGAGGCACATGCAGGATGATTTCTTTTCAGGGATCAGGAAGATGGGACCGAAGGAAGAAAAAAAAAAACAAAAAAAAAACGAGGAGTAACACAGAAAGGATGAGGAGAAAGAAAGAAAAAGATAGTTGGAGGAAAGAGAGAGCGAGGGGAGCTCTCTTATTCCTCCCTCTCCCGCTCTGCTGCAGTCTTTGTGTTATTGGCTCAGTGGTCGAGTATGAATGCAACACACAGAGCTTCATTACTGGAGAGCAAGGGCTATCGGTGTGACAGCAAGAAGGATGGGGAGTGTGCGTGTCTGTGAGAGAGCGTACATGTGTGTGATCTACATTTGTACCAGAGATGCAAGATTGAATTTGTGTGCCTGTGGTTGCTCCTGGGAGTGGGTCCATATGTGTGTGTGGTGTGTGTGCGTGCGTGCATGCATCTATGTGTGTGTGTGTTTTCTCTTTAGATCTGCGACGTGAGCACACACGCTCACGGTGACTTATTTACTCCAGAGGCGAGGCTCTAACCCCAGGTACAGAGCCCCGCGCAGAATAATTGCTTTTTTTCATCCCTCTGCATCACATCGCCTCTTTGTTCCTAATCGCTCACACGCATGAAGTGAAATCTATTTGTGAGTGAGAATGTGTCCGCATGCATATGAATAAATAAGAGTGTGTGTGTGTGTGTGTGTGTGTGTGTGTGTGTGTGTGTGTGTGTCTCCCTATGAATATGTGCTGAATGGATATGAGACCCAAGAAGAGCGCGTGTTAAAAGGAACATTCTAAACACTTTTGTTTATATTTACTGTCAAGAATTAGATCTGGAGATGATTTTTTTTATCCTATAATTTGTGTAAACACTTAGCCTTCTGCTACTGGAAGCAATGGGAAACAGCGTGCCTCCCTCTCAGGATCACCTTTGTGCTCACCGTACACAGCAATCACACCAATATTAATCTCATCCCTCAATGAGGCGTAATAAGATACTTTGCCAAATTCGGAGAGGACTCCTTTAAGCTGCATCAGCCGTATCTGTGTTTTCAAATATGCTCACGTCCTCTTTGAAATGGTGCAGTTATGCAAATCTGCAACAACAACTGTGAGTAATTACTAGTTCAGCGTTCGACCATCATTTCATTCAGTTTCAGAGAAAACAGCTCCAATATCTGGTCTATTAGACTGTTGAGTAATGCTTTTAACTCCGTTCCCATAATTAAACCCAGTGTACAATTGAACACTCAAAGGCGGGTTACTTGCATTGCGTAATGATTGCAATTAAGGGTCACACACAAAGCCGGGGCTGCTTTCGGAGTTGCGGCGCGTGACGCCGGCAATTAATTGAAAATGCAAATACAAGGAGCTGATGAATGAGAAGAGTGCCGGCTCCGCACCGCGTGAAAAGACTATCCGCCACACTTCAGAAGGCTACGGGGGGAAGGGAGGATGCGCCTTCTATTCCTTCAGAGAGAAAATCAAACCAATTGGATATGAAGCATGGCTGCACCGCCGGGGGAAGCACGCCGTTTGCTGAGACAGTTCGATACTGCAGAGACACAATAAGACGCTGATTACACAACAACGGGGTCATGGAAAAATGCTCTTTCATTTCACATTTTCAACGCACACACACACACACAAAAAAAGAGGCTCATATTTTCTATTTATACCGACATCAGCATAAGCCTCTAAGTTTCTGGTTTATCAGTCAGACACAGTCTCTGCGATCAGTCACACCGATACCGCCGCCAAAAAAACCCGCTCCAAAACACGCTCTGAGCCGGAAAGTGCTTGGATGTCTGAAAAGTGCCACACAAATAAAAATAGACAGGCGGGCACAGGCAGACAGACAAATGGACACACAGGCAGCGCCGTGGTGTGCTGTTGTCTTGACAACAGAAGAAGAGGAGCAGCACCCTGAACTCCAGACGTGGATGGAGTGTGAGACGCGGGAAGGGGTGGACAGAAAAACACTCTTAAATCCCATTAAGCTCTTAAAGTGTTGGAAAAAAAATACATCACTGCGGCAGCCTCAACCTTTGTGGAAGATTCACCTCTAATTTTCTTTGCTGCAGGCGAGAATCCGCGAGCAGCGAGAAGCTATGCAGACCGGCTATTTCAATGAAAGCTGCTCACACAGGCTATTAATGTTATCGACACTGCCATTCCAAAGACGCTAAATGAGCGATCAGCAATGCGCTCCAAAGTTGCCCATCGTCCCTGATTACTGTAATAACCCAATACGGCCAGCGATCAGCACGAGGACGAAGCTAAACTGTTTTCACCAAATCTTGGAAGATGTTTTGCTCCTTATCCATCTGTTCGGACAACCCTGCCAACACAAAGAAACAGCGTGAAGCGACATGTTCCGAGACATAAGATCAAGCCCAGCAGACCTTATTAAATTAGTTTGAGATCAAATGTCTATGTCATCACCAACTATCACACCTTTTCAGATACTTTTTAAATGCGTATGGAGGAAATTAACTCTTGTGGAAATTTAAACTGCGGATACTGTTCAGTACAACACACACATTCACACAAACAAACCAAAAGTCTGAAAGCAAAATGTTTTCTGTGCATAATGTTTGCGTTTGGGTGAACGAACTTATGACATGAGCAACAGATGAAAAAATCAAATGCCTGGTCAAATATACAGTCACTCCGTGCCTTCAGGGCCCTGCAGATGATGAAATTTTAGCAGTCCTAAAAGTTTATCCGCTGCAATATGATTTCGTAAACTCCAGCATGGCAGTGAGTTTGTCTGCACAGAGTTGTTCTCCTCTAAACTGGAGGTCGTGACTCTCTGGCCGTCTCTGGCTGGCCCACGAAGGGTCGAAAAAGACACGAAACATAGTTTTACTTTTACTGTCAAGGCGACAGTCTTATTTTTTTTCCAGTGTGAATAGGTCGCGCATGTGGGCTTCCCATCACTAATAACTACCAGTATTCACCCTGTTGAAAGATTATAATGTGACTCATCATCATTAGGTAAAAACCTGTGAGTTGGAGCTCCGGCGGGAGACTCGGGGTGCTGCAGTCACGCACCAACACACTCAGGGACCGTTTTTATAATAAGGCAATGGCCCTAATCAATGCGCACCAATAAAATTTGGCTTAACAGTGGGCTTTGAGCATTAAAAATGTTACAATAACTATTCTCTTCACCTTACAGCTCATTTTGCACTGACATACTTCACCGCTCGTTTTACTTCACACATTTATTTTGACGTGCATAATCTTTATTCTTATACCTTCATGAAGGTATTGATCATTTTACAAAACGTGATTTTGGATTTGATGCGTTGGGGGAACTGTGTGTGCTCATCTTTGATGATTACAGGTCCTTTTTTTTTGACACTGCTGTGGATGAGGGACGGATTTCATTGTGCTATCATAGAAAACGTGTGACTGTACAATGCCAATAAAGGTTTATCTTATCTTATCTTATTCCAAGACAGAAGGAGAGCGCAATCTGTGGCTTACTGAATCCATGTATGCTTATGCTTTTTGATTAAAGAAAAGAAAAACAGAGTCGAGTACACAGCTTGGCAATCCCTCATAGGCCTTATTGTATGAGGCACTTTCAGGTAGATTCATTCCCCATTGTTGCAAACCCATTGATTGTGTGCACACCGTGTGTGTCCTCGATGCATCTAAGCAATGTGTAACAGATGAAGCAATAAGACATTATGGAGAGTCTCTTACATCTGCTGCCAGCTGCATTATTTGATGCTCTTTAGCCGTGGTAGGCTGTGGCATGACACAGCTTCCACAGCCTGGCAGGCACTGCTCCATTTATAGAAACAAAGTGGGTAGAATACACAACTCTTGGCACATGACTGTATATATTACATGCATACCACATCAGAGACGCCGCCACTGGTTTCTGGCTTTGACTGATAGCAATTATTCCAGCTGTCAAAGCCTTTGATCTTTCACTTATGTCTGACAGCTTGAATTTCTGGATCATAACATTTGTTCTGCTTCAACAACATGTTTACCAGCCAAATGACTGGTGACTTTAATTAAATCACTTTTTCTTTTTCTTTTTTCCTGTGCATTCATGCTCTGTGGTGACTGGCAGCCTCCAGCTGGCCAGACCTGGAGGAGAGACGGGGATAAACACCTGGCTACCAGACTACTGGTTCCAGTCTGACTCTCTGCAGAGCATCTGTTGATGCGTGCACAGCCAGTTGTGTCTTCCATAAAGATCTGGATGTGTAATTCCCAATGACATGCCCAGAGGTATGATCTGCCTCCTTTACTACAAAGTATTCTCATAAATAAGCTTAGTCACTAATCCGGTCCGATCAGTATGCACGTCTTCGGAGGAGGAGAGTCAAATATTATGCAATTTTTAGTTTTGTGCTCTTCATGAAGCTACTTATGCACGATTTGTTGTCACTGTTGTCTAAAATCTTAATTTATTGATGAATTCTCTCAGAAACTGTGACTTAATGCTGTGTTTTTTTAAGATCTTATTGCAACTTTTGTCAATCTTTTTAACACTGACTCCAAAAACATTGCTTAAATTGACTTTGTAAGCTTTATTTTCTTGGCTTTTAGACATGGCACACCACAGACATGCTGAATAAAGTCCTGAATGATTGTTGCTCACGAAATAGACAATGCAACTGCAAAAGAACATGTCAGCTGCATTTTCTGTAAACATAACACAGAACGGCTTTAGTGACAATTATTGTCAGCAGCCAAGCCGGAGCAATGAGCTCCATTGTGTGTCGCTACGCAGAGCAAACAGCAGCTCTTTGTCCAGGACTTAGAGATGTGTTGCAGCGAGTGCAAATAGTTCCACGCAATACATTAGGAAAGTGTTGTATTCGGTGATTTACATGCATTTTTGTTCACAGAGGAGAACAGGAACACAGTCTGAGGAGATGTGAAAGCCTTTCAGAATGACACTGCCTGAGCTGCGGCTCCCTGTGGATTATGAAAATACATTTATTGTGGATAAATCATCGGAACATTGGAAAATGGGAGTCCTAAACATGATTGTGGTGTTTTCTGCATTTAAAATATCACAATTTTGGTGCGGACTGTTTGATCCTGCAACTCTTGGCTTTTGTGGTAGCACTGAGACGTTCATTTTCACTGTGCACTGAAATTAAACACGTTTGTGACACCGTGTAAGACACGATCGCACAAACGCTATTTCAAAAATATTCCAAACACCTCTAAAGCAAGTCTGTCTTCAGATGAAATGAAACCAGTGGGCCTCGCAGCACAGCGTGGCTGGAGACCACCTGACTGCTGCCAGCGGTGATGCATTGCGCCGCCTTGGCAGGGAGAGCCGGCTCAGTGGCGCAGGAGCGTCAGAAGGGTACGGGCAGGATTCATATTTTCACTGCTCTCCATCAACATCTCCGTTTACCTCCTCTGTGTAGAAGACCCTCTCATGTGCCATGAAGCACATACGGTGCACGCTTCTGTGTGTGTGTGTGTGTGTGTGTGTGCGCCTGGTGACAGATGGGTGATGAAGTTGTCAGACCCTTGCTCGGTGGTGCTGCAGGCCCTTGTCGGCTGGCTGCTGCTTGTTACCGTGTTAATTAGACGACTTGCTCCTCCTGTTCGGTAATTACAGTCGGCCCGAGCCAGGCCACTCATCAGGGGCCGCCGAACGCACGACAGCGGGGCAGACGGGGTGAATGTGCAGACATATGGCCGGAGTGGGATGCGGTGCACAGACACACACAAAAAGAGAGCCGTGTCACAAGACATAATAAACAAAACGCCTCGCTGATGCAGAAGTTAATTTAACTCCCAATGACTCTTTTTGCCTGTTTAAAAATGTCTGCTTACAAATTTTGTTTCATCTATTTTTACTAACCATTAAAAAAAAAAGAACAATTAACAGGAGACATCATCACGAGGGTGCTTTCTATTCAAGAATATCCTGGTTTTTACAACAAAGCAACACAACAACAGCTGCCTCCCATGGAGGAAACATTGTAAAGCTTCTCCCACAAGGACACAATCCGACCAATCTAATCACCAAAACAAGGTGTGACTCTCTAACCTTACTTGACCACCAAGCCCGCACTCCCACTTTCCTATTCAGTTACACATCATGGAGGTTTGCATCTTTTATGTACGGAGGCACACATTCAGATCTCACGTATGCCGAGGCGTTTAGGGGTTAAGAGCCTTGCTCAAGGGCAGCTCAGCCGTTGTAATGAGAGACGGGCTAATATCAGTCTTTTGCTTCGCCGGCCTCATTGAACCAGCTGCTTTGGGGATGGAACTGTGACCTTGCTGTCAAATGCATTAAGTTCTTCAATGTATTTTTGCTGCGGTTCCAGAAAATCCACTGGCCTTCATTACCATGAGCACGAAACTCGCATAAATCCATTTCAGCAGTACAATGACACAAAGGGGTAATGCTGTTTTAACATGAATTCATTTTAAAAACCTGCACCGCATCACAAGAAAATAGACAGATATGCAGATTTGCTTGTCTCCATAATAACTTTATATATTATGCAAAAGAGAATGGAAAGTGGCAGGCACCTGGGGTCACATTTCTGAAACTTAGAGCGGATTCGTGACTCCAACTCTCAGCAAGCGCGAGATAAAATATGCGCGGACACTCTTTTAGTCAAAATTACGAAGTTATCCCACAGCGAGCCAGGAATAGAAGCAGCTCCAGCCCGAATCCGCTCCAACGCTCATTAGACCTTAAAACAGGGAGGCAGAAGTGCACCTTTACTAATTGCAGCATGTCGTTGATTTTCTCCATCAGAGTGAGATGAACTGTTAATGAACACACCTGTTAAGCATGACTGGAGCTATTTAAGGCACTTCAGCATCTCATCAATCAGCACATCACCTATAAACTATCACTCACTGCTAAAGCGACGAATGATTGTGAACACTTAGGTTATTCAAAGTAGAAATGAGTGGTTCAAAGGAACAACTATAAATTAGACTACGTAATATTGAAGATGACAAGCTTCTACGTCAATAATGTCCCAACGAAAGTATTAAAAAACAGTTTGTGCATTTTAATGGTTTTTAGTTACACTGTGAAGATTTATTGATTTATGGAATTTAATGTTAGAAAATGGATGATGAATAACTTGTAAAGAATGAATCTTTACATTTGTGAATGACTGCAGATGGCCCATTTCTCTAAGTGCTGCTCGGATGTTGTGTAGAGGACATGCTTTGGCAAATGTGTGTATTTATAGCTGCATTTCAACCACAGACTTTAATGGGGGGTAAGACATGGTTTTTGCTTTTATCATATAGCAAACTGAAGCATTTCTCAGTTAAGCCAATTCCAATGCCATAAAGGACGATCTAAAAGACCAAGGATTGAACGTGCTTCTTGTTCACAGGCCATCAAATACCAGCCTCTCCATTTCTGATGTTGCATTATTGTTGTATGACTTGATCTTCTCGTCTTGACCTGAGCCTCAGTCTGGAGAAGGTCCCCATCCTGTGGAAGACCTCCTGTGTGGTCCTGGTTCCTAAATTGGCGCTCGCCAAGGAACCGGCCCACTACAGACCTGTCGGCCTGACCTCCCACCCACAGTGCGGCTGCGCGGCTGTGAGTCAGAGCTGGTGGTCTGCAATTGTGTGTTGGAGTGGAATGAGCTGAAGTACCGGTCGGTCATCATTAACTTTGTGGACTGGTGTGAGCGCAACCACCTGTGCTTGAACACCAGCAAGACGAAGGAGATGGTGATGGACTTCAGGAGGAGGAAACTTCCACAGCCACCGGTGAACATTCAGGGGGAGGACACTGAAACAGTGGACAGTTAAAGCTCACAACCATTATGGACAACAGCTCTCAGCCGATGCACCGGAAGGTGGAGGAGCTCAGCAGCTCCTTCAGTGGACGACTGGGAAACCTTCAGTGCAGGAGAAAGCGCTACCGCAGGTCCTTCATCCCCATCGCTGTCAGACTGTACAATTCTATTGTGTAGAATATGTGAAATAACCCTGGACATTATAATAACCTGCAACCATGGTCACTTAGACCCATTAGAAATTCAACAACACTTTATAATCCATTCACTCTGCTAAAACATATTGTATATATTACATATTGTACTGCATATCGTATTGTATATATTATATAGTTCCTGTTGTGCATAGTTAGATCTTCCTTGTTTTAGCTTTCTATCATCATCTTACTATGATTTGCACTGCTACTTGTTCTTTATTTGCACCTGTAAATTTCTCCACAGTGAGATTAATAAAGTATATTCTATTCTATTCTTTGCCCCCTCTGGACTGGAGGTGTCTTGCATTCAAGACAATTTTTAGGGGTTGGTTGTAAAAACTGACACAGGTACTTCTGTGAGCAAGTCCAGCCTATTTTCAGATTTTTTCCATTTTGGATTTGTAATTTTTCGTCCAGTACTGATGTTCCTGAACTAATGGAATCCTCATGAGTTTCTCCAATGTTACCTCAGTTTTGGTGCCTCATTATTTCTCCTGCCAAGAGTCTCTTTTGACAACTGATTCTTATATAAAAGTCTTGATAAAAGATAAAAATCTTGAAACAAAATCAGTGAGTCTTGAGGTTGTTATCATCTATTTAATCCACATTTCAATCCAACATTGGTATTAGAACTTCACAGTGATATTTTGCTTCCTATTTAAGAAATGGAAATTATTTGGTGCATCTACAGGCCCTCTTACATAACATACAATACAAACGTGTACAGTATTAAACTACTTTTTTCCCCTATTTTTACCTTTCAGAGGCCATAAGTTTTATATTTAACTATTTATGAAATGTACTACTGATTTTTTATTATTTTCAGAAACACCAATTTGTGTGCGGCAAATTTAAAAAAAAAAAAACTGCACACACACACAAACACCTTGAAAATTTTAGCATAAAGAAAAACATTAAGACTTTTAAAGCAATATATTTAGGAATGGCTGTAATGTAGATTATAAGTGGTTTGTCATTTAAGGGCATATTTTGCATGTCAGGTTAAATCTGGACCTTGAAGGTGGGGGCCTGTGTTTGAAACCCAGGTGCTGCAGGAAAGCCACCTGACGGAAAAACTACACAAGTCTGTGGTGAAGGTTGCTCTGACTTGTAGCGGTGATTCTAGCTGAATCGGCTATCATCAAAAAAGAAGCACGTAAACATCTGCCAGTGGAGATCACGGCACCGAGAGACTTAAAATGCAAGAGCCAAGTTATTTTTTAATGCAGTGCCTGGAGAATATAGATGATTACTACACAAAATGACCACAGAGACCAGAAAAACCTGACTGTTATTTGGTGCGACTGTTAAAAAGGGAACAGTGCAGAGAATGAGGTGACGACAGGGAGGAGAAAAGACATTAAATATGGTAAAATATGAGCAGCGTGGAGGAGAAAGTCAATGAAATGAACAACCTGAGAAGAAGTGTGTTTTGAAGCACCGCGAGTGGACGTCAGATAAGTGGTAGGAGAGGTGAGGTGAAATGGTGCTGGGGTGTCTTCTTATCTCCAGCCTTCTCGCTCGCCCTCCTGCCGGGAGCAGCCAGTTCATTTGCCTGTATGAGTGTCTGACAGAGCCGATTAAGAGCAGTTTGTTTTATAGACGTGGGCTAATTGAGTTGGCTAGATTGCCGTCACTTGGTTTGCTCCCTCCGTATCGGAGATTACATATTTCCTTTTCATATCTGGGCGCTGCAGCTGGCCGACCCATCTATCTCCGTGCCTCCTCTCTCTCTCTCTCTCTCTCTCTCTCCGTTCCTCCTCTGCCGCCATGCAAAGTGAGACGGAGCTTTGGTCCTGCGTCTAATTAGTGCTCCTCTCCGTCACTCTCCTCCTGCCTTGCTCACGACTATATCCCTGCCCCAGAGACCCGGCTTCGCCTCTCCTCTCTCCGGCTCTGACCCCTCCTTCTCATTATCTACTTCTCTCTCTACCTTCTTCCTCCTCATCTTCATCCTTGCACCACTCCATCTTTCGCCCTCTCCATCTCTGTCATCGGTCACCCTCCCCTCCTCCTCCACCTCTGTCCCTCTCTCGCTCCCCCTTCAGAACCTCCCCCTCCCGCCGCTCTCGCCTTCTCAATGAGTTAATTAGGCTCATCTCGGGCACCCTCTTGCCAGAGCCTGTGCCCACAGGGCCAGTCGAAGAACTCCGCTGATGATTGGAAAGCTCTATTTTTAGAAGACGACCCAAGGAGGAGAAACAATGCTCGGCGGAGAGACAGCTGAAGGTCATCCGGTACTTCTGCTTTGAGCATATCCATATCAGAAGGATGTGAGAAGGATGGGGGACGAAAACAGAAGCGGGGATGATGATGAGTGCGGCGAATTTGCATGTGGTTCCCATAATTTAAGAGAAAGCTTTACTGAAGCTGATGTTCTAGCCTTATAAAGGCTGTTTTGTTTTTTTTTTAAGAGGAGATAGATGAAAAGATGGAGATTTTCTTTTTCTGGACTGAGGTCTGTGTATCGTCTTAGTCTGAACTCTCTAATGAGCCGAGTCTTTAGAGAACTCGGTGCGCCCGCTTTAGCAGCTCAGACAATGTAGTACTGACACCATGACTCACTCCCAGGTAAGCCATCCTCATGTGTTCTGCTTTGTTAAATTCATGGAGCTGCTCAATAAAGCCCAGTTGTTATTATGACAGTGGTGTATTGGTAAGCAACTGATCCAACAGCCATTGTGTTCAGGCGTGCACGTGAAGCATGGATTAATTGAAAATGATAACTATAATATGACTTCACTGCAGCCATTACTTACTCGAGTAGGATTTTCTGAAATCTTGATGCCAAGATGCAGTGAAAATTCAGTGTTTTTCCATATAGTTGATCCACATCAACTACAGTTGTCACTTCTCGTTGCAGTTTTTAAAAAAACAAAAACTGTCCCTGATCCCTGAAGCATCCAACACAAGGATGACAAAGGCGGTCTGTGTTTTACAGGTGCACTAAAGTGAAAACAAAATGTCAGAAGATTATTTTCATTTTCATACTATCATCCCATTTTTCTAATATGTACTTATGATTTCGAGCAGCTTATTGCTGTCACATTAGATCCTATCACTTATCATACATGCATTACTGAGACAGAAAAGCCCAGAAATCCTTTTGTGGAAATGAAACCTGCTCAAGATCTGATGGCAAACCTTGTAACATATGCGAAATGAAATATTGGAATTTGTGAGATGATAAAACCACCTGTTTGTGCTTTGCAATTTATTATACCTGTGGCAGCAACAACACTAATGCTGCGTCTCAAGCACTGATGGAAGAATATCTTTTAATGACTAGCAGCTGCACGTGCAATCCACTGGATCATCTTCAGGATCTCCTGATCCAACAGGTTGCAGGAAGAGAGCAAAATCTCTAAACTAATCAGACTTATGAACAGCCATGCTTGTTTTTAAAGCCACCGTATATTCTGGAGTTAAAGCAGTTGACAAAGGAACGAACCGGGACTGAAGAACTGACAGCACATCAAAGTATGAGCTGTCATCTCATTTGCTCATTACTGTCAAACTGACGGAAACCACATTTTCTATCCGTTTCACTAATATGTCAATTGTCTACCAGTTGTACATTAACAAACAGGAGCACGAGGCGCACATGCATAATGGTAAATATAGACAGTGGGATCAGCAGAGTCGGTGTGAGTCAAAGCACCAGGAGTTCATTTACCCCTCTCTCTCTAATAAACAAAGCAATCACTGACAGTCAGAGACACAATTATGAGGTAATTACGCAAAATAACAGATTTCCCTCTCCACCTTCCACGCTTGTTTCACACGGGTACACCCACAGATTACAACAACCCCCATCAACCCCTCCTCCCATGTGCGACTGTTAACCCCCTGCACCCCCTAAACACACACCCTGCACAACACACGAATACACACGTGGGTAGACAGGCACAGAAATACACACAGATTTATGCAGAAGGTTATTCATGCAAGTGTGCGTTCACTCCCTTGCACATTTAGTGAATCCCCCCCTCCCCACCCCACCCCGCCCTCCCAGAGCTCATCTTAATTAGCAACCAAGTCATCTCATGGCAACACACTCGTCAATCTCCCTCTATGTAGCCTCGTACTAATTAACCGATTTAAATGGGAGTGTGTTACAAAGTGACACGCAGAGCAGGTTGTAGTCCCTGAACTGCCTGCCGTCAGTGAAATCCCTCCACCGGCTCCCCCACTGCACGGAGTTCTCCCTGTCACCACCGTTATTTTGTCGTTTTTTTCCCCCTCATTTCTCACCTCTTCCTCACTTTTTCCTTGGACTTTGTTGTTGTTGTTGTTGTTGTCTATCCTCCTAACACATTCACTTTTGATTGCAGTTATCAATCCAGCCAACTCTGTGATCCTGCCAACTGGCAGGCCGCGCTGCCCCTGTGCCTGCATGGCGTGCTGAAAAGGGCAACACTGCTCATTTCACAACATGGTCATTACCACGAGCAGCACTGCAGGGAGGAGTCAGCCTAAATGTGTAAATGGCAGGAACCTAGAAAGTGTTGCAAACAAAGGAAGAAATCCACTGGCTGTGTCTCGGTGATTTTTTTTTTTTTTTTTTTTTTGTAAGTGCAAAATCACAATTTGAAGTGAGCGCCGGGTACGTCTCCAAAATCAAACTGAGTCAATAGCCACAGGATATTGTGCAAGTGCAAAAGCCCAAATCTCATTTCCATAAAATGAAATGTGACAAATTCTGTCTGAGAGAGCATTTTTGTTTCTGAGACAGTCCTGCCGCCAGCAGACAATTTCTTTATTGTTCTGAATGAAATCACTTTCGGGTGCCTTGAGTTTAAAGGGAGTGAAATAGAAATCAAAACTTTGTTACGCACCAGTCTCCAGCTAAATTTGATTAAACTGCTCCCTTATATTCCTTAAAAACACAGTCGTGGTGCAGACGGGGGCCCAGACGTGCGCTGAAGTCGGATCCAGCAGAGATGGAGTTTGCAGCACTTGGAGGATAAACGACGCCCAATTAATGTTAAGACGTGAAAGCAGATTCCACACAATTGTCGTTTTTAGTCTGTGAGGCATCATGGGAGGTCTCTGGTTGGAGCAGCATCATGGCTGCTGGGTCTCGCAACCCTCCCTGAGGGCTTCGCCGCGACTGTTCAATTACAGCTGAGAATGATAAAGCACTCCACAGTAACCAGGCTGCAGAGCTGCGGGCCCCGTGTCGAGCCCTCATCAATATTTCAGCTCCCTCCCTTTATACTGTAGCTCCCCTTATCTGGACAATGACGGCCCACATCACACCTCCAACTTTCTCTCCCCAAGGCGGGGATGGGGGGGGGGGGGGGGTATGTTAGGAAACGAGTTCTAACAGCTGAACAAGACTAAGAACAAAACAGCACAGATGGGGTTTCACTGATGTGTGTGTTTTATGTGTTTGGAGTGAAGCACAGCTACAACGGTTCGAACCGAGGCTGAATTCAGCGACAGGTTTCACCACGTCCAATACGCGAGGAGGCAGAGTCCTTCTCGGGGGACTGTGTTGGTGAGTCGCAGAAAGACCCCTCAGGCTGTTGTCTTTGGATTTCATCAGCCAGGCTCTTTTACAACTCACACACTTTTCTTCTCTCTCCCTTTGTTCTTTTTCAAAGTTATAGAATTCCAATTTATTGCAACTCGGGGCCAGTGCTGTGGCCCGTGCTGCCATCCTTGTTGGTCATAATATTGACATCATCTGACTTCCCTGCGTTCCATTGCACTTTGATCTAGTGCCTCCATTTCCTGAGCAGTTAAGTTCGGCG
Organism: Salarias fasciatus; assembly: GCF_902148845.1. Lineage (NCBI taxonomy): Eukaryota > Metazoa > Chordata > Actinopteri > Blenniiformes > Blenniidae > Salarias > Salarias fasciatus. Next base: position 12,400,593 of record NC_043750.1, on the reverse strand, counting down.
ACTCCAACGACCGTGTTTTCATGGATTTGAGTATGCCAGCCTCAAGGCTTATTCTACTATTGATCGATTGCTTGATATTCAGGTTATGAAGTCTATATCGCTCAGACATTCAGCTACCGTCTAACCACACAGGATCAGCGAGGACCGAGCACATCCCAGCAGACTCCAGATCATTAAAGCATGATGTACACGACTGCGTGTGTTAAGCACAGGCCACCAGTGTATCACAGGGAAAACACACACATCACACATGCAACTCTGTAGCCGATTCAGACTCATCACATGGAAACTAGATCACGAGAACAAACCCAGAGGGCCAAAGAAACTATTTTGTAAAAAGAATACATGAAACTTCAGAAAAATAGTGTACATAAACACAGATCATGCAGGTCTTTATTTAGGTCCACACTCAACAGTTACTTGAGGAAACGTGACAGTTTGTTTTAAAGCGCTAACTCTGTGAAGTCTAAAAACTTCATTTGGGTTCAGACTACTGGAAAAATAATGCAAGCTGCAACAATGTTTAGGACAACAAAGATAAAGCACAAAATAGAAGTGCTGTGCTTCATTTTACAACAAAATCATGTTAGTGGTCAGAAGCAGCACCTTTGGTGAGAAACATGAACTCATCAGTTGCGTTGTGTGTTTTTGTTGACGACATACGGCCTCTATCATTACTCACGAAAGCAGCAATTTGGCTGAAAACATGGTCGAGGAATAAAGGAAAATAAATCAATTTTCTATTATTATACCTTTGCTTTTTATTGGTCAGGTCAGGGATCACTTAATGTCACAGTATCCAACACTTTACCTGTCCACTGGCTAATTTGGTGGCATTTCTACAAAGTAAAGATTATTTCATGAGCAGTCTAGAAGAGGTTGAGAGGCGGCATCTAAACAGTCCACAGAGGAGTGACGGACACGTCTGGATCAGAGAGCAGCAGCCTGCAGACGCACAAGCTGAAGGCTTGTTGTTAGGCTATTTTTCTCACAGCCATCCAATTCTATTAGAGCAACCACCCCCTTCCACACTCATAAACACACATGGTGTAAAGCTCTGTACCCCCCTCGAAGCCCCCCCGGCTCTCCATCACGGCTCGCAGTGCCCGTTTTTCACAGCAGGTAGCTAATTCGCCTTTTATCCCCAAGTAATATTGGCCTTATCGCCCCGCGCCACCGCATCCATGCTGGGGCTCGGCGAGCTGACGGGCTGGGAGGGGGCAGATGGGGTGCGGGGTTGGGGGGGTGAAGCGAGGCGAGGCAGGTGCTGGAGGAATGTCAGCCTGCTGGAACTGATTGTGCTTCGCGGCCACATAGCTGTTGCTCCATTACACACAACACACACGCCCGTGTTTCCGTCACTTCAGAGGACAGCAGCGACTTACATTTGTTTCGCGGGAAGTCAGCCCAGCAGCGGCCATAAAGTCCGATCGCCAAGTCCTTCCCTTAACCTTAACCCGTAGGTTTAGCCTCAACACAACCTTGACCCGGGCGTTCACCTGAACCTGCATGATTTACATTAAGGGAAGCTGTAATGGTGCCTGTGGGAAAGCCGAGCCATAAAGGAGTATACACAGATTTATGTCCTGACAACACAAGTAATACGACTGCACACACACACACGCACACACACGCACACAAAAGTAAGGAGTGAAAGAGAAACAAACTCCCTCAGGTCCTGCTCACTTCAGCCTCTCCTTAGACCACCAGTATTGCTGCCGATATTGCCTTAGTGTTACATCATTCAGTACAGTACACACACACACCTGCACACCACACACACACACACACAGCAGTGTCTGCTATCACCCACCATCCCTCAGCACCTGCATTTTCTGCTCCTGTCACCGAGCATGTTTCTTTCACACAGGCACTCAAAGCAAAGAAAACCCATTTTAACATTTCACACACCCCTCCCTCTATGACTATTTTCACTTCTGTGTCCACATTTTCCTTCATTTCACTCCTAAATTACAAGACCCCGGGGCTCCCCTTGTTGCCGCCTCCTTTCCTCATTCCGCTCCCTCCTTACCCCCACCCAGAGGGGACCCACAGTGGTCCGGTAACACGCTCCACCGCCACACCACCCACAAAATCAGTCTCTCGTTGTCACTTGGGAAGGCTGAGACACAATACCGGGGGATTTCTGCGGTGCTGAAAGCTAAATGCCACTAATAGGCTGATTCTGCACACACAATGAATTCAAATTGCCTGTTGTGCACCACGGCGAGCTTCGTGCGCTTTACTTTTAGCATTCCTATCAAACTGAGGGCATTTCCCCTGATGCCTATCTGCACAGTGTTAATGAAGATATATGGTGCAGGTACAGTGATGACATTTTCATGGGCCGCAGACAGCTTCCATCTGTCCCGAGGCGTCACTTCATACTATGGTTGTCTGCTCCGCGATTTGGAAAGTTCACAGTTTGAGACAACGCGGCGCGGGCAGGGAAGAGTTTTGGTGCGGGAGCGCTCGGTGCTGTCAGACGGAGAGCGCCGCAATTTGAGACAAGGTGGTTTAAGTTATTGATGGATGACTGCATGGTACTCAGGTGAAACCCCATTCAAGAAGTTTGTAAAACATTTAGCTTCAGCACTGCTTTTTATTGTTTCTACTAGTGACTGGATTACAAACACTGTTCTCACTTCGGTAATCACTGAGGAAAGAAACAAAGGAAAATGGGGGTCGGGAATCGGTGCGGATAGAAACACGACAAAGCTAAATGGATGGATAAAGTGATGCAGGAGATGCATTCTATTGTAAAGATCCCCATGGTTCCCAGCTGTACTTAAACTGGAAAAACTGAATCGACAACAACCACATTCAACCCCCGCACACATTTTCATTCAGTTTCATTTAATAAGTTTGACTAATTGGTGCTAAATAGTTGTTAAAGCTTCCAGTGAATATCTTCCCAGTCTCGCTGCCATGGTGGCATTTTTTTAATGGCATTACCTGTCCTTATTAAAATTACAATGTAAGTGTCTACGGCATCATTAAAACAGAAACATGAAGCTCAAAGTCAGGAATCAGGACCGACCTACTGATTGGTGGTAAAACATGTTTCTGTTTCATTTCTAAGTAGTTTTGAATTCTGCCCAGTCACCACTGGATGCCTTTTCTCAGTTATTCTGCCTTTTATCCCGTGTCTTCCATGTTGTACCCCTTCATTTATCCTTTTCACTGCCCCTCGGTGTGTGTGTGTGTGTGTGTGTGTGTGTGTGTGTGTGTGTGTGTGTGTGTGTGTGTGTGTGTGTGTGTGTGTGTGTGTCTCTGACTTTGTGGTTATAGCTGGGAGGGCCGGGGCGCTCGCTGACTGATGGATGAAGCGGAGTGTGTTGCCATGGTGCTACCTGGTGGGGTTTGCTCTGCAACGGGAGGCTACGGCGAGCAGCCTGCCAATGAGAGGACGGAGGGAGAGAGAGGTCTATGTGTGTGTGTGTGTGTGTGTTTAAATATTTCTGTGTGCAGGGCGGTGTTGTCTAATTTCACAAACACATACCCAGCTCAAACAAACCCTTGCAGGCATGCACGTATTTAAGCAATTGCGCACACACTCTCACACACACACACACACACACACACACACACACACAGCACTCACACACTTTCCATTCTGTAGAATTAAATCTCAGCGCTTCCATAGACGGTGCAGTTGAATTATTTATGGCTGCCCGTCTCCAGGCCAGGCCGTAATAAAGTTACGGCCGAGACTAATTTGCAGTTTGATGAGGTGGGCTTTTAGCAGCAGATCCTAGGCCAACATTAAGTACATATTGTTTTTACAGATTTGATTACCTTTTTACTGTTATTGTTATTAATGCGCTGGGTGTGTGTGCATTGGCTAAAAGGAAGTGAACTTCTTTCGCTCCAGACAAATACAGAAACCTGGCCATAGGAGCAAGCCAAAAGTGAATAAACAGTATGTGGGGAACCATTAGACATATACTGGATGTAATCTCCTCACTTTAAAAATCCAATAAAAGTGGCAGCTCAACACCTTTTATAGCAACCTGGAGGCAATCTGCTTCTAAATACATAAGCCGCTGCCGTGAATCAGCTGTGAATTGGACCTGAGCCATCTGCCCGCTCTCACAAACACACACACACACAAACACACACGCACAAGTATCTCCATGAGGGCCTATAGAAAAGTACCAGCGCGAGTAAGCTGATGTCGGCTCTCGCCGACAGTACATTAAAGCCAGAGTGGGGAGCTTTACAGTAATGGGATGATGGTGTTGGGAATAACAGATTTTGATTTGCGATTTACCCAGACTAAACAAAATTCAATTTTACACACTTTTTTTTTTTAAGAACCCCACTTTGCCTGAAAAAGGAAACTCACAGTAAACCCTGTGTATAATTTGATAGAGCGTTGCCGGGTTGTAAAATAAGGGAATTTCACAAGCTATTAAAGGCTTAAAGCCTGTAAAAAATGTTATGGTGATTAAAATACACAAAGGAAAGTGGGGTTATACAACACCTTGTGGACACCATAACATCTCACACTGCTAAACAAGAACAAGACGCAGCACATTCTCTCTCCCCTGAACACATGATAATCCTTTGATTAATGACACCCAGCATATTTAATGCTTAATACGTAGAACGGGAGCTGACAAGCCAAACAATTAGGTCAATTACTGGCTGACAACTATGTTGTACTGGGTTAATTACTGGAATCTTCTGCGGTGAGACACATCCATTTGAGGGCCAGTGGCATGTAACAGAGTGCACATGCAAATGAGCTCACCTACAGGACACAAGCATCGCAGAGCATGCAATCTGTGTTATGGATGAGGATCGGTATACGTGTGTATGATTGTGCTCGTGCATCTTTGCAGAAATGAGTTAAAGGGATTTTCTCCATTCTTCGCCCCTTCAGAGGGGCCGTCCCACACACTGGCTAACGAGGTCAATATAGAGCAAAGAAGTCACTTTGGTGGATGATTTTCAAGTTGCGAGGAGGAAACATGGAGAGAAAATGCAAACTCCACATCCCCTCCTACAGTTATTACAAACCTAATGAATAAATTCCAGGACACCCGGGACAGTCTGAACCACTCCACACACCCACCTCCGCTGCAACGCTCCCCTGTGAGCCATATCTTAACTTGAAACACATAGACTCTCTTCTTAATCCCTTTGACGCAGACGCATAAACAGAAGCGGGACGCGCCGGTCTCCATCACGCCTCCCCGTGCGTTCAGAGCGGCTGGCGTGGGAGCCAAGAGGATGGCGGAGGTCATTTCCATATTCACTTAGCAGAGGTTCGCCTCTCTCCTTTCTGCACTGGAGCGCTTTAATCAAAGCGGGCGGCGCTGTCACTGCTCCTAAATGGCCCTGGAGCACCTTTGAAACACACTGACACCGGTGTCGCGCTGAAAAGGACATGCTTTTTATCCCCTTAAATAGCTTGTAAAAGGGTCCCATTGACTACACAAGCAGCCGACACTTCCTCCTCGCTTTGGGCTTTATTGTGCCGCCAAGTGAATGTGTCAATGACACTGGATGAACACAGCTCGACAATATCCTGAGGTGCTGGTTTTTTTATATATTTTCAATCAGCTTGGCGTGTTTGAGCGTAACAAATACATATATATATAGTATATATTGACAAGTGTGAGCTGGTCCTTTACGACAGTTGGAGATGAAATGAGGCTGCTCTGGAAAAAAGAAAAAGAAGAGAGGAACCTTATTACAGGGATGTGAAAATCAAGGACATCATTTCCTCAGTTTCCTTCTGAGAGGCGCTGCACAAACATTGACACAGACAGTAATGGGACGCAGACATACACATTCAAACCAGCACACGCGGGCATACACACACGGAGACTTAATCACACACACTAACATGTGCACATACACTCAAGCCCTCCCAGCACACCCATCCGGTAAAGCACAGCAGCACAGTATGAAGGCTGTCATCCATCAAGAGGTATTGCCTGTCCTTATTAGAAAGTCCTAATCCACTTGTTTCTGCAGTCTATTCTCCTGGTAGTCGCCCTGCACTACCACTGTAATGGGCCCACAGAGCACACCACACACGCACGTACGTACGCGTGCACGCATACACACACACACACACACACACACACACACACACTTGACTTCCCTCATTCTCTCGTCCTATAATGGTTTTGGAGTGGAGAGAGAGGCAGGGGAAGATTTGGACCGCTGCCTTCAAACTCTTCAGTACATGGCAGAATTTATTCACAGAGGAAGAGTCTCTATGTAGATAGCTCTTCTTTTGAAATAACAGTTTGCCTCATTTTTTTTTTTTTTTATATGTACCTGATTCAGTCTGATGAATTAAGAGTTTTTGTTCTGGCTCAATACTTCAAAAAGAAATTTGCAAGCATTAAACAGTTCATTTATCAATGCTACACTTCAGATTGGAGCGCTTTGAACACCTTACCCTCAGCACAGAGGATGGAGAGGTAGAGAGAGCAAAAAAAAAAAACATAGTTCCTGAGTTTCCACAGCGAAAGTGACTTCGCCCAGACTACAAACACGTCTGATCAGGAACACCAATAAGTGCCTGTATGTTAACATTTTATCACTGCTACAGAATTAAACTGAATTCTCATTCTACTTTTTAAATCTAAGCAGCAGTCTAATGCTTGGGGGGGGGGGGGGGGGGGGACCCTACACTGATCTTTATTTTAAGCTGTAGTTCACTGTTTTGATACTTTTCTAAAGAACTTTGTTGAATAACTTAATGACTTAGTTTGAACATTGCATTAAGTTATAATTATCTTCACATAACACCTGGTACCTCTATTAGCTCTAAACATACTCTAAACATATTTACTTCTCCTGAGGAAGCATCAAAACGTATGTAAAACAAGAGGATGTTGTTCAGCAGGTCTGACCGATCACCTATATCAATCGCAGATGATGCAGTAAAGGACTAAACCTGAAATGGAGCTCCGTCATAAGTTACAAGTGTGAAGAATCACGTTTTACTGAAGAGGAGCGCCAGAGACGCAAACGCAACAAAGCGCTATATCGACTGTTTAGTTTAGCGTTGTGTTGTTCTGAGAGACTCCTCGGAGCTGCCAGATGAAGTGAAGCCGTCTCTTCATCAGATGCAATTGGTGCACACATGTGTGTGTGTGTGTGTGTGTGTGTGTGTGTGAGTGTGTGCATGTGTGTGTGTGTCTGTTACAGAAAACAGGGACAGTGCAGCGGCACTATAAGCAGCATGTAATGGTTTATGTGTCTACATGCGTGTGCGGGTGTTTACTTGTGCATGCTTGAAAGTGGTCGGTGTGTTTGTGGATGTGTGTGTAATTGAGCCGGTGTAAGTGCGGCCCTATCACTTCCCTCCCTCTGTAGTCTCTCAATTAGGCGGAGAGCGGGCCCATGGGGAGCCATTGTTTGAGCAGCTGTGGAAGACAAACAAGACACCGCCACCGCACACAGGAGCTCCCTGGGCAACACTTGAGACTGCGGCAGTCATTCACTCACCGGCTCCTCGACGCGCGCACACTCACACACACACACACACAAGCGTCAAGCGTATATATACATATGGAGTCCCAACTCCGGCATTTGCATATGCTTATCAGTGCATATAGGCACAAATAAAACCAATATAAACAACCAAATTAGGGCTCACGCATGTTGGAAAGCTTCAAAACAAAAACAACTGGGAAAAAAAAAAAAAAAAAAAATTGTTCACACACATTCATGAGCCACACACAAACACAAAAAGAGGATTATACCACAGTGCTTCTTGGTAAATGGACCAAAACCACCGATCCAGGGGGAAAATCCAGGGCACACATGTTTACGCACAAATTACACCCTGTGGAATCATTTAGCCCCGTTTCTACAAGGAAAGGCCACACAGTGTTAAGACGATAATGTGCACATGGATATTCCCAATATGCCAGTTTACTTACACCTTAATAATGAAGTAGGGGCTGAAGGAAAACGAAACGCCTTTTAACAACAAATGTGAGTCTTTTTACAGGCGAACAGAGGAAGAGGAGATGCTTCCCACCTCGGCTGGCTTTCCATCTGTCTCCATTCCACCCTCATCCTCTCATCCCTTAATCTCAGTTTTTGTCTCGAGAGAGAGAAATAGAGGATTTAAGTCATAAAAGTTTTATAGGAGTCATAAAGGGTGAACATGTACAGCCGGCCCTTCTGAACTCTCACCGCTGCTCTTTATATCCATCCGAGAGGAGAGGTGTTCAGTCAGGTAAAGAATTGCTCTGGAAATAATCTCACAGCAAAGCTCCTTCCTTTCTTTGCAGCTCACAGATTTCGTTTTTTTTTTTAACCCCCCTTCCTCGTATTGCTGTCTGAGTTTCATCTTTTGAATTTCGAGTCTTGTGCCGTTTCGGCTCGCACCATTTCAAGGCTTCTGACTCTGTGACGAGCGTTGCGTCGACTGTCCTCCATGTGTGTGTTTAGCAACTTGAAAGCCTTCTCACTCTCACATTAATGACAGCAAATGTGAAGGCGATGAAAGCTCATCCAACTATAAAAAAATAGAAAAAAAAACAACTTTTTATTCAGCCGAATGCCACCGTGTATCTCTACATATCATAGTGTGAAGAGCAAACGCGAATCCCCGAGCTTTCAGCGCCACATTAAAGAACAGGTATATTTATTGTTATGTACTGTACAGATATACACCCTCGCCTCCATTGTGTGTGTGTCTGTCTTTCCACAAAATAAGGAAATAACTTCCACGTACAACATGGGCTTGCAAATGGAAGATGACAGTCATTCAGCGGAATGGGGTGCCGGGCGCCTCTTTCCCCCTAACCTATGCGGCAAGCTGTAAAATAGCAAGCGAGCAAACAACAAGAGAAATAAATGACTTTCTGGACAAAGGCAGCGGCAAAGCAGAAAGCATTTCTCCTGAGGCTAAGAGGGGGAATGAGAGAGAGATGGAGAGATGAAGGAGGGGAGGGAGGGAGAGGGGAGGGCATACATCACCTTGTGCAGCGCTCCATATCATTTGCATGGTTTATACTCTCCAAGGCCCCCACCATGCAAATGACTCATAAAGTAGAAATAGAGAGACTTTGGAGCTGGTGTCAGGAGTGAATTTATATATGATTGCCAGGCGGGCCCGGTGTCCTAAATCATTTTCAATTAGATGACACTTTCAATATCGAGCAGCTGATTTAGAGATATTAAAACTTCTTCTCCCTTATCCTCCTCAGAGTTGAAAGCAAGCAAGCTTATCGGCCACCCTCCTTACCCCCTCCTCCTGCTTTTCATCCACGCTTTCTCATCTTCCTCTTCTTAAAGGTATATGTGAGAAAGATCTAGCAGTGGGAACGATCTGGCACTTGAGGGGACGAGAAGCGCCCCGCCCCCCCCAACAGCATATAAAATAAGGGTGATTTGCAATTCATTTTAAATTTACCATGTCATTGTCTGGGCAGGCATATGCAGAACAGAAACAAATGGGAAAATTTCGCTATTTGTGAACAATTGACTTTGGTTGCAATTACGACAAGGTGGCATCCATTTATGGAAGTGGGGGTGGGGGGGGGGGGTGTACATTTCAGATTTATGGAGAGGCTGCATGGAAATGCCTTTGAATTATGAACAGTTGGAAAAAATGTGGCTTTAAATACAGTGGGAATGAAAAGTTACCTTTACTCCTTCTCAGCACAAAATAACCAGTGTGTGTGTGTGTGTGTGTGTGTGTGTTTTTTTTTTTGTAAGCTTCACCCTCAAGAACAACCTCCTGTCTTTGCACACACATCATCGAGACAGGCATTGATCCTGAATCTCTTTAAATAGTCCTCCCTCATTCGCATTCCGCTCGTGTGGCCCTCTCGACCTTTCTCAAGGCTGCCTTTGGAGCATTCATTGTGCTGCACTTAACAACTCTGTTGCATTTGCCTGCACTACATTGTAAACCTCGGTCTAAAAGGCACCTACATTTAACCGAGTGCATCGCGGAGCTCCTTCTCCATCCACCATCTTTGCAAGGCAGTAAAACTGACTCAAATTGACAGAGGAGCTCATATCAAAAGCTTGCCCGACTTGCTCTGTCGCCAACGCCGAACACGCAGCGTCCCCAGCCCATCCCGAGGCAATAAAATCTATATCTTAATGGACGAGGACTAAGAGAACGTCCCTCAGTAATGCATCCAAATGGAATCTGCACCCCCCCCCCCCCCCCCCATCATTACAGTCAACCTCTCACATTTTGCCTAACATATGCCCCCCCTCACCCCACCGCTCCCTCTCAAATCACCACCCCCTCCACCTTTCAGAAACAATAAAACCCAGGCTTAGATGGACATCTCCCATTTCTACACTTCCCTCAACACGCTGCCCTCCACCTCATCTTCCTCTTTTCATTCCGCCCCCACCATCTCTCCTGTCTCCTCCCCCCCCCCCAAAACCCATCCCTGCCTGCCTGCCTGCCACTTTTCTATCTCCCTCTTCATCCCGACACTTGTGCTCTCCCTCCCTCCCCCACCTCCACCCCCCCTCTCTGTTTCTGCCTCCACCCCACCTCTTCGATCTCTCGCTCCATCCTATCGGTCCCAGCAGTCCCTCCCTCCGCCGCGATTGTGTGCGGGGCAGGTCCTGCTGACAGGCCTGGGCAGGGCCGATAACGCAGCCGGCTGAACAATGGGGGGAATATTGTAAAGCTTAATGGAAAGGAGCTGGAGGTGGAGGGGATCAGGGACATAAATCAGAGCGCCTGGCACTGATGGGACTTTTCAACAGCAATAAGAGAGGCAATACCTCTCCGAGAGCCACGGCGGAGCGGAGAGGGGACCCGCGCACTCCTCCCCGTGTCTCAGGTTGTGAGAAGAAATAACCTGACACGCAAACGCACTCTCGCAAAAGACACATATGCGCATTTTCTGGCGTGCACAACTGCTCACGACAGACACACAAACATACCTGGACACCGGCGTGTAAACCGACTTGCCTGCGCGCACAAACAACTCCCGTACACACTCAAGGACACACGGTCTGAAAGCACTTTCTGAAGGGCTATGCTAATAAGCAGGCAGTGTGTCAATCTGTGTGGGGATGGATGGGGATGGGGGTCGACTCCCATAAGCCGGCGTGATAACCGCTGGGGATGGATGAGTCACATTTTACTTTTATGGTGTTCTGCTATTCACTGTGTAAAGATAATGGACGAAGCCACTTAGTAATCAGAGGCAGAATTAAAGAGCTGCTCTCACCTCCATTCTGACTCACTACAAAGCTTTTCTTCTGCCATCACTTCTTGGGCCGTCTTTTTTCTTTTTTTTCTTTTTACCTGCCATCATTTTTAATTATCTTGAAATAAATGAATTGCCTCTGCATTTGAGAAAAGGTGCTGCGTGTGCCGTTTCCTCCGGTCGAAGTGTGAGCATGGGCATGTACAGTGCGCAGTCTCATTAGGTTATTCTTAGGAGGATTTCACTAATGATTTCCACTGTAGTTTCGAAATGTGACACACAACAACAATTAACTGTAAGGAGATCGATTCAATTTTTGTGTTGCACCATCTATTGAGTCACATTTTTTGAAAACTGCCTAAAGTGTGATCACATTTTCATTCCAAGAGAGTAATTAACTGAAGCTGCTTTTAAGTGCTTTGAAGCACTATGGAAAAATAGAATTTAAAAAATCAAGGTGATGGACGATTTAACATTGCAGTCAGCAGTAGAGGCGTCTCCTTCTCGGTTTGTGAACACTGCCAGTGACGAAGAAGTGGCAGGAGTTTACATATCATCTGCACAAAATGAGAAATAACTGAATGCAAACCAAACCTGGGGAATAAACATGCAAAGTGAATTTATTCAATGAAAAGTAAAAGGTGAAAGCTGAGATGCACAAATATAAAGGTAAAATAAGTTGGAATATTTCTTTCAATATAAGATCATGGAGGGAAAATATGTCCTGAATTTGCACGACTGTCAAAACTAGTGGCTAAAAAGAATCCCTGTTTTCAATGCAAGAAGTCTCAGAATAAAATACTCAATTAAAGCCCAAATAAATCAAGATCTCTCTAAAGTTCACTATTTGTACTTGTGCAACACATGAGGGAGAATTTTCTGGTGAGTTCTGGTGAGTCTAGAAGACCTATTGGACCATTATAACATGAAATATATGAAAATATGATAAAAGGCTCACGCACAACATAAGAAAAAAAACATCCCTACCTGAAAAGTTAATAGTCTGTGTGTGGACATTTCAGGGCTAAGTGTGAAACAAATGTTTCTCTGTGTGGAATGACAAGTCAGCTGGGCATCCTTCATAGTGGTTAAATCTCCATTAATCATTTCCTCTCCATTCATACCCCCGACACTGACGCAGATAAGGGCTCCGTTTGAAGGAGGAACTGGAAAAGACAGAAAGAGGGAGGAAAAAAAAAAAGAGGGAAAAGGGGGAGATCACAGACTTGTTAAAAATAATAAGCTGCTCCAGAGCCACGTGGAGAGGCCCGGCGAGATGGGAATTGCTGATTAAATTAAAGGCTCATTAATCAGCCCTTGACCATGACTCCCCCATTCCTCTTGTTCAGCCCGCACCACTGACTTCCCCCCAGTTTTTTTTTTCTTTATTTTTTTTTTTGCTTTTCTACCACCCTCTTGCCAAGAAAGGGGATCTCCCGCTGAAGGGTCAGGGTTAAGAGTCAGCAGGAGAGGGGGGATAAGAGAAGAAAAGACCTGGCAACCTTTTCCCATGATTAGACTGGAAAAGTGGCAATCTGGCCTCCTGCCTCCTGAACCGACGCCTGGTGAAAGTGAGTACAACCAGGGCCACCGCTCGGGCCGCGCCAAATGTCCACTACCGCACGCCTCCTGCACACTTTCTCTCTTTCTCATCCAAACTGTCATCATAAAAACAAAGCTTTTCTGGCAGTCTGCTGCATTTCTGCTGCGATCTGGCAGCGGCACTGCTAATCTGTTTGGCCGACTTTGTTGAGGAGGATGGAGGAGTGAATGAGCGATGGCTGCAGGCATGAGCAGGACACGCTTTGATGATGAAGTGGTTTTGAAAGCCCGGCGCCCGTTTCATAATGGCGGTGATTATGCTGAGGTCATTACAACCTACACATTACATCACGGCTGCCAGCGCGGGGGAATCCCCTCAGTTCACCTTAATGGAGAAAAATGTGTTTTCCCCTCATTACAAAACCAATCAATTAGTCTCTCTGCCAGTCAATCAATCAGCAAATCCATCAGTTAGGTCTGGTAGGGAAACGATCTCGGCTGCGGTGTAATGTGGAGCATGCATTATGGATGCTGTGTGTCCTCTTGGTGGAGGAAAACATTATGTCCTCGTTATGATTCCATCAATTAGCCAGCCTGATCGATAAATCAGAGAAGATAATCCATCAGTCAGTGTTTGAAAGTCCATTATGCGGTCTGTGTTTACAGGAGCTGATATCACTCATATCCTGTTTTGTGTTTTTCCGTTTGCCTGTTTTGTAATATCACACCAGCATCTCGCGGTGCCATTTTTCACAAAGCATTAAAATTCTATTTATATCTCTGCTGTAATAACTCAGATGTGTGGTCATTGGCTGCAAAGTCCTGTTTGGTGCGTATCGATTGTTGCTCCTTTTCGCTTTGCTCTCACCCTAACCGGTCGAAGCAGACGGACACCCACTTCTGACTCTGCCGTTTTTGATGTTTCTTTTCACAAACATTTTTTTTTTTTCCCTACTGAGCTGTCAAGTTTCTCCCTATTTTCTAGTGGTACCATTTACTATTTAGAGTTTCATGAAATTCAGTCATTTGATGCACTACAAATAACATAACTTCATTAAAATGATCAGCCGAACATTCCAAACTTTCCATAGAGATCCATAAAAAATAAAAAAAAAGCATATTCATAGTTACATCTTTTTAATTTGAAATATCTGATCTTGTTTATAATGGACCACACTGACAGTTACACTTATGGTTTTGCAATAGACTTTATATGAGGCAAATTCGTCCCCATTACATGTACGTCAGATTCAGCTTTTTTTTTAAAAATGTATGCTTCAGTAGTAAATTTTTTTCCTCTCGGTATTTCCTCTTTATATATTTTTATAATGATTTACTTTTCTGAAAAATTAAGAGTAAAAAAAAAAAAAAAATCATCATGCCAGTCTTTTCCTGCTGCAGCCCTCAGTGGAGCCCCCCAGAGGAAGAACATTTAGGTGGAAAAACTATTGAGAAAAGGCATAAAAAGTAGCTGTAAAAGAGCAAAACATGTTAAATCCATTGAAAAGCGAATCACTAGACCTAAAATATGTTGAGTGAACAGACAGCTGATGCTTTATACACCCGACAGATTAAGAAAAAAATCATACAAGTACTGCTGGAGTTGTGTTTTTGTAAACCGAAGTTCCATTCTTCAGCTGAGTCAGCCATTAGACTCGCACTCACAATTCTGAGAGGTCAGTAAACGTGCCGCAGCAACACCAAAACAACACAGAGGATAAAAAAGTACTGCAATTAAAAGTTAAGTTACTTTTTCTTGCAACTCGTAAAGTAACTGTCATGTTTGACAAAGTATCCACCAACTATTAATAACTGCTGAGTTTTAGAAAGTTGAGAAACACTGCTAAGTGGCATCCTATGATGCTAACATGAAAGTTTTTTGCTGATAAAATCTGATATGTGCCGTAATTGGAAACAAATTTGGAAGCTGTGAAAAAGCCAAAACAGTAAAGTTGCAGCGTGGAAAATCCAATCAACTAATAGCAACAACTCTGAAAACTCTAGATTACACAACTGATCAAACAATATGAACCCAGTCTGGTGAAGGACCGTTTATAAGCATGTGGCCCCTGCAGAAACACAAGTCCACCTTTATTTTGCCCCGTGAGCGTCCCCTCGGGGAAACAAGGTAAATTTAACAGGTCTTCCTGACACATCTGACAGCACCCCGTTCACTCCTCAGCTGCCCTATCCTTCGCTCGCCCCGTCGTCCCCCCGGCTCGCTCCATCCACCGCGGAGCGGGGAAGTAATGGGATGCCCGGGCTGCATGACCCCATATATGAAAAGAGTCGACACACAAAGCTGGGAGGGAGCCACCACTAAAAGGAAATGGAATGAATAAGGTGGAGGAAGAGAATGGGAGGGTGGGAGAGAGAGCAGCAGAGGAGGAGAACGATAAAGAGAGAGAGAACAAAAAAAAAAGAAAAAAAAAAAACAAGTACCCAGCCATGTGTGAAAGACATAATTGAAAATGTCAAAAGAAGTAAGGAATGACAGCAATGAACTGGCTGAGCATGGCAGTGCGGTCTGTCAGTGAGCTACTACCTCCGCTCTGAATGGATTCTCCTTTCTTTCCTACATATATTCTCTCTGTGTGGCACGTGCACACACAGACACACACACAGACACACATGCATGCATAAGCACACACTTAAATAATATGCAATATTTACTTTTACCCATTTAATTTCATCCATCTGCTTTTTGTCTCTCTGTGACTGAATGCCTCTCTGGCGGCTTTCCCAGCAGTGTGTGTGTGTGTGTGTGTGTGTGTGTGTGTGTGTGTGTGTGTGTGTGTGTGTGTGTACCTGACACACACGTGACTAAAGACTCTAATGTCTATACGTGAACATATGCATAGAGATTTAAAAGGGAAATGTGATGCCAGATCAGCACTTGGCCCTGGAGTCAGCTTCACTGCTTATCCTCACTTCCGCCCTTCTCTTCTTCACAAGTCTCCAACCCCACGTCTTCGCTTTCATCTCTCTAGATGAAGATGAGATTTGTCACACACATTGGCTTTAGATGATGAGCTGAAAATGCACAGCTTGTAGTTCGGCGAATCTGTCCGCCATCAGGTGTGTTTCATCTTATAATTGTACCAGTTGGAGGGTTTCTTTCAAGGTTTCACGGGTCTCTTGCTGCAAAACACCTCTTAGGAACACACATATAACACTCAAGCACTTACGTGTGTTGATACTTCATCTACTGAGTTTAAACTCTAGCAT
This sequence comes from Salarias fasciatus, assembly GCF_902148845.1. Taxonomy (NCBI): domain Eukaryota; kingdom Metazoa; phylum Chordata; class Actinopteri; order Blenniiformes; family Blenniidae; genus Salarias; species Salarias fasciatus. Next base: position 12,384,652 of record NC_043750.1, on the reverse strand, counting down.
TCCTGTAGTGGAAAGCAAAAGAAAGTGCATTAACCGATATATCATTAGGCAAGCAGAAAATTGGATGCGTTACATTGAATATAATCCAATTTGATGGGAATCAGAAACATATATAAATATACACACTTCACATTAAGATCATATTACAAGAGGAAAAAATGATTCCTAAAAAGAAAGTGTGCCAGCGAGCTGCTGACAGTGTACGATACCAGATTTAAATATATCAGAAAAACACTGAACATGTTTGTATATTCCCCTCCGTCTCTTAAAAACTCATTTATAGTAACACCACAAATGTGACTTTTTAGGTCACTGGTATTTTAGGATGATGATTATCTTTGAGGAAGGTTTGCTAGTCTTTTTCCCCCCTCTATTACAGATATTTACAAAATTTAAAAGATGTATATATCTATTCTCTAAAGCTCTCTTTGGGGCTTAGAAAATTAGGCCGCTTGTTACATTAATGAGAGTGGGCTTCGTATTTATCTGGACCAGTAGATCTCTAAACTGACACATTTCACCATTCTAAGAGAAGTGTTTTGGCTTGGCAATGGTTTGAACTTCCAGGCCTGTGTACTTTACAGCGTCCAGACTGGGGAGGAATCTGGTACCTCTGGGACTTGAACCAAAACCTAATCTTAAAAACAGAATAACACATAATTTCCCTTTATCCTCGTTTAATATTAAAGTCAAAAACACCTGAGAAATGACAGCTTTTATATTGTGTGAACATTCTGCAATTAGCAAGCATTTGCATTCAAAATAATTGCATCGTTGTGCAGTTGAAACACATATTTACTATTAAAAAGGAATACTAATACACATATCTATCAGACAAGGACGGCTGAGTTCTGCTGACCGGATTTGTCAGTTAATGAATATGAGATGATGAATAATTGGTTTTGAGTGAAATGCGGGACGATATGAATGTTATGAAGGTGATTTGAGAACTACAAAGTTAATCCAATCAGATTTCGCCACTGAATATTCATCCCCTGCAGCCTTCAATAAGTTCAGCTTAAGGACCTTCACATAAAGAAATGTGTCCATTTGATGGAGGAGTGTGTAGTTCCTTAAGTCATCAAGTCGAAACAAGTCCTGAATTATCACTTCTCATTAATATCTGCGCCGATTCTGTCTGAAGGAGCTAATTTTCCTTGGAAGAAAAAACATTTTCTCAGCGCCATTAATTAAGGAGAAAGAGGGGGCTGTACGGTCGTATGGAGATGTGAGGATGTAATTTGCATAGCTTGATGACATGGGTGGAAATCACTGTGATACATATAGGCTTCCTGCACATTCATGAATATTCATTTATTCTGTACGCCACCAACACGGCGCATCAAAAATAGATGTGCAGGATGGAAAATGATCTTATCAGAAAATCCACGGGTGACTTACAGCGTTCAGCCGCAGTCCTTCGCCACGGAGGATGTGCTCAGTGAGTCTGAGTTCACCGAGTTCAGAGTGGCGGTGTAAGCCGGTTTACGCGGCCGTTTGATAACGGAGCTCAACAGAAATGTCACGCAATTCTCGTGTGAGAGATACCGAGACCCCCCGCTGTAAAAACATGAAACTTGGAAAAGACTTACAGCAGACCTCCACACTTTCACTTCAGAAAAACAGCAACTGTGGCCTTTTGTGAGACAGGAAGGGACTCTATCCTGCAGCGATATTGAAGGCGAACGAGGTAGCGCATCCTTGAAGACTAATAAGTGTTTCTTTTTGTTGCCAGTGGGAATCGGTTTTACTTATGCTGTAATGCTGCCCTCCAAAAAAGAGAGGGAATGAGAACAGGGCAGGGAGGGAGAGCGGGCAGAGAGGAGGCGAGGGAGGGAGGGAGGGAGGAGGAGGAGGAGGGTGAAGGAGGAAAACATGGCTGCAGGGTCCGGGGAGTTTATTTAAGACCCAAATTAAACATCCACAGCAAAGGCGCCAACAAAAAATTAAACCTTAATGACAAATTATTACCCCTATATTAGCTTCTCACAAAATACAGAGCGTGTGTGTGTGTGTGTGTGTGTGTGTGTGTGTGTGTGTGTGTGTGTGTGTGTGTGCGTGTGTAGAATATTTAGTTGCAGGCTTTTGCTTTGACGCTCAAATGAACAATACTTATATGAGAAATATGATATAAGGAGCCAAAGAATAAAATAATAAAACTGAGTAAAACAGTATGATAGTTGGTTTAGGAGTGTGTGAGCATTTGAAAATGCTTTTAGTATCCTGCAATTTGTTAAAACATTCTCATAACATAAACATAATACCAAAATATATACCTGCGATAAAAATAAAAACAGTTAAACTCATATTTCTTATTTTGCCGTTTACATTGCAATTATATAGGCAATGCTAAACTATCTGTGTGTGTGTGTGTGTGTGTGTGTGTGTGTGTGTTGGCATGCACGTCTCTGTGTGCGGCCTCGATCCCTAGCAGCAGTGTCAAGTTCAGCCGCATCGGACCAACCTCTGAGTGCTTCAGCACACAGCTCGGCGGGGAAGGAGCCGGCCGGGCAGCGGGGAAGAGTGCCGACACAGCAAACAATGCTGTGACCAGGGACAGCCGGTAATGGGATAAGTGGCGGGTTGCAAATGTGTCAACTGGAGTGTGAACGCCATGTTAGGTATGCAAATGAGGAGGAGAACCTATTGGCTTGGCATGCACGGCCCATCTATTCCACAGCAGCCTGCCATCGACGTGTCAGGGAAGGCCTGTGGTGGCTGCAGCAGTCGGCACTATAAATTATACTTTATGGGTTATTGATTTCAACCTAGGGAAATTATTTCAATATATCTCTGGCTGGAAATTCAAGTGATATAAAAATGTATCCCTCCTTTTAAATGCATGGCTACTGTTGCTTTTCATACCAAAACAATGTGCTGCAGCATTAACACATTTAACGGGCAAAGCAGTAAACATCAGGTTCCTATTCGTTAGCAAGGAACATGAGAACACCTTAAAGCAAGCTGCAACTAAATACTCAAGTCTTACACATATAGTACCCAAGCAATTTTATCAGCCTTCTTACTAAATAACAAATACACTGAGCCAGTTGTCTTTGGTAAGCCACCAATAGACCACAGTCGGTTTGTCCACGTAAACATTAAAGCTGCTGTTGGCAGGATTTTGCTAGTCAATGCTAATTCTTCTGTGTTTTCTTTGGATTAAATGTTAGAGAACCCATTGATAATCCTTTAGGAGTGTAGTATAATTGCACTACCGCGAGGGTGCAGCGTTTCCATCTGTCTCTGTTCTGAGCTGAAAAGGAATCTCGACAGCTCCAGGTATCTTTGACCAATCAGAAGAGCCCCTGAGGCTCTAACCGCGATTGGTCGAGAGGCGTTCGTCACACGTTCTTGTGGGAGGGGCTTAACTTGCGTAAGGGCGTGATGTCAGAGAAAACAGGACAGGATTGGCTGTGCTGGGTTTCAAATCTCCATCTTAGATGGGTCAAATCGCCATCTTACTTAGGTAACCCTAAGCAAGATGGCGGAGATGCCGAATCCTGCCTACAGCACCTTTAATGCATCTACAAGCAAAACTGCGTAACATCAAATTCCACTTAATCTGCAGTGACAATATTCTTGAATTCTCCAACACTCAAAAATAAAGTCACTCTGTCTGTCAACCGCGTGCTGCCAGTGTGGTGAAAAACTCATGAAGTTACCATATTTTCTGGACTATAAGTGTGACTATGTTTTAGTTTTTTGGTTGGCTACACAACAATTCATGACTTCTATAAGAACAATTATACCAGCAGATATGATCTCAGACAACTAGATGGCACCGTATGAACACAGAATGTTGCTACAGTCAGAAATTTGTATGTGACTTCATAATACAAGGCAAACAACTGAAAAGAGTGCACTTCTTGTTCAGAAAACACGGTATGCATGTATAAACTGTATGTGCAGTAAAACAGGTGTAGCAGTGACACGGCTATAATACATGTCCTATCCAGTCAGGATTAACTCAGATTATCTTTAATGCACAAGACCAAGAGTCATTCTCATTGTGACGACACTGCCACTGGTGGAAAATGTAGAATTATCCCGAAAATCATTGTAATCTGGAGGAAAACATAATGCATCTAACTTGCTCTTGCTTCATATATGGATGGAGCATTCCGCTAAATGTGTTCCTCGTCAGTCCTGAGTATATATAAAGAAAAGCTGAACTGATCGTATCACAGCTGACCATTCATCCAATCGTACTTGTTGTTTTGAGAAAAACATCACTTGTACCGTCCGATCAAAACAATTATAATTGATGGAACACGTCACACGAACAGACGCCTTCAGGCCTCAAAAACGAAGGTCTGGTAGACCAATTGAAACGACACAACTATGACATGGTGGAATGTTTTAACATTGACTTTGTTTATGAATATTGACAATGCACCACGCTGATGGCAAAATTCTCATACAAATATAGCAATTATTGCACATGTGGTAACGTGCAAGACTGCTGTTTTTATGTCACAAGGAACAGCAGGAAATCTCTAATTGTTTACTTTGCAGACAGCTTGTTTCACAACTGTATACTTCCAAAACAGGTCAATAGAACTTACCGATACAGCGCACTTTCACTATTAGTTGTGTCAACATGCATAATCAGCAACAATAACAATGGCTGGCAGGTAAGGTGCTGGTGCACCACTGACTATGGTGCCTTGCTGATGGACACTTTGACACAGGGACAGACAAAAGAAGGGATCAAACCACAGACTTCTCAAGTGGAGCAACCATTTTAGCAATTGATCCCAAGTAGAGCAATTGCATGGACATCTCACTATTACCCACTGTAAAAATCACGTTACTTTTCACAGTAATCAATTCGCCCAATGTGGCAACAAGAGCTTTGAAACTTGGCCGGCAGTTTTGAGCTACTCTGGGAAAACATTGTTCACCCAAGACGTTTGAGGAAACTGAATTCCAGACACTGAAAATCTGATCGAATCAATTTAGATAGAAAGCTGATTTGCATGAGTCCACCTGAGCCCTCTTCTTCTCCTTTCCAGGAAAGACGCACAACATACACACCCTGTTCAGTACACTCATCTTCAAAGTCAAGGATAAACGCCGTGACAGTAAGGTTTGGTTGGTGCTTCACCTTGATCTGGAACAGTCGGGATAACCTTGGCACCGGCTACATTTTGGCAGACCACGACGCCAGCTCCCTGAGGACACTACTGCTGCTGGTTCACGCAACACAGAACAGTTTAGTCGGAAACACACAAACACACACACACACAAACCCACCCCCTCCTCTTCCTCCTTCGCAGGCCTTATTCATCTTTTTCATTCACACCCTTTACCACCAGAACATTAGTTTTATTTTCCTCTTTGGCATGAAAAATGAAAAGGGGCTTGTGGTGGCATTAAGACTACAGAGAAAAGGGCAGAACTCGTAACGAATGCAGAGGCAGAAACAAAAGCAAAAGAAAATGACCCAAGACAGAACCCAAATAACACAGTGGCGTGCCTTCAGTTCCTTTGAAGAGAAGTCGGGAGCCCTTCAGGTTCAGAAAGGAGAAAAACCTGATTTCTGTTCCTCTGCATTTTTCTTTGTCCTTCTAGCCCTCCCCTCTCCTCCTCCCCTCCCTCAACCCACCCCCCGCTTTCTAATTTTCCTGAGGACGGAGGTGCCTGCCTGCCTGGCACATGACATTGATTTCCATCAGCGCTTGGAAATAACCTCAGAGCTGTTGCCAGGGCAACTCGCATCTACCTTTTCGCATTTTTGCATATTGCCACTGAGATTTTTTTTTTTCTCTCCCCGTGTCTCTTTTTTCATCGAGTCGGCCGCAGCTCGCAGAAAGACGGGATGACAAATGCTCTCAGGTAGAGAGGCGATGGCAGGGGATGGAGAAGGGGGGGGCAGTGGTCGGGTGGGTGGTGGGTGAGGAGAGAGAGAGAGCGAGCGAGCGAGAGAGATGGATGGCTATGCCAGGCGAGAGCAGGCAGGGCCGTGGAAACTCTGGCATGAAGAGTGCGTGCGCTGTGGGGGAGGGTTATTGATGTCCCCCTCGCTGGGGGGAGCAAGAGGAGGGGGGGACAATAAAACACCAGAGCACCGACACCAATGGACTCCTGCCTCCTAATTAACTGCATAAAAGGACAGCAACGAGATGGAGGGAGAAAAAGAGAGAGAAAAAGCAAAGGGGAAGAGATGCCGGCACAGAAATTCAGCAAACAGGGAAAGTCTTATCACGGAGCTTATCGCATTTATTGGGTCACGAGCACAGCGGGACGCTTCCCTCTCCCTAATATCAACCATGGCCGTGTGTCTGCGGCGCAGGTCGGCGCCGCACCGCCACTCACGTGTAAACCCAGGGAGGGACGTCAAGTCCCCTCACTGACGGCCCCCCGTGTGTGTTTATGTACATCTGCAGTGGTGTGTAGGTGTCATGAGTGGCTCACTGGCTCTGGTCATTTACAGTTCACTGGTGGAGAGAGGGAGGGATCCTTGTTATTATGTGGACCTCGGCAAATTTGTATGTGCACAGGAGCATGGGGTGTGTGAATGGATGCGTGGGGGTGGCTATCAACCCACTGGAGTGTGTCATGAGAAATGTTGATGCACATACAGAGAGAGAGAAATATAGATAGATGAAAGCGAGGTAGAAGGGTGGGAAGGAGAGGCCAAGCCACCTCCAGCATTCCCTCACCAGCATTAGCCTCATGATTTCTCCTCTCCTTCCCTGTATCAACACCCCAGTCAAAGTGCAGCCAGGGAGAAAATTAATTTCTTATTACCTGATTATATTATTGGGTTTCGCTTGGAGTGTCAGTTAAATATTCAACATCAGCATTTCATCAAGTTGCATATAGCATGGTATGGAGGGGCGCGCGGGAGAGCAGGGCTATAGGCCGAGCTCTCCAGCCAGACTGAACCTGAACGGGGCGCAGTAATCGTCTGAGACGTGCCTCCCCGTCCCCGGGAATAAAGAGTGGCGCGGGCAATATGCTGGCAGAAAGCAATTTGCTCGAGTGCTATTCGATCTCTGGAACCCACCGGACACACACACACACACACTCACACACACACACGTGCACGTGCACACTACAAAAGCAGAGCAATGCCCGGCCATTCATTTAACAATGGATTCAAGAGTTTCACTTGGGTAAGGCACTCGCCTCCAAACATATTTTCTGTCTCTCACCCTGACACACACACACACACACACACACACACACACGCACACACACAAACAAGCAATTCCTTTTTTTTTCTGCTGCATTCGTCCATCCAAGTACTGAGATTTGCCTTTCAATCCCCCTCTGCTTCCAGTCACACAGGACTTAAGACGTGACCTGTGCGTCGGCGCACCTCGCCGTCCTACCCACATTTCACCAACTCCCAAACTGACGGTGGAATTTAGAGGCCATCAGATGGAGAAAATGAAAAATTATATCCTGAACACATAAACCCAAGGTATATAGCTACTCTAAAAAAAGAAAAGGAAGACAGGCATTTTGAGTGTAAACCAGTCTCATGTTATATATCCTGAGCTCAAATGTCCTGATAAGTCTTTTGGGGGGGGGGTTACGGTAAACAAAATTGATCATTACAAAATTCATGAGGTCCAGAAATCCTAACTCGGGTCTCTTTCCTCCTGGAGGGCAATGTTATTATTTTTTCCATCCCTCGCAACAAATCTACGCATTCGTTGGCTCCAAGACTCGAGAAAAGGGCAAATTTGCATACCTTCCATAAGGAAGAAAATCTGATCATATAAATGTAAATAAGGTGAGCTTAACTTATATTTTCCTTGAGAAAACAGTGAATTGATAACATGAGTGAGCAGCGGGCAGAGTGGGAGAGCTGGATGGAGTGGAGAGGGCTTCGAGGTGCCTGTGGATCAGGATATGCATTAATGTCAGAGACTCGGTGGGAAATTAGCTTTTTTTTCTGCACCTGCTGATACAGGCTTGAAGTGCTACAGCAATGGACAAACAGCAGGAGGCAGTGGTGCAACATCATGACCATTAATGCAAACACATGCTGCTTTGCACAATAAGCCAATATTTGACACAACTTTTCAGATAGGAATACTTTTTTTGGTTTGTTTTTGCAAGCATTAGGAAAATGCCAAGTCAGTGTTTAATAAACTGAACTAAACTAAAATAAAATAAACTGATCTGCCCAATGTAAAGTTCTACAAAAAGTCAAAGTCATGATGCTAATGCAGTAGGTCTAAGACATTATCAGTCACACCTAAAACACATTTCTAAGTTTCTTTCACGGTCAATCACTGACTGATTAAAGAAGAGCCAAAACAAACACTGTTGTAATCATTCTATTCACAAGTTTCTCACTGTCAGGGTTCAATTTTAATGCCTGTTTCTTGTCAATATGTGAAAACAAATTAAATATTTCAGTACAGATAGAATGTAAAGTATGTAAGATCAATAATGTATATTGTTCTCATATCTGAAATGCACAAAGATTTAAGGTCTGAGCATCACTTTAACATCTTCTTTGCTGTCCTAAGAATGTCGCTGCTGTGACGTGAACTGAGATACGGTGTCGTCTTTGTTTCCCCTTGCTTGTTTTGTGTCCACGTTTCTGAGCGGCCTTGTTGTGAAATACATCTAACAGCCTGTGAAACTGCATGTCGCTAATTGAATTTAATGATGAATCTGTTATCACGTCTCAACAGATTTCTGACACTAATTAAACAAATGTGGTTGAAATGTTATGGCAGACCATCAGGACAACATTATGATCCGTTTTGTTCACCAGTGAATCAGTCGGACGCATTCACACTTTTGTATCGAGTATGAAAGTCTTATAATCATTCTCAAAAGCGAAGAAACTCCACTTCCTGTTGAGAACGGGATTTATCTGCTGTTATGTGAATAAACGTCCGAGTTCAGGATGAAGGAAGCCTTTGAGTTTCCATTAAAAACCGGAGCACCCATTTGTGCAAATACATCTGAATGGATTTGCTTCCGTTTGAGTCCGTTAGATGAACCCAAATACCCAGAGGATGTTTATGTGGTCTGCGGTTCACATGCACATTAGAGGATCATCCATCCATGTCGGCACAAGCATCCCAGCGGCGGTTACACTGACCGGACGAATAAAGCGGAGGTGCTGGAAGAGCGAGACTGGATCAGAAAGGTTACGGCTCGCTCTCATGGTCCAGCTGTATCGTCTGATCTGCTGGCAGGAGAACAAAGTGGATTCTGCGGGATTATGCCATTTAACTCTGTCTACCAAGACAGAGCGCAACTGTGGTCTGTGACTTTCTGTTATACAATTTATCCATCGGGATTATGAACGCACTTAGAGTTAGTCCTCCGCCGTAGGTCAAGACAGATGGTAATTTAGTGCTTTGCTTCTGGAGTATTGCCTGCATCAGTGGAAACTGAGTTGGTACAGACTTAGCTATGTGTGTACGGGTTTTCTGTGCATGTGTACTGTACTGTCATCCTCTCTCTGTCCATCGTCAGCTGGAATCGGCTCCTGCCTCCCGTGACCCTATAAGTTGGATGAAGCAGTACAAGAGACGGACGCTAAGTTCTAAATCTACTTGTTTAAAAGTTGCACTGGCCTCTAATTGGATTTTATCTTGATTGTTCTTTTTCAGTAAGCGTAATGTGTTTATCATTTAACTTCATTGATCTTTTTCATTCTTTGACAATGTCATAGAATCTGGAAATAAATTAATTTGGTTGCCTTTTTTTCTCCATAAAAATAAATGCTGCATTTGGCTGTAAAGACTGACTGAAATTGTGTCACGGACGAGAAGAAACTAGACAAGCTTTCCATTAGCCCGGTCAGAGACAAGCTGCTCTACCTACAGAGAAAATGAAAGAACAATCTCTTTGGCTGTATGGGCACCGCAAGCTCAAATCTGATTATTTTCTCCACCTATTGTGACTCAAAATTTGATCTTTTCATTTCAGCCCAAACAAACAGTCAATCGGATTTTCCCCTTGTTTTGTCAGACAATGAAAACATCAGATGTATGTTGCGAGCACTAAGATGAACCGGGAGGAATATCTGCTTTAAGAGCGCCGTTTCATTCTTTCTTGGAGTACTACAAGCCACAGAGGGATGAAATGTGATTCACATTATCATGACCTCGAAGGGGTTTCATCACAGCGCGTCTGTGAGGATGCCAACTCGGTCAATGGTGCATGAAACTGCCTTCTTTTATTGGCATGGCATTCAATCAGTTCCTCATGGGTATATGTCCTTGGCTTTGCAGTGGGGGCCACCCATTACAGCGCTCCCTGCACCTGCCAACGTCTTACAACCCAATCCCTTTTAATGCCTTTGCCCCCCCCTCACTCCCATTCCTGCATAAATACAATCAGGCCTGTCAAGAAAGCCAGAACCACTCGCTCTCTTCCCCCCATTGTTTCTGATTGATTATGCTGAGCAACCATCACTTCATCCTCCCATCCCTGCTCATGTCTTTGAATTCCTCAGGAGTTGGCTCCGTGCCAGCAAGAGCCTCCCCCATCATTTCTGGTCCCGCCCTTTGACCTTATTGCTTGCCTGCCCACCAATACATCACCCTTAGCCAGCTTTGGTTGGACAACCAGCATGCGCAACCAAATAGTAAAGCAAAAAAAAAAAAAACATAAAAATTTACTGATTTATTTTAATATTCTTCAGGTAGTTCTCAGTTTCTAAAATAGAGTCAACTGGCCGATCTCAAAACTTTCATAGCAGCAACTTCTGCCTTCAAACATCTCAAAGTGCATTCAGGAAGCGATGCTTCTTCTCTCGCCTGAACCACAAGGGGAAAGCCTATCTGCCATGAAATAGAAGGATGGCCACCGAAGAAACCATTTCTCATTTTATTAGAGAGAAACAGAGGTTACTGTTTTCTCTCCGCAGCCTGGCAGCGGTGGGTAACGACACAACTGCCTTGGCATGCGAGAGCACCTTGAAGGCTGATGGGGGTCTATATTTCATTGTCAATTGCTCCGGTTATCATGCCGTGCACATTCGCTCGCACGCTGCATCGGTGTGAGTTTTAACTGATGTGCCAGTCAGTCAGCTCCATTAAACCCCAAAGCAGTCCCTGGGCAGCCCTTTCGTCTCCTCTATTTGCTCCCCTCAGCACCACTAAACAGCAGCTCCCACAACATTCACTCCAGCTAAACAACCCTCGCCTCCCCAGAGAGGCGTGCCGTTCCCCATCCCACCTCTCCCGGTGACTTTAATGAAATATGCAGCTGTCTTTTAATCAAAACAAAGCCAATTTGCATAGGGACAGAATAGGGGTGGCGGACCCCTCCCACCGCACCCTACCCCGACTGAGAGGTGGCAGCGGCGTAGGCAGATGAGCGGCAGAGAGAAGGCAGCGAGGAGGCGGAGGAAGAGGAGGCACGAGGAGATGCAGGAGGTGTGGGGGGGGTGTGGGGGGGGGGGGGTGTGAGGGGAGGGAACGGCGGAGTAGGAGGGGCGGGAACACGGCTGGTAACAAGCAAAATCTAAATTAAACAAACAAACAGATGAACCTGGCACGTTACCATATATCTGCAACAAACATGGGCGCCACGCTCCGTGCCCAGCTCGGCTGAAGGGTAAATCGGACAAAGAGCCAGAGGATATTTGTGGTCCGTGTGCGTCTGTATCTGCATATATCGGGGTTTGGGTAAAAAGAGTTGATGGATTTACAGACGCCGATTATCCGAGAGTGAGCGGGACACCGCAAATCAACATCGTCAGCATGCACAGTTTTAATAAATGCGAAACTATTAACGGATGGCGATTAATTACCGTCAAATTACCTTGCTTTGAAGGAGCAGTGCGGCGAGGCAGGGGATGTGTGAGCGGGGAAAAACGGGCAGCGGTCTTTTGTTTTGGGATATCTTTTTTTTTTTTTTGCGGCTGAGATTAGGAGAGAGTTCTCTCCTGTTCTGTGTGTGTCTAAGTAGCTCTGAAGGAGACGGAGGCTGATGAAGGATGTGCATGTGTGTGTGTGTGTGTGTGTGTGTTTAGGACTGAGAGAAGCCAGACAAGTAGCCACTGGTGCCACACCAATGCAGACAGGCGTTGGCTCGCTCAGCAATAGGCTTACAAGCCAGATGGTGAACTGGCGGACTGGAAGGCTATCTGGTTGGTTTTGCTGGTTGTCTGGCCAGACTGCTGGCTCATTGGCTGTCTGGCAGGAGCAGCTCTGCCTGGTAACAAAGACGCCAGTGAAGACACAAGGAAAGCCTTGTTTTTTTTTTTTTGGCTCCCTTAAACCCCGTGTCTGACTTTTTTCAGCGGCGTTACGGTGCACCCTTAAGCTTAAACATGCAGCTGTGCAGCGTGCATTTTTACAGCTTTCGGGACGAAGACGCCATCATTCTACGATGATGGAAAATATGGTGTGTTGGCTATATTTCCACAGGAGCGCGACATGAATTACTGTCTTGCTGCCGGCAGACAGTAGTAACGTGCCACCGCGGAGCAATACGATGGTGGGCGAAGTGCAGTGATATATTAGGCGATATGATCCAGCTGAGACACATAATGTACCTGCTGTTAGAGTTGGCACGAGATTCTATTTCTGCAGCGGCACAATGGTGGAGGTAGAGTCAAGAGGCCGTTTGGTTCCTTGAATTCAGTCTGTGCAGGGTTACCGATGAGCCACTTGCATGTTTTTTTGTTTTTTTAATTCCACTGAAAGAGCTGCAAGCCTTGTGAGTTATTATCAAGCCCCTTTGGCAGAAAGACACAAATTCATACCTTGTCAGTCTCCAAATCTCCCATCAGCGCTTTCACTTCATCCAACACATCATGAGCACGTCCCAAACCCAGACAGCCACCTGCGCACGGACCGCTCGCCATCTGAGTGACGCAAGACATTTCACCTGCCAATCAAAGCGGAAAGCTCGTCAGATCTAACTTAGTTGAGTTGATACGACTTAAGCTCGCACCGTGTAGCGAGTATTGTTGAGTTTCTAATTAATTCAGACCTCCCACGGATTCACAGTTTGCCGCCACATGTTGGCTCGCTGCCTGAGCTAAGCAATGGCTGTCTGGAAGAACAAGGCGCGGTGCATCTGTTAACTCTGGAAAACACTCAAAAACACCCCGTGGGGGACTTTCCTCCGTTCTCATGACTTCTGTCTGCATATTTGTTAGAAAAGGAGAACTCTGACGAGCGCTGATGATGATAAATCAAAACTCTCGAGAGCTGAGCAGGCGGTTTTTAAACCCTCGGAGCCAGACACCCTATTAGCTTTGGTTTGTCAGATGATTACAATAGAAACAATTCTCAACTATCATTCAGAGCATGCTGTGATGAATTCCAGACATCATGGGCTGAATGAGAGAAGAACCGAGCAGACTGCAGAATCTGTAATTGGGTCCTATCCAACAATTCAACAAACATGTTCAATAATACTCCTATCAGACAACCATGAAAATATAACTTTTGTTTACTCACTCAGAGGCCTCATTAGATGAGAACTCTGAAGCAGTAAACACTGTTCGTCTGGCTGCTACATCCTCGCTTTAATATTTCATCCAGAAACCTAGCTAATGAATCGGCAGCAAGCCAGTACCATGAAAGTTAAACTGACTTTCAGTGTTTTCTGATTGCATAAATACTGATCAGATTGGAAAAGTAATGACCTTTTTTCCATATCCCAATACACTTGAATTGAGCAACAGCAGTGTTTTTCATTGAAAATCAAGAAAAAAAAAAACAATCATAATCATAAAAGGAGGTGGTACGGTGCAAAATAAGAAGATAACATCATTATAAGGTACAAAGCAGTTCAAGCTCTCTGCCTTTCACACTATCTTGAGAGCTTTTTCAGGTTTCAGGAATAGCAGGTCAAACAGGTCAGGGACAAATGAAAGAGCGAGTCCATTAAGAGCCTTAGAAGTCATCAATAAAATCTTAATATCTCTTCTAACGCATGCAGAGAGCCAATAAAGATGCTAAAATGGGAGTGGTGTGATTGTGTGATACTAATAAGTAATAGAAAAGGTAAGTGTGGAATAGAAGGCAACTATAGATTAATAATAATAATATATATATATACATATATTATTTATATATATATATATATATATATATATATATATATATATATATATATATATAAATAAATTAAATGAAGTCAGACATGCTATTCTTATTACAGCTGCAGCTGTACACACAGCCCACGTGCTGCATTAAGAATCAGAATCAGAAACTCATGTCCTACAAAAAAATAAATAAAATAAAATCAGTATAAATCAGCAAAGCTCACCAGCATAATTTGTTTTTTGATCGTGACCTTCCGATCTGTCGACTTGCATCCACACACACCTGGAAAATCCAGAAAGTCACAATTTCAAATTAAAGAGCAGAAATCCTTACAAGTCCTTACAAGTTATTTTATTCATCATATCCTTAATCACTCTTGGATAATTGATGGTGTAAACCTGGGGTGAGCAAGAAAATTCTAGAAGTGGCAGGGCCACTGAGCAGAGGTTTAGTATAAGATTTCACTATAACAACACAAAACCACGTGTAGTGAGATAAAATCTTCTAACTCAAGACTCATAACTCAGACTTTTCTACTTAGAGAGTCGGAAGAATTCCACTTCACGGTTACCATGAACACACCACGAATTTTATTACAATATTTACTATTAAACCATCGAGTTTCACACTCGCAAAAAAACAACTTTGCTCAACACCAGATGGAAAACTGGGTCAAATCTGTATAGTTTCATCTCTATCATAAAAAATAAGCAATTTCTACCATACATACCAACAACTATGACTTCGTTTATGACGAGCCTCCTTTCCCTGAAGATGAACTGCTTGAATAAAATAAACTTATTAAATTAGACTCCAGTGCTGAGAACCGCAGAGGCGCGCGTGAGCCAATAAAGGCAGCACACATGTTTAAAATACACTGATTAAATTCCATTAGAGGGAACGTAAATGATCTATTTTCCTTCTGACTCTCAGTTTAGCTTGATACCAAAAATTAAAGCGTGAAAAAGAAAAAAATAATACCATCATTACAGTCAGGCTTCCGTTTTCCACAGCAACCACTTTTTTTATTATTAATATTTCTGTTCTAAACTAACACACAATCAAATATTACAGTAGAAGCAGACCTAACTTACTGTAACACTTTTGTTTCTTCAAAACGTAGCTTGTGAAGTTATTTTCAGTGGAGAAGAAAAAAAAAACATGAAATACTGAACAAAAGCAAACTTCCACACGCGCAAAAGTAAACTTCAAAATAAAGGTTTAGTTTGTTTGTTTGTTGTAGAAAATGAGACCTTTGCTGTTGAGAAGATAAATGTAAAACGAATGTTTGAAAATAAAACAGAGCTGTGCTTTAGTTTTTCTTTTTAAGTTTTTTTTTTTTGAATGATTTTAAAGATTTCATAGTCAGTTCTGTTTATGAGGGACTTTATACTGGAAAAGTAGTTTTTTTTTTTTTGGGTGGGGGGGGGAACTGCCCTCCAAAAATATATTAACCTCAAACTGAAACTTACAAAGACATATCATAAAGTCAGAACATCAGCATGAGAGAAACAATGAGCCTCCCTTCTTTAATATCTATATTTCTTGTGAATTACAAGCTGAGTGATTCATGGAAACACTGTCAGCTCACAGCAGGAGGTTTGCATGTTCTCCACTGCCCATGTGAAAATGTGTGCTAGTACTCTGATGAATCACAACAGGGTCGTTCAGTGGCATATCCAGAAAAGGTTGGGCGTTTCTGTCAAGTTTATATGTTTTTCTCCAAGTTTTCCTAATTTTCTCACATTCCAAAACCATACAATGTAAAACTGACTGCAGGTGAACCCGGTGACAGACTGGGACTCTGCCAGGTGTGTGCATGCCTTCCCTCATCGTCATCCTCTACCCCATCATCTCTCCACCCTGAGTGGGATAAAGTGGGATAGAAGATGGATGCTTCTAACATTTTTATTTCCAAAGTCCCTTCAGGGAAGTTTTATAGTCGTATAGTTTTGCGGCCCCTGTCCATCATGCTTTGAGTCTCTCCCCCTGCTGAAACAGACGAGACGACAGTAAAAGGTCCCAGTGTGTTGAAGTAGAGAGACACCGTGCAGGTCAGGATTCCTCCACCACCGCTTTATTTTGTTGTTTTGTGCAGCTGTACTAAAGTTTTGTGGATATTTGCAGACTTCTGTTCCTCTTTGGTTCCGATGAAGGGCAGTTGGGGACGGCAGCCATTGATAACTCTTCGTGTCACAGTCGGCCTTTGTGTCGGTGTTTCTCTTCTGCATTGTGCAGAGAAAGAGCTCCCTGAGGGCGATGCCTTCTTACGAGCACACGCCTGTGTGTGCATTTATTTTGTGGGCGGAGGGAGCCGAGCTGCTGTCTGCTCAATGGACTGCTGCGCCTGCTATTTGTCTCATGGCTGCAGTTTTATTTTCAGTCTTTGGCTGGTTCAGTCGGATTGACTGTATCACCGAATGATTTTGTTGAAGCTTTTTAATAGCATCTAGTTTTATGTAACTGATTGCTCACAGAGAGTCGTCTCTTCACGGGCGCTGTGCTGCGCGCTCCAAGTGCCAAATCAATGATTTTCATTCTGATTGTAAAGTCTGTTAACAGCATTGTTAAATTTATCTATTGTTAACACAATTTCGGAGACCACTGCATATTCCTTCTTTCATCCTGTTTCCTAATAACCCCGATGAAGGCCATGTGCTGGAATATATTGGGCTCATTAAAGTGCAGATGCTGCTGGTAAGGCACTTGGCATTGCAAGTTATCTTTCACATTTATATCCTTGGCGTCGATCGTCTTTGTCTGTGCCATAAGGTAATCCCACTGGTTTCACAAGAAATCTGTTCTGGTGTCGTATGATGTAAAAAGCAGTGTAGAATTGGATACAGTCACAGTAACTGCAGCTCGATAATAACTCGCTGGATTTTGGGGACTTCAGATCTTTGAAGGGCGTTTTACCATCCAGTTTATTTCTTGTGCTGGATTGATTTCCGATGGAAGAACTGTCTGGACGAGATGGAAATGTGCCGCACCAGTGAGAAACTACAGATGTCAGTTCATATGCAGCACTAAATTGGTCTAGTACCCCTGCCAGCCATTAGATCTGGCACTGTCACAGCGGTGTCAGGGATGCCATTATCACTCACCTTCATGCTTTAGTGTGGCTGCTTGGGAAACTGTTTATATAGAGGTGTCACCGTCAGGTGAGTTTTCAATAGATACTGATCCTCCTGCAAGTTTCATTGTCTCTCACCTTCACATTTGTCATTTGTCACCGTGGTGGCGCCGTCCTCTGCACGGCGGAGCCTCAAACCAATGAATCTAGCCGAGAGGCGGCAGCAGAAGCCACAGCAGGAGCTCCTGCGTGTGAACGGATGACAATGACCTCCGACAAGCAATGCTGTCAACACATTAAAATCAGCAGGGTAGCTGTAAATGAAAAGCCCTATTAAAGCGGTGCTATGCGCACACGGCGTGATGCTTCTGCAAAGTCACATTTCCTCTCAGCTGTGTTTGTACTGTGAATGTGATGCTGCACTTTGTTAATATCAATGCAGACCATTATGTGCTGCACTCCAGAAAAACGGACCGCTGCCGTTAGAGTTAATGTGCAGCTGTCGTTGAATCACACCGATGTTCTCCTGGAAGTTCAATGTATTGTTGACCAAGCTGGCCAAAGTATTGCAGCACTTCTTTTTTTTTTTATTAGCATACTCTACACTATTCTACATCTATTTTCTAATCAGTAAAACAACAAAGCAGTCAAGTATCCATTAGCACTGGACTTTTCAATCGTTAATTTTTGCACTTATGATGAACAATTAAATTTAAATGGTACCTTTTAACTTAAAATACTAATACTAATAACTTAAAAATAATTGTGCTCAGCTGATTTCTATTGAAGCAGAAGAACAAATGTTTTACTTTGCATATTCAAATTTATTTACGGTTCTTCGTGTAAGAAAAACAAAGAGCTACAGGTCTTAATCCACAAAAATGTGATTTAACTTCCTGTTGAGAGGTGAAGTTCTAAGATAAGACAAAGGAACCTGTACTCTTCCATCTTCATTTCGACAATCAAGACAACCCCCTTCAAACAATAAAAATATCAATCTTTATTCTTTGAGATAGCATATCAAAGATAAAACCTTGATCTATAATACCAGGACAAATTACACAAAAACTATACAACAGTAAACAAGGTGTAACCCAACAATTTTCACTGGATATGAAAGAAGAACTCTAACTTTTATGTCTCTTAGTAAAGGAAAATAGTCTTGCTTTGACTTCCTTTCAGAAGTTAGAATAGTATATTTAAAGGTAGTCCAAAAATATCCATTTAGTTTTTTTATGAATCCGAACGTGGTTTTAAAAATACGCATAAAATTCCTCTATTGCTAAAATATGGTGACATTATAGAAATTCATGGACGTCTCTGTGACGTTCTGAGGCACCATTTCTTCCTCACAGCTGTAGCTGAACATCTGCCTCAGACTTCTATTGGACGTAAATGTCAGTTCTCCCATTATCTACTGACATGACGGGTTTGGATTATTATTATTATTCAAAGTACAAAACAGAGCACTTCCACACTGCTACCAGGTAAAAGTCATCATGGCTAGATATAGTGCAGTCTTGCAAAGAGGGTACATCATACTGAATGAAATGAAATGAAAAAGGAATAAAAAAAAAAAAAAGTCTAAACCTAAAGCATCATCACTGTTTAAGACCTGCAATCTCAGGAAGTCAACAGCTGGAATGAAAGTTGATTTTAACTGATTACAATAAACATACACATAAATACCTATTCATAAATCAACTCTATATACTGTATGTGCTTCTCTTTATAACAGAAAAAAAATGGACTTTTATTTGGTTTACAGTCAGAAAAATGGACAAAACAGCTGCATGGGAGGACAGTTGCACCCCTCTGGATACAATAACATTAGAACATTAACATCAGCAATAAAAATACAACAGTAAATGAGCAATGCAAAATGCAACATATGACTGTAATACACAACATTGGCATTATATAGAAAGAGGCAGTATGGTTCGGCATAAAGGGGTCTTAAAAACATCAGAACACAACGGGAAAATCTCAGGAGGACTAGTTTTCCCCGAATGCTGCTCCACACCATTATTGCTTTCTTTTTTGTTTTACAGTGTGGAGATGTCGACAATATCTTTACTTTCTCCAGAATACTACAGACCTAATCTAAACATCCCTACTCGAGCCTAATATCTATACAATACTATACACCACAACACAAAGCAGACCTGGCCAGTGGCACCAAGATATTTCTAGTTTAGAGCTAATCTCACATAGTCTCCTTTGCTGTTCTTCATTTTGAATAAAGCTCTCTCTCTCCCTGTGTGGACACATCCTCCAGAGCTCCAACATCTGCAAGGTTTTGCAAATGCATATTGTCCACATATTGATGTTTGTTTTTTTATTATTATTTCTTATATTAAAAGTCTGATCACAACCTTGTTGAGTTATGCACATCCACATCTTCTCTTTTCTACACGACATGCTCTAAACCCGACAGTCCCTTGCATGCACTATAATGAAGCAAACATCCTAATCTCAGCATTGAGACATCTACGGTTTGGTTTTTTTTTTTTTTTTTGGACTATAAATGATTTAATGAAGTGAATTTGGAAGCTGTGCTGACAGAAAAAGAAACCAGGATTTTGTAGGCAGTGAACCTGCAACCTACTGGACGCTCTGACGCCTCAACCATGATGGAGAAAGATGATTTAGAAAAAGAACCCATGGAAGAAAAATGTCTTCAATCCTACAGGGACATCAAAATCTGGAGTTAGGTAGTCCTTCTGAGTGAAATGGTGTTCACAGCGTGTGTGTTTGTGTGTGTCTCTGTGTGTGTGTCTGTGTGTAAACCGTGTTTAGTGCCGGCCTGTGTCCTGAGGCCGTCTACATCTCGTGGGACAGCACTTCGTGCTGAACTGCCACCCCGTTGGCCTGCGGGACGACAACGGGCTGCTCCTCCAGCTGCCCGTTGGTCTTGGGCTGAGCCACAGGGTGGTCGGGTGGGTTCGAGGTGAACAGGATGTTGGACTCGTTCAGTCGACGGACACGGTATGTCTCGTAGTGAATGCTGCCTGTGATGTCCTTGATGTTCTCCATGTGCGTCCTGCAAAGACGAACAGGAGTTTATGACACTGGAGGTTTTGTGAAGCATTTGCATAGCGACCCACCGTTGCAACCCCTAACGGGAAGATGGGAGAACATGCAGCAGAAGATTGCTGAGGACTCACCTGATGAGGAGGTCTCGCAGGTAAGCAAACTCACAGTGTGCAATGTTCTCAACTGCAAAGAAAAACAAAAGCAATTCAGTCGCAAAACTTTAGCATTACAGGTCACATGTGTGTAAATGAAACAGAGCTGAGTGTCCTTTTGAGGTTTTAAACTCTCAAACTGATTTCCTCTCTGCATGTCGTCGATCTGGTCTGTCTTTCCTCAAATGGCCACCAGATGGCAGTGTGTCCAACAAGTCAACTGAAGGGCACACTCCTCCAAGACATCTCCAGCAAATTTTTGAAAGCCAAGATAACACACACACACACACTCCCCCTTCACTCTCCAGTAATTTAATACATCTCGGCTGCGCTCTATACTGGAGGACTTAAAGTGAGACGTTTTAACAAACTCCCCGTGACAAGCCGCCGCTGCCTCCAGTAGGGCGAACACGTGTTTGAATTATAGATTATGTCAAGGGTGAAAATGAAATAAAGGAGGGCACTATTTATGTAAAGCTTTGAAATCCAAAGCAGGAAATTAAATTCTCTTTGAAAGGAGGAGAGTGGAGTAACTGCTGGGTCTGTGAGCGCTGATTAGTGGCATCAAGGGAACACACTGGTAGTAACTGGTAGAAAGCAGCGCCGCCGGTATCTACACTTCACTCACGGGGCGCCGTTCGACGAGCCCCTATATAAATTTAAATGCACGTCTACTTGAGTCGTTTCCTCTTAAACCCGTGAAAATAAACATTGTTCCTCTCCACTTGTGGTAAACGGAGGCTTCAGAGTCGACGTCTCCTCTGGGGCCTCGTTTACGACGCCGGTGCTGACATGTCCAGAAGCGCGGCGGCGGCGGCGTTCTTCCTCGATCCCCTCTTCTCTTTGCTCTTTCCACTGGGCAAACACTTGAATGGAGCTATTGTTCTTTTAGCCAAACAAGACGGCGTCTGTCCCACAGTGGGCGTTCTTCGCCTCTCTCACCTTGCAGGTCTGTGGAACTGATTTTTTTGAAGGATTACCGAGACTTTAGAGTCACCTTCAGAATGTCACGCTAAAAGGGTTTCTGGCACTACCTCCAAAACGCTGAGTATGAGAAGAAAAACAGTCTGGGTTCAGCTGGTATGCACGTCTGTGCTGAAGCCTGACCTCATAAGTCTTCATCAGTAAAATAACAAGTGCTCCAGAGTATTAACCATCTAATGACAACAGTTACAATGCAACATGTATTGATTTTGATTTATTTAAAAAAAAGGTGCAATTTATCAAGATAACTTCAAATTTAAATATCTAGCATTTATTAAATATTTATGCAATCTCTATATATTATGTTTTTTATTCTCCATGTTCGAAATATCATGCCTTGGTGAGTCTCCTATGTGGTTGCACTGTTCACGAGGCTCCATTCGTCCCCTTACTAGTAGCTTTTAAATAGTGTTAAACAGTCACAGTTACGGTTATGATGCCTGATTCTGTCAGAGACAACAGGATAGTGTTATATAGCTCAATATTAATAACCCAGTCAAAAGATCCACATACCAATATAGTGTTTAAATTACTTAAATTAGTTCAAATTACATATATATTTGTTTATGTTTCACATATTTCCCACATCTTCACAGGTCAGACTCCAAGTGATCGTCGGCGAGGCTGGACGTCTGGACGTCTCCCAACGACTGACTCATAAATCAAATAAACCTTTATTCTGCGGCCGGAATAATTCACATGATAGTAAATGTTTTTGTGTGGATGATTTACACATCTCACAACATTTATAGGACCGTCAGACACGAGAGCGGCGGGACCGAGCTGAAGGGCGTCCTGGGAAGGAGACAGTGTTTGTTCTGAGCAGCGATAGCCGGAATGTCCAGGCCTCCTTCAGCTGTCTGTCTTTACAGCCTGTCCACACAGACACACTCTTATCCTCTCTCTCTCTCACACACACACACACACACACACACACACACACACACACACACACACACAGCCGGGTAATATAAGGACAACCGCTCGCTCAGAAACCCTTTGGCAGAGCGAGAGAACAGCGTAAGCCAACAAATGTAAACTGCATCATAGTTATTGCTTACAAGCGTGTGTGTGAGGTGGTACGTGTGTGTTTTATGTTTCTGCTCGTCATCCCAAAGGACACGCAGAGTCCCTTTAAATCTTTCCCTCCTGTCTTATACGTCTCTGCAGTCACAGTCTCAGAGAAACTTATGTAAGGAGCCAGTCTGTAGTCAAACAACAGACGGCTGAGCAGCGAAGCTGCAGACTGTAACGTTCAACACGCCGAGAATCAGCTGATCGTCACTCCACAGAGCTACTGACTGAACAGATAAAATGCAGGATGTATAATTTATTAGAGTGACGGGAGACGACAGGTGTGACCCAGTTCTTAGTCCAGCAAATCAGACATTTCAGTCTTTGATCAAACCTTGGAAATAGACATAATTTATTAGGCAGAACTGTAATGAGATTAATGAGATATTCATATATTATTCTGTTTTTGTAAACAGTACGATATTAATATATTATGTGTCCCTTTAGAGGGAGGATGCCTTTTCCATGTGTTTTACCTTCTATGGTTCCCCATTTGGTTTTCCTCCCCAGAATCCTCTTCCCGTTCACTTGGTACTCCTGGTCACTGCCCACCACAGCAAAGGGGATCATCTCCTTTTGAGTGCACATTAAAAAGAAAACACACACACAGACATTGTTACACAAATGCTCAAATAGTTTCCAGTAAGTTCCTTGTCGGTCATGTTTTGGCTGTTTACTTCAGCCAGAACAATGTGGTGTTACTGAGCTTTCTGTGGTGGTGATGGTTTGAAAGAGTTTCCAAGGAAATACAGCAAAATATACATAAATAACACGTACTATGATAAACATCTACTGTATATCTGCAAATTTTCTCCACTGTGGTTAAACAAGTCTGAAATGATAGAAAGTGAAAACTCACCCTGATTTTATCATTGATCATCCGGTCCTCTGCATCCTCGTCGAACTCTTTCTGCGGGTAAACGTCGATCCCGTTGGCTCGCAGCTCTTCCCTGATCTGCGAACATAAACAAACCAAAACTGAAGCCGTGTCGCAATATTCCACTCATGACGCACTTAAACTCAAATTAAAGCACCGTTCTTCATTTCCTCTGTGGATTCTGCATTGCTCATGAGGATTCCTGAGTTTCTCTTCAATTTGAATACAAAGTGCCACGAGGTGACTGCATTGCCAGTTGAGATGTATGAATAAGGCCTCTAGTGGAGCCAGAGTGGGTTCAAGGGGGCGCCCCAGGGCCCACAAGGTCATAGGGCCCCTTTTCATGTGATGTGTTCACATTTACTCGTAAATAAATTCTTATAATAAAATGTGCAGTGTGTGCGAGAAGGTATACGCATATGAGTGTGGGCTCCATTTTGCCAATTCTTACATTACGACTGTCCATGAATGCATCAGAGCTGTAAGCCAGCGCTGATTGGCTGAGCGGTATTAAGCATTAAACAGTATGCTAAACACTATGCTAGCTGCTAGCAGTACTACCCAAAACCTAACATCGGAGCCACTGGTGAGTCAGTGAAACCTTCAAAAATATTATCTTTATCAGAATGCTGTGGTCCTGGTTATTTGAATGTGCCTTGTGTTGCTCTCAACTATAAGAGACCGCCGAGTCTATTTTTTTTTCTAATATACGTGAATTCCAAAAGATACAGATAGCTGTGTCTATATCTATCTGACTAGATTGTGTAATTTTAGACCAGCTGTGTTCATTTTATATTTAAGCTGTATCAAAGATAGTACAGATTTAGTCAGTGAATTTTTATCTGAGATTTCAGCACCATGGACAGTGGACGCTCTGAGATTGACAGCTGTCGATCGCACAAACCTGCATTTGTGTGTGTGTGTGTGTGTGTGTGTGTGTGTGTGTGTGTGTGTGTGTGTGTGTATATGTGTTCTTCAGAACAAGTTTGTGAACTGGTTTGTGACTTTATTCTGCTTTCTGAGGCATATAGGTTTGCTTGGCTCAATAAAAGTGAGCATTAGTGTGTTGTTTGATGGTAGGATGAGGTATTGTTTGAATGGTAAAATTACTATCATAAGGGCCCCAGAATGCTCCGCCCCCTCTGTACTGAGACCCATGCTCCGCCTCTGAATAAGGCTAAATTAAAATAGTGTGATGGAGTTTTAAGTACATCAAACTTAGAATAAAGGAATCAGAGGCAGACTGAAAAAAAGCTCAGCTTGACATGCAGAAAGATCAGTCACAGTTTAAAGAGGTCATGTAAACATTTGGACGCGCTATATTGGCTGGTGTTCACATGAAATCATCTCTAATTTCCTTTATAGATACGAGCAATTATAGAGGGTAACTGGCCTGAAGAAAAAGAAAACAGACACAGGTACAGACTATGAAGACCAATTAATGAACCAGTTCATGTTTTCTCCGTGGGGATTACAGTTCTCCCTGTGCAGGACCGAGTCTAGATTCCTCCCAAAGTCCAAAAAGATTGACTTTTAACTTCATCTATGACTCAGAATTATCTGTAAGTGTGAATTTAAGTGTGCAGACTGGTGGTTTATTCAAAACTATTTAACTTTTTTTTGATTGAGAGATAATTTAGTAGAATTGAGTAGGTCTCAAGGTTATTTTTTTAACACAACCCCTGAAGAAAATCAGTTTCCCTTCCTGGTCTGTAAAATTCCTTCTACTAGTTTCTTCTTTGTTTTTGTGGTGACTAACATTCAGACACCGACGCCGAAAATACATAAACTTTGAGAAAAAAATTTACATTTAATAAATGACTGTGCACTCCGAAAATTACTCTTCCATCAATTTCTACTTGGTCTTTGATCAAACGTTTTATTGTTCCTCTCTGCAGGCTTTCTCAGGGTTACATTATAATAGGTGAAATTTTAGAGAGAGAGAGAAAAGAAAAGAAGCCACACCAACTGTTATTTTGGGGGAATGTGAACAGGCATTCACAGCTGGGTGCACAGAGCTGAGCCTCAAAATTTAATAATTATAATAAAAAAAACACATTCTAATTCTGTTTGCATGTTAAGACGCTGTGGGGGGAAAACAGGGAGCAAAAAAAACCATTTGGCACCATAAGCTTTTAGAGAATAATCTTCAGGGTCATGCAGAACATGTGCAGCCAAGCAAAACAATCCCACCACAAGCCCCTCGGCTGCTATTCTCCGCCAGAGTCTGGGCCTGCCCCGGCTTTGTTGGAAAGTGTTACGGGTATCAGGAGGGAAAATGGTAGCCAAGACACCCCATTGTGCTTCAAACCTCCCCGAAATGAATAAAGCTGTTAGGGATGTCTGTAATCTGTAAAGAGAGCATGGAGAGATAAAGAAAAGCAGGTGGCCGTCTGCCTCCTCCACCCCCAGAATCATCCAACAGAGGAAGAGATTCAGCCGCGACCATTTAGAACTCCAGCCAGGTGAGGCTGGAAGCTTTTGTGGCGTCAAAACCCAAGATAAGAAGGTAAGAGCTGTGTGGTCACGGCCAATGATTATCAGACTTATATGATCGGTAAGAATGAGAGAACTGAATTCTGCTGGGGAAAATCCACACAGGAAGAATTTGCTAAAGAAAATTAGACTTTTTTAAGACAATGAGTAAAGCAAGTTACAAGTTACAAAGCTCTATGATATCTGTAGGATTTTGAAACATTTCCGTAATTTTTGGTCCTCAAATACACGGACACGTTCAACTGGAAATCCTGGCACATGCGATGCTATCGACGTGCCAGATGGTATCAAAGTATGGAGGATCGCTTTCATCTGTAAAGGAGAGAAAAAAAAATACTGCCCCAGACTGAAACACACTTCAAAATGTTTCACACAATATTGGGAGAAACTTTTTATACTCAGTGAAAACAAGCAGACGTCCTGTCTGGACTTCAGAAAATGGGCCCAGTGCCTCAGCTTGGACAACGACAAATATACAGAACTGACTCGGTGTGATGCTGCTTGAAGAAGGAATATGAGTCTGGTTTGAGAGCTACAATAATAACTCTTTTTTTCTGATATTGAAGCACATGTTTTGAAGATGATATAATAAAAAAAAAAGAGACGAAAAATTAATCTAAAGTTTGAAAAGATTTTTCCCATCATTACATGAGCAGTTGTTGTCACATACCACAAAAAGTAAGTAAAGTAATAGTAGCTACAAGGACTACTAGGGCTTCAAATTGTGCATCAGCTGACGGGTTATAAAACTTCACACTTTGTGCACAACAGTAGCTCATAAAATAAAATAACACCAATTATTTGAAGAAATGGATTCATAATTGGGGTTTTGCTGAAAAGCGGCTCCTAAACTTTTAATTCCGATCATGCCTCGGTGTGTACGGCGGAGCCCTCTTTGAACCGGGCTGCTCTGCACGGTGAGGCTGTAATTGTGGGGTAATGAAGGGCCTGCCTGCCTGCTCAGCTGGCGAGTGGGCAGAGCTTTCACGTCTAAAAAAAGAGCCAGACTTCGGAGTTGTGGATCACCGCTCAGAAAGTAAATGCTCCAGATAAACAGTTCCTAAATGCTTCAGTCTGGACGTTCAAAGTGTTGCGGATCGTACTGTACTTCTCGGCGTGGTTTGGCTGGCTGGGTGTCGGTAATGGTGGCTCGCAGCTGCCCATAAGGAACCAACCAGTTGTTAGTAGGTCAGTGGGCAGGTACGTGTGCATCACTAATGCACTTTGTGTGTATTTCAATGTCACTCTGCAGGTTATTGCAGGTGTGATGTCAGGAAACTGCAACCACACACCCAAAATATCTTTTGTTCAAATGCCTGTGGATCCACGAGTCCACCCAGGCGCCCTCTTCTCACCGTCTGTTTGAAGTAGTCCCTCTCCTCCAGGGTG
The DNA here is from genome assembly GCF_902148845.1 of Salarias fasciatus. Taxonomy (NCBI): domain Eukaryota; kingdom Metazoa; phylum Chordata; class Actinopteri; order Blenniiformes; family Blenniidae; genus Salarias; species Salarias fasciatus. The sequence continues at coordinate 12,357,574 of NC_043750.1, read as the reverse complement.
AGCGTGTCGGCCTTGGCGATGACGGGAACGATGTTGACCACCTTGCTGAGGCGCCTCATGAACTCCACGTCCAGAGGCCGAAGACTGAGGGAGGAAAAGCAACAGACGGCAGCTTCACGTTAGATGGAAATGCTCCACGATTAAGATTTTCAGACTGGAGGAGAAGCAAACATGTTAGGAATAGATAACTACATTTGGCACTTTTTTTCCCTTGATCTGGAGAATATGCTTTCCCTTCATTGCTCAAATAAAACTTCTGCAAGAAAATCAAAGAGGAAACATGTAATGAAACAAAGCAGCCATTAGAGGGCAGTGATGGTCTATCTAGTTACATGCAGCCAACCACAGTTAGTGATTTTTTTTCTCCTGGATGTGATTTCAGTGAACCGTTTGAAAAGTGAATCAGTCAATGCATTTGAAGTGTTTTGCTCACATTTTCTACTTTTTTATTTTACAATTCAGAGTTAATTCTGACGAAAGTACACATCTCTCATTGGCTCTTCTTCACTTCTCTTTTTGCATCAGTACTACTGCATGGATCAGTACCATCCATGCACTGTTCTGTTTACTGCAGTTCTGTCCATGTCTTCTTGTTTTTTGTAACTCTATTGCCTCCAGTTGCTCCTCCAGACAGGCTCCCTTCATGCTGCCTGCTCTGCCCTCCAATTAGCCCCCGCCAAGCCAGGCCGGCCCGGTTCACAAGACCCGGGGGCGGCTGGAGGAGAGGCCCGGCTTATTCTCCACAGCAACTGACGGACGGGTCGCCGTCAGATCAAGGATGGAAACGCTGGTGAGCGTGAGTTCCGCGAAGCATGGAAAGAGGGAGAAGGAGAGACGTGCCGCACAAAGGTAAGCAGAGATGAGTGATGCAGAGGAAGTGAGGCATCAAACGCTCACGGGACAAATGTCAAGTGAAATATAGGAGCAGAAAGAAAGGATGAGCGAATATCAAAGAAACAGAGGGAGTAAGGCCAGAGGCGGGAATAAACAAACAGGCATGTGTGCTGCATCTTCTGCTTGACTGACCCTACATGCACACTTTCACATGTACACATATATCCTCCTCACATGAACATATGGCACACCGAGAATATATGTATCATATACATGGATGCATGTGCGCGCACAAGTATGCTTTCATGTTTTGCATGCATCTACAAATTCAGCTATTTGTGGCACTTTAAGAAAAAAAAAAAAAAAATCATGCTTAAATAAATGGGGGCGTCTGCGGTGGGTTGAGATGTAGAGGAAATAAGCAATCACACTGCAAAAAACACTAGACTCCCTTTTTTCCAGTAATGGATCAGAAACCAGTCGTGAGATGATGAGAGTCAAAGTACAGCCTTCCTTTTCCCAGGAAGACATGTTAAATGAGGTAACAACAAGACTACCCAGAGGGAAAATAGTGTGGCTGACTCTGCCATTATCAAAAATGGCTGCTGATGCCAAGACTGCACTCTGCTGCACTCAGAGAGGCTCTTCTATCTGGAACCACAGAAACAACTCAAAAGCAAATTACTTGCAAATTACCTCCGAGTCTGCAATCCCCCACCCCTCCCCAGACAAAATACAGCATTAAAAAGAGAATATATTCAGGAAGGGGGGCCTGCCAGTGCTCAATCTGGCATCGTTTTCTTGCCTGTCTTCTCGGTCAAATTGAAGAGTCTTCCCCAAGTTTCAGTGTCTGCAATTAAAGCTAAGAGGATACGATTGGAAAAAAACTGAGCAGCTTTTAATGTGTATTGAAGCAAAAAGAGCTTGTTCACAAGAACACATCAGATCTGCAGAAGGAATACAAGACATCTTGTATTTCACACATAAACACAACCGAGTTAATGTAAGTCTTTGCATATCACTGTTTGATGCTTGAAATCTGAATGTACACACAGCGTAACATGAAATCATTTCAACTATATGCACGGTCACAACAGTAGCCCCAACAGATGTCTCTTTTTTCTTTCTTTTTCTACAGCTATGTGGTTTTCCCCACCACACACTTTTTAATACATTCACCAGCACGTTAGGGAGCAGTGTGCACGTTCGCCGTGGCTATAGCGTGATCAGGAAGAAGACCTGAGAACGCCATCAGGGTGTTTTTCGGTGTTGAACCGGCTGAACTCTGCAGCTGTAGGCGAGGCGAGGCTCAAACACACCCAGGGCATCCGCAACAAGTGTCAGCTTGTCGGGATGCCCACTTGAGTCCGATCCCGATTCCCCGCATCCTGCTTGAAACGGGGAAGGGTGAACGCAGAGCGGCGCGGCAGCTGTGGCGGCGAGAGCAGATGATGAGGGGGTCTGTCAAACAGGCCGTCAGGCCGCGCTCGCAGAGGGAGCGTTTAATTGGACAACTGTTGAGTTACTGGGGCGCAGAACTACAAAGCAGCGGTGGAGGGGGTTATCGGCGGGATATGTGGGTCAGATATTTGATTTGAGCATCTAAATAAATTAAACAAATGTAGAAAAGATAAACTACCTTTGATACTTGCTAATCTGCATTTATATGAAAAAAGACAAGTTAGGAAGAAGTAAAAACATATTTTTCCAATGTCTCTACTGTCAGCACAGAAAGAAGGTCTCTGTCATTCCAGTCTGAGCTGGTTTTTTGTTTAGAGTCTGCATGTTGTGTCTATGAATGTGTGGGTTTTCTCCAGGCACTCTGGTTTCCTCACACAGTCCAAAAAATCAGTCATTTGAGGTAATTAGCCGCTCTAAATTGCCGGTCCATGTCAACATGAGTGTGTGTGATTGTGTTTGCGCTGTGATGGACTGGAGACTCGTTCAGGTTGCACTACAACCTGGACGGTGGATGGAATAAAAAAACATCAGATTTTATTGAACTCTTCCAATAACGATGAGATACTATGTGTTTGAGTTTCATGACTTCTACACTGAATTAAAAAAAAAAAAACGTAATTCATGTCTAAACTGAACTGCGGGGAAAGGAAGTTTTCTGCACTGTAATCTTTTGAGGAGGCTTTTTGTTTCGACGTACATGAAGAAACAATCCCTTTCACAGCTTTATCAAAGAACTTAGAGTCACCTTGGAGGTTCGTATTGCCTCTTTAGTGAAGCAAACAACCCCAAACAGACCTTTCAAACAAAACAAATTCCCTTGAGAAAGTGCTGCTTTCCATTTGTTGCACCAGACAGTGTCTCTGCGTTGTCTTCTGCTTTCACACTCAGGGTCGCTCTGACTGCGGCCATATTGGATTGTGCCGCATGGAAGATCTGTTGACCCTGATTAAACAGAATCGTAACGAAACTGAGTCAAAGCTGTCAAGCGGAAGACTTTTTTAAAGGAGGAGATTTGCATGTTGATGTAGTATGATGTGATCTGATGAGCACGTATCACCACAACCCCCCAAGCTACGATTTCTCTCTTTTTTTTTTGTAAGAATGAAACACTTCAGTTATGCATGTCCCTGTCTCCCTCCTCCTCTTAACAGTGGGAAACGAAGGCTCCGGTTTCTAAGTGAAATTTGACTCTTCAAGAGGCTCTGGAGTGTCTCTGAGGAGAGAATAAGATCCACATGTGGCCATTAGGGAGGGAGACGAGAAGGAAAGGCTGGAGAGGGACTTGTTAAAAGAGCTTTGGTCAGGAGAGGGGCTGATTCATCCCTGGAGTCGCCGGGGGAAAAAGTGGGGCGCTTAGTCACGAGCACGAGTGTGTGTTTAGCGTGAGGTCTCACCAGTGGCCGGTGGGGGGGATGAAGTATATGCAGCAGTGCACCCGGGAGTCCGGGATCCGTTTCTTCCTGTTGATGTTGATTTCTTCCTGCAGGTAAGCTTCATACTGGTCGTTGATGAACTTCATAATGGGCTGCCAGCTGACAAACAGAAACACATTCCCCATGAGTCCACAATGAAAATCAAAGTGTGTGCCTTGAAATAAATCTGTAACCTGATCTCACCAGTTTTCATTATTGATTTGGTCTCCAAATCCAGGAGTATCGATGACCGTCAGCTTCATCCTCACTCCCTTTTCTTCAATGTCTAGTAAAATGAAAGAGAATTGATGAACACTGTCTCGATGATGTTATGGGAAAAGCGGCAGGAGAGCACACATGTGGCCAATTATTGGTGTTTTATGAACAAACTACAGGCTGGAGAGCATTAAATTTGAGAAGTGGCCCACCGTGACTGATGGACTTGATCTCGATCGTCTTGGGGATCCTTTCCTCCGGGCTGGGCTGCACCGACTTACGGCTCACCTTGGATTTAAAGAGCGTGTTCATCAGGGTGGACTTCCCGAGGCCACTTTGTCCTGATCGTAATAATAATGAGGAAAAAAAAAAAAAAGACACACAGAAACAAAAACATCAGTGAGAGAAAGTGAGAAGAGGCTGGATAATGTTATGACCCTGGAGACAATCGCAAGGATCAACACACTCGGGATAAGAATCTGCTGAAGCTTTTTTCCCACCAAACACTGACTTCACTCTGTCAGACATACAGGACTTCAGTGATGAACGGGCTGCATAGCGAGCATGTTTGACCAGACTACAAATGTAGCAGGACAGCTGCAGGGTCAGATGAGCAACTGGTGGGGGGCCAACAGGACAGATGCACCGTTTTGGCCACACACACACACACACACACACACACACACACACACACACACACACACACACACACACACACACACACACACGAGGGATCGTCCATAGGGGGCAATCTCCCATGAGTCATGTCTGCAGTAACGTGTTTTCCATGGAGCATGGTTGTCTTTGTGATTTATTGTTAAATAAACATGAATTCTGCATGGTGGAGTGTGGCGTTCAGGCACCTCAGGACGATCTGGGAAACCATTTTTTCCCTCAGGAGGACCCAACAGAGCTCATCGCTGGATGATTAAAGAGGGAATTCTCGCACCATTCTATGGTTGTTTTTCTTTCTCATTTAAATCTATCAACACTCATGGCTTTAGTTGATACTTTCCATTATTCTTTATACAACAATTAACCTCATATTTTCCATTCAGTTCTGGATTAGATTAAACTGAAAACACAGTAATGTAATTTTCCCTTATAACAGGAACCATATAAAAACATCTGGAATTTCTTATTGAATCAAGGCGAGACGTGTACAAACAAAACCACTCAGTCTTAAACAGGTATAGTATTTCTACCTCTTAATTCATTACATTTGTGTATAAAAAATGGCTTGGTTTAATAAACCAACAAATAAATAAAAATAAAAGTAAACCAATTTTTTTTTCATCATGACATATGTAACGCTTTCAGCAGATGACCCACTAAAGTGGGACTTGGTTCTAAACTTTAAAAAAATTCTACATTTGCAATTGAATTATTCTTACATGAAAGAATCACACACCAACTGTGCCCTATTTCACATATTGCTCTCTGTTTGCTGCCCCCATGGCGTCGACTGTGGCGTGTGGAGCGTTGCCAAGTTGTCCCCCCACCCCCCCCAACCCACCCCGTGACACCCAAGGCACCCTTTTCCACCTCTTCTCTCCCAAACACATAGATGCTTACACACACACACACGCACACTTCACATGCGGTGTGTCCGGTCACATACGCCCACAAGCAAACACTCGCATTTTCACACTGTGTTTCTCAGTGGCACACACACACACACACTTCTTCGGACACCTTGGCGGTGGCCGGCTCGCTCAGAGGAATGATTAGGCAAATGTGTCTTCATACCGCAAGACCACAGGGGACGGCAGTACGGCCACAGCTGCTCTGATCGTTCACATCCTAACGGACCGTCCACGTCGCCACATGCTAAGACTTTTAAACTAATCAGAAACATTTCAGGAAAATTCATCTCATCAAATCGAGGTTTAGGTAGATCATGGTTAAAGCTGACGGTGAGGTTTGAGCTGGTTAAACTACTTTTAGAAGCAAACCAACACGCATTGCTGAGGAAGTCATGATACAGAAGACACACGACAAGAGCTGTCCAGCATGTGTTGTGTTTACATGCATTAGTCCAATGTTTAAAATGCCAAAGTGAGTGAGGAGGGAGCTAAATGAACACACACACACTCTTCTCCATTTTCAACTTCGGTCTTTACCAGATACCTCGCCACAAGTGTGAGCCTGTGCCCCGTTCCCGACTGCAGCAATGCGCCGTATCAGTCTGGAACAAGTATTTCCGAAATGCCACACGCCCCTCTGTCAGAGTGTTACAACAGAACGACGCATCAAATGAACCAACGGAGCCAAGAAACTTCTCTCACAGAGTAATGACGCATGCCTCAATGGCAGGTCAATACTGGTTTTCACTGAGGCAAACTTCACTGATGTGTTCATCAGGAAAACATTTAGTGACACATTTCTCTGGAAATTCCTGAAAATTACTCAAGTAATGCACAGGATTAACATTAGTAACATGTTTTAGAAAAGTCAATAACATTTTTTTTTTTTTAAAGAGTCGCACACCATATATCACTATTCACATTTCATTTATCCTGGAGGTGTGTCAACACTGCAAGCAGATACGAGTCAGCACTGAGCCAAAACATGCCTGCAAATTAATGACAAGAGTGGTGCACGTGTGTCGTTTAATGCAGACATTTTCTTTTTCTTTTTTTGAAATCTTAAAAGCTATTCTACACTTTCACTTCACCCCTCAAAACTCCCTGCAAATCAACACACCTCTTCTGATCAACAGTATCTATGCAACAAGTACATGTCTGTAATGTTGAGACGTCTCCTTGGAGCTGCGCTGACATGCCGCTGGAGCCGTGTGCAAAAAAAAAAAAAAAGAAGAAGAAAGAAAACATTGCCCTGCAGGAAATTAAATCTGAATAACTGCAGTCTTCCAAAAAATGAAAACAAAACATTAACTATCTAATTGGTAATTCTCATCTCAGCGTGTAATAAAACACATTTGGACATTCCTTTCTCTGCATATGTTTGTTTCTGATGCATAAGCGGCTGCATGCATGCATGTTCGCAGGTGCAATTACAGATAAGTGTATATAAGTGCATATGACTGCACAGACGCGACGGTGGTGATCAGATTGGTGGTGTGTGGCCACAGGAGTGTGTGCTTCAGCTTGTCAGAGTAATTGCCATCATTATGCCACTTTCTTAGTGCGACAGCCTCCTTTTATCCACTCGAGTACGTGTGTTTGTCACACCCCAGACACACACACACACACACACACACACACACACACACACACACACACACACACACACACACACACACACAGGCTGGCAGACTTTTACTCGACCAAGTGAAGCAGAGACACTTTTTCATTTTGTTTGCAGCTACAAAGTTCAAACACACATTTGAAAGTTGAGATGTTTTCAGGTCAAACACGAGCGAACTAAACGCGTCGTGTGTATGACGTGTTTTATGTGACAGTGAGAATTCAGATGGGAAGTGTGTGTGTGTGAGAGTTTAATGCTGACTTGCAGCGCAGCATCTTCAACGTGGTTTTTGCTCTGTTCTACATTTTGTGTCGTTGCTACAGAATATGAAAGTTTTAAATGGTTTCCATCTGTTTTTTTTTTTTTGCAGTGAGTCAATAACCGTTATAAACAAAACACATTTGGGATCAATTACATCTTCAAGTCCTCTCAGGAACATCTGTGTCAGTTTAGATTAGAAAACGGAGCTCAGTGTGGACGGTTAAGGTTAGAAATATTAAATCATGAAGCATTTTCCACAGTTTCCACCTTTCAGTCTATAAATATCTTTTCATACACGATGATCCAGCTGCATCCAGCTCAGCATGTAATTTGAAAGGTTAGAGACGACACATGGTTTCATTAATTGAGGGTTTGAGTGCTGGGACTCACCCACGACCATGATGTTGAGCTCAAAGCCCTGCTTCATGGCCTTCCTCCTCATCTGCTCCAGGATGGCGTCGATGCCCACGTAGCTGAAGTCGCTGGCGGGGGTCTTCTCCCCTTTGCCTTGAGGGCTGGGGTGGTGGGGCTTGGCGGACTCAGACATGTTGCTGTGGCTCAGATTGACCTCTGACCCTGAGGAACACACAGATGAAGCACAAGATTTAACATCTACAGAATGAAACACGGAATCAGGTGAAACACATGCTAAAAGGAGAAAAACCAGCTGCAACACAATGAGCGAGCAACTGTGAACATGAAATCAAACCTGGAGAAAATAAACGACACTAATCTAAGTGGTTCATTTCCTGTGTGAAACAGGATATAAGGCATGAAAAAAAAAAACTCATTTATGAGTGTGAGCACCCAGCCTTGCACAAGTGAGCATGTAAGAACGTGATAATCAGCTAAAGTGTTTGAATCATGAAGGAACAAGAACACAGCTGCTGCTGCTCCCTCAATGATGCAGAAACTTTGAACGGGGGGCTATTTCAACAGCGCACACATGACGAGATTTAAATTCCCAATAATGAAATTTATGGGAGTTAAATCGACAGTGAAATAGGAGTACTGTTTTTTTTTTCTCCTCTGTAACGAATTAAAAAAAAAAAAAGAACAGACTTACAAATGGCAGCTAACTTCACCTTAGAGAGGATCAGCTGCTCCAAGGAAACGCTTGTGTGCCAAGGCAGCGCTGCAACATCAAACTGAAGCTCAACCCCGCTTCGGCTGCCAGATATTCGAGTGTGTGCTTGCAGCAGCAGCAGATTCGCTCGTCTTCATGTAGGAGGAGACTACACTTCCTGTGCTGTGACACAAACTCGTGGCAGCGACTCTGTGAGGTCTGAAAAGCACAGACGCTACAAACCACAGGTGCATCTGCCTGAAACCAAGTGGCAGCAGACATCCTGACTGCATGTTCGTCTCTTTCTGGGTGAGCAGCTTGCACTCAGAGTTTTTGAGTTCTAGCTCTGTTTTTTTTTGGGTCTATCTTCCACAGGCTGGAACAGCTGCAGATACCAGCATTCACAAAGCTATCTGGCCAACTGTTCAGATCTATGTGCTTTTTTTTTTCCCCTGCTGCAAGGAAGGAAAAATATGAGACTAACATTTTTTTTCCGTGAGTGCCATTACAAAGGACGTGTGCACGAAGCAGATATATTGAGAGTTGTGCTTTGTTGTGTCTTCCTGGATCTTTAGACAAGACAAAAGTGTGAGATGGCAGCGAAAGACAGTGGGAGGTTGAAAGAGACGTGATCCGGCTGACAGTAACACTTTCCAAGCAACCTTGAGAAACAGACGTTCCACCACAAAAAAGCTTCCTCTGGCTGCCAGAGATGAGGTGTGCGAGCGATCCGGCCCTCGTCTCTGCACGGCTGCTTTCATGGCGCCTTCAGGGCCCATTTGGCCTCGTGCGCTTGCATGTACGTTAACTTCACAGTCGACCTCCTCCACACTTGGACACAGTAAAAACCAAAGGTGTATATCTATAAATCAACACCCCATTCTTTTCTTGCAAGCAAAACATAAAGAAAACAAGGAAGGCTTACCACAACTTCAACAGTCTCTTTAGTAATCATCTGTCCTTCTAAGTTTCAGTCCTCTGACAGTCTAATGGTTAAGCACTGGACGGTGCTGCCAGCGGTTTGGATAAAATCCAGTCAACCCGTTTTCTTCGGTCAGCATACGATCTCTGCACAGGGTTGTGTTTTTTTTTTTTTTTTTGTACAATTGTTTCTTCAAGTTAAGACAGTTTCTGTTCATGCAAAAAGGTACCTTGAAAATTCAGAAGAAAAGCCCAAATCACACTGCAACGTGAACCTTCTGCTGCCGCCACATCATAAAGATCTGAGGGCTGTTTCCGCTGTAGCGCTGCCATCCTCCAGAAACCTGACACAGAGCTGCTGGCTTCTGGAAGTGAGACAATAACCCCGAGTTGATCGGATCGATTTATCTTTAGGCTTTTGTTTGCATGCCGTCACAAATTGTCACTTGGCTCACCCTGCACTGAACTCTATTACATCCATGGCTGCTTGAATGGCAGCATGCAGATCAGCTCTAATGACGTATTCCAGGTCTGTGGCCAAACTGCCTTCTGGGCAGCGTGACCAATGCCAGCCCCAGGCTTTCTGTTGGCTTACAAGGCTGCTCTCTAAGAACAGGCAAACAGTCCCACTCGAGCGGATGCAAGAAAAACAGGCCAGCGCCAAAAACAGGCGAACGCGACAGACGCACAGAGGGCAGAGGGGACACCGAGACAGACGAAAGCGTCTGCTTGTCAACCGCCCTGGCGGTTTGTTCTCTCTCACTTTTATCACTGCTACTTCCTGGAGATGCCTCCGACAATCTCAGAGCTCTGGGCAACGGAGCCATTAGCAGTTATCAGCTTTTAAAAGTCTACGGCAGAGTATTTGATCATCACATCCGCTTTATGATTTTCCGACGTGCGTTGATAACATCTGCCAATGCAAACCTCGGTATGGATGAAACTGGAGAAAAGCAGGTGTATCCCTGGCCCTGCATTAACCTCTGTTAAAGAGGGAAACAGGAAGAGTTGATCTGCCACTAATCGTCACTGATTAACACTCCAAATGTAAACTATAACAGATTGCCAGCAGATGTTATGAATGAAGCTGGCTTTATATAAATACACAAGGCAGAGAGGGGTTTTTTTTTTTGCCTCATGACATCTAAACGCTGAATTTTAGGATTAGCTGATTTGAGAGCTTTGCTCAATGAATGGAGATGAGGTCAGGATTTTTTTCCCTGCATGAATGGATATATCCCATCAAAGAGATTACTCTGTCTCCAGCCATTTATTTTCCAATGAAGGCATTTATGAGGCTGTTTCAAGTCTCATCTCTGTGTTTTTTCCATGTTTACGTCTCTATTTGTGAGGATCTCATGTTGGTGAGTGTTTGTGACCTGCAGTAACAAAAACAAAACACATTCCTCTCAAGACTTGCAAGGTTTTCTTGTTAATGTCTGTTTTTCTTCACGTTACTCATGTAACGACCTACACAAATAAGTTTCCGTTGTGTGTTTTATCTGGTGAGTGTCTGGTTTCCTGTTTGTCACTGAAGGATTCACAGCAGCTAAACCACAACATTTACATCCGCAGCGAAACGGCTGGTTCGAGTCTGTGGATATACACCCGGAGGTTCGTTTATACTCCAGCAACACCATGACTTGTGCTTGTCATAAGATGTGTGTGTGAGTGAGTGTGTGTAGGAGGGTGGTTCTTAGCTCTGAGGGGAGATTTGCCAATCCTGATGACGAGTGGTTTTAAAATCAGTTTTACTCCGGCTGAGACTTGCGCTTCAGAATTTCAGGTGAGCACACTGCAGACTGAAGAGAGGACATTTAATACTTTAATACAACATGAACTGAAGAGCATGCTGGGAAACGTGCAACCAGAGTTAGCATCCACATTGTACTCCGCTCCGAGAGGCTTCAGTCTCGGATGTCTCTTTAAATCAAAGGGGATCTCATATATAAATAATCTTAATCCTTCTGATGCGTTAGATGAAGTAGTAATTGATGTTTACTGTGCATGCATGGCAATCTTTGAACATGACCAAGCTTTGTAATAACGCATAAATCTTGTAAACATTGCATCATTTTAATGGAAGTGATACTTCACAGTCTTGTTCAGACTAAAGACTGAGACGCTTTCATTAATCATCAACATCAGCGTCGTTCTGCGGAGACTAGAAAACGCCAAGCAGCTTTCCAGCGACCTTCTTGTGTTGCCTGAACCTTCACAAAGCATTAAATTATCAGGGCAAGATCTCAGAAAGTATGAGACATGTAAACAAAGACGGATATCAATAACCACTGCCATAAAGAATCAAACTCCCACTCCGCTCTTTTTCTGTAATCTAATCCTCCTGGAAAACTAAGGCACTGCGTCCACCTTTGATCAGATACACTTTCTCCATACACAACACTGACAGATAACTCAACAGAGCCTCCATTAAAATCCCATCAGGAATATCACATCTAACCCTGTATTTAATATTCACAGAGTGAAGCTGCCATCAACAGGAACAAAGTATGGATTGTCTTCTTGAAAAGCCTCTGAAAAACAAATAAATTCAGTTTCCATTAATCAAACTCATCATTTTTCAGCCCTGCTTTAAATATTTCTTTCTCTCTCTCGACACTGTAAATGAGGAACTTGTCAAAGTGGGAGGATGACTTTGATGGAAGTATTTCACCTCCATAGGTGTACTGTGAGCTGATGGTGTTTGTCGTCAGGACGCTGAC